>NC_133820.1:114685854-115012243 GCF_047830755.1 Zonotrichia albicollis | reverse complement strand
TGCGCCGTGACCTGCACTTCAGCTCCTTCAACAAGCAGCACCTGCACACCAACTTCACCTGCGTGGTGCTCAGTCCCCTCGGTGCTGACACCAGGGAGGTGCAATGGCCGTCCCAAGCACCGGCCCCTGTCACTGGCAACAGTGGGGGCCTGGGCTGAGCCAGGGGGCAGCTCCCATGCTGGGTGGGCACCCTGCAGTGCAGCTCCCTGCTCTGACAGCCCCATACTACTGCATGCACATGTGATGCCCCCAGGCAGGCCCGTTTCTGTGACCTCCTCTGGGGACTGCATAGCCCCACGTGTGCTGGCCCACTGTGAGTGGGGCTCCTGGTGCCCCAAGCTGAGTCAGGAGCATTGCCTGGGCTGGAACCAGCTCTGCCCATAGCTGGCCTGGGACCCCAGAGTTTATTAAAGTACATCAAGGCTGCCCAGTGTCACCTGCATCCTGGGGATGGTGCTGCCCAGGGGTGTAGAGGGCACCCATGGGATGAGGAGGGAGGGAGAGGAGGTAGCCCTGGTGCCTGTGAAGGGCAGGATCCATTCCTCACCCCCTTCCTGCCTGGCAAAGGGCTAGAGAGCCACAGTCAGTCTCAGTTCTGCCCAGGGAATTCCTGGCACAATGGCTGTGCCCTGCCCTGGAGGAGAGGGTGGGTGGAGAAGCCCTGGGTTGCAGGCATTGCGGAAGATGGGGCCATCACATCACTCTATGCACTTGAGGGGGTTGGGGCTGTTCCTCAACATGGCATTGTTCCATCTGCTGCTCCATGGGGCATTCCCCATAGCCATCCTGTGCTGGCAGGGCCCCTGCTCTTGTGTCCCAGCCCCCTTCTTGCTCCCCCAAGTGCTTGTGGGGGCTGCAACCCCTCTGGGCTGTGGGACAGATTGGGGAACAGATCCCAAACCCCTTGAGCAACCCCTGGGCTCTGGGCATCACACTTCAGATGCTCAGAATGTGGAAATGATAGAGATGGGGGGGATGGAGAAGCCTCCAGATGGAGCCCCCATGAGCTGCCCTCAGCCCAGGGAGCCACAGGAGTCCCCTGGGGACGCCCCAGTCCCACAGTGACTCTTGGGAGCCAGGAGAAGGCAAGCACTGGAGCAGCCACTGGTCGGGGACCTGCCCAGCAGCCCTGCTGCACCCCCTAGCCTGGTTAATTCCAGCCTCCATCCCCTCTCACAGACCCCACACACAGCTGCCACTCAGCAAAGGTCCCTGCCAGCCTCAGCCAGTGTCCTGGGGACAGTAGCACTATGGCCAGGCTGAGCTGGGCACAGATACCTGCCATGCAGGACCCTATGTGGGTGTCTCTGTGTCCCCCATTCTGTCCTACTGTCCCAGGGATGCTGGTGGCTCCATCCCTGACCCCTTCTCCTTGCCTGGCGTGATGGCAGTAGCACACTCCTCACTGCGCAGCATGGCACCCAGGCCTGCCATGCTGTGCCATCTTGTGCCATGCTGTGTCACACTGTGTCACACTGTGTCACGCTGTGCCATGCTGTGTCACACTGTGTCACACTTTGCTGCCCACAGACCCCACTGCAAACCACAGGTCAGAGCAGCTCGGAGATGTGCAAAGCCCTGTGCCCATGGCACGCCCCCCACCATGACCAAGATGGAGACCTCCCTGTCTTGGCAGAGCTGGTGGGACAGGACCATTCCCTGCCACATGTCCCCATGGCCCGGTGGCAGGAGAGACTGTCCTGCAGGGACATCAACTCTCACAAAATCACAGTTGTAGGTGCTGAGCACAGTCAGAAACAGAGCTGGATGAGGGTGATGTCAGCTACCTCAAACATCTGGAAAAGTGGGATGAGGACCTCCTTGTCCTCATGGAACAAGTCCTTGGTAGAGACTTGTAGCAGGTCTCCATCATGAAGATGACATCCTAGTTGAAGGGCAACTGCCGTTTTCCTGAGGGAAGTGGAGCAGCCAACATAGATAGGTTGGTGGCACTGGAATTCTCCCGTAGACACAGTAGTAGCTAAGAAGGTGGGAGCCATGTCCAGCACCATCTCCTTGATGAGGTCTTGCTGGTGTGGGGGTCTACCAATGGCCAGAGTCCTGGCCAGCAGATGCTCCATGGTGGGCAGAGCCACCCTGAGGGAAGCCCCCAGATGCTGCAGGACAGGCAAGCTGTTTGCTCCACAAGTGGCTGGGGAGGTGTGGCAGCAGGAGCAAGGTCAGGTCAGGGACGGTGGTAGGGCCTGGGAAGGGCTGCTGAGAGATGCAGGCAGGCTGGGGGGAACACCCCAGCTACATCAGAGGGCAAAGCCCTTCCTCTACACACGTCCTGGCACTGACCCAGACACTGATGCCAGCACCAGCTGAGACCTGCCCTGCTGTGTCACCCACCAGGAACAACCCCACAGCAGCATGTCCTTGGGGAGACATGCTGGTGCATGGGTGCAGGGTGCTCCTGACCTGGGATGTGGTGCTTGCCCCAGTCCCCTCATGCGGCTGAGGAGAGCGTAGGCTGTGGCTCAGGTCAGCAGCAATACCTCTCCCTGGGTACCCAGGTCTGCACAGCAGGGCACAGCACACTTGGAGGGTCAGAGACAAAGCAGGGGGACCATGGAGTCAGTGCTCATGACACTGGGGTGGCAGCCTACAGCTAGGCCCTCAGGCTCACTTCCAAGCCAAAGTGAACCGCCAAGGCTTTACCACTAGTGCTCAGCCACCTCTGACTCCTCCTTTGCAGCAGTGACTTGGCCATGCTCACCCATCACCCCCACATACCGGCAGGATTCATGTCCATCAGAAGCAGGGTCCTCCCCAGACGAGGGGCACCATCAGCCAGCAGAGAGATGGACAACAGCCAGATACAGGGGGATATCCATGGGTGATGGGGGATGAGAGTTGGAGGTGCTGGGGACACCAAGGAGGAGAGGTCCTGGGGATTGCTGGGATGGCACACAAAGAATTTGCTATAGTGGGGGAAGTGCAAGCAGCACTATCCCTGGCTGAGGGCAGGAATCCAGCTGGGGGAGCTGTGGAGATGCTGTCCCTTTGGATCACCTGGGATGAGGAGTAAGATCTGCTGTGAGGAGAGCCTGGCCAGGCAGCCCTGGAGGCCAGGGAGAAAGGGAAAGTAAAACCACAGGGCTCCTGTGCTCGATTACTGTAAATTACTCTGGTTATTGTTAGTGGCTGCTGCTGCTTACTGTGACCTGTGGATGTGCCCATGTGGAAGCAGGACACCCCAAAGCGTCGGTGACCGTGGGTATGTCCATGGTGCAGCAGGAACACCTCTGAAGGGAATGTGGTCCAAGGATAAGAAGACCATGCCAGAGAAAGTACACCTTGAAGCATGTGTGGCTGTGCTGGAGGTCATGCTGGAACACCTCAAAGTGTGTGGCCATGCATAAACCCCCAACAGAGCAGGTACACCCCTGGAGGCACTGCAGCCATCCAGAAGGCCAAACTAGAGCAAGTATATGGTCCATCCCCAGAAATGTTCAGTGTTGGATGGGCCTGGAGAGCAACCTGGTCCAGTGGAAGGTGTCCCTGCTTATGGCAGGGGATTGGAACAAGATGAGCTTTAAGGTCCCTCCCAACCCAAACCATTTTGTGAATGTTTGCGGACATTTTATGGGCATTTAATGGACACTTCATAGGAATGGTCTATAGACTAAGGGAATTATATCTGTGCATGATAGCTTAGGGTGGGAAGGGGCTGGTGGGTATTGGATACCACAAGACCTGAGCAGGATGTACATAATTTAGAATGAGGGATTGAGAACATACTGTTTTGGGCAGAGAATAGGTTCCATTTCTTCCCTGGGGCTGTGGGTTGGGTTTTTGCTGGAGGGAGGATTGATAAACCAGGGATGTTTCAGTCAATGCTGAGTGTCAAGGCCTCTGCTGCTCCTCATGCAGCCTCACCAGCAAGTAAGGTGGGGGTGTAAAAGGAATTGGAAAGGGACATGGCCAGGACATTGGACCCCAGCTGACATATTCCCAACCACAGGTTGTCATGGTCAGCAGTAGAACTGGGGGAAGTTGGTCTGGGGGGGGTCCACTGTTCAGGGGAGAAACAGGAAAGTTGTACAGAAAAATCCCTGGCTTTAAGCCAACAGAACTTTGAGGTTTTTGATCATGGAATGGTTTAGATGGCAAGTCTACTGGTGACAAGCCTACTGGGTACACCTGTCTCAGAGGGAAAAGGATCTTTGTGCAAGAGTTAGCAGGGCATGTTGAGTGAGCCTTAAATTGGATTTGGAGGGGGAAGGGGATAAAAACCAGGTCACTTGAGATAAGCCTGGGAGTGGCTTGACACTGTTTGAAGGATGGTGTGTTAGTGAGGTCATTCGGGCTACCATCTCCGTAGACATAGGAAATGTCTACTTCATTGCCATGGAGCAGCAAGAGTGCAAGTGTTATTGATGTGCTAGAAACCATGGAAGCTCCTAAGAATGGTCACTCAGGAACTCTCCCTAAAAAGGCATTGAGATTGATAACCCAACTGAAGTGCATCTGCCCCAGTGCCTGCAGCGTGGGCAGCAAACAGGAGATCCTGGAAGACATGTTGCAGGAAGAAAACCATGGCATAGTGCCATCACAAAGACATGGTGGGATGACTGGCACCACTGAAATGGTGCAATGGTTGGTGGTGAACTCTTCAGAAGGGACAGGGAAGGAATGAAAGGTGATGGGGTAGTCCTGTATGAGAGGGAGTGTTTTGACTGTCTAGAGCTTGACAGCGATGATGCAAGTGTTGAAGGCTGGTGGGTAAGAATTGTGAGGAATGCCAACAGGGCAGATATCCAGGTGGAGCAGGGTACAGATCACTCAACCAAGGACCAAGAGGCAGACAAGAAGTCTCATGATGGCCAACCCTTGTCTTCATGGGGGCTTCAACACACTAGATGTCTGCTGAAAATACAACCAGCACAGAGGAGAGAGTTCAGGAGGTTCCTTTATGTTACTGTACAAGCTGATTTGTACTGGGCAATTAATTCAGTTATAAATAAGATACTGAGGTGGCTCCATAAAACCAGCCCTTGAGTTGAGTGATAGGAACCTCAGCCAATGACATTCTGTCCTAAGCTGCAGACATCTCACTGGTCTGGGAGCTGGGCAGTGTAAAAGATCAGACCAATGAGTTATCCAGACTGGGTTTTTCAGATCGCCTTTATAGAGAGGAGTTTGAAGAATAAACTTGCTCTTTTGCCGCATGGACATTGGGGTGTGTGTTGTCCCTGTCTCTGGATGTGGTCACCTCTCTCACAGTAACCATAAGTACCTCAAAGGTACATAAGATCCCTCTCAAGGCTCAGGCACCTATCAGGAAAGGATTGAGTGCACTGTTAACTGGAAAGTCCAGTACCACAATGCAAGGTATCATTGTGCACCCTGATGTTGTTGATGCAGATTTGACTGGACAAATACATGCAATGGTTTCTACCTCTACTCCACCCATGACTATACCTGAAAAAGCCCAGAATTGCTCAACTTATCCTTTTTAAATCTTCTGTCCCCAAAACAGAGTCTCGGGAGTGCGGAGACCAAAGCTTCGGATCAACAGGAAGCCTCAGGTGAACTGGATGCATGTCATAGGAGATCAAAGACCTAACATGGTTTGTGCTGTTATGATGCCTAAGGCAAAGCCTTTGCAGACAAAGGTCAGTGTTTGCAACTGAGTGCCAGAGATCCTTCACAATTTATTATTCCTACAACACAAGAGCAGTTTGAATGGTGTTTTGCTAACTGTACAGCCTTGCAAAGTGCTTTGCAAAATTTTTCTGACACCTCGGGAGGCTGTCCTGAAGGGCAAAGGAACCCAGGAAGGCTGGATGTGCTGTAAGAAGGAATCTTCAGGGCACAGAAGCAGGCTACGCTGAAAGAAGAGCCAGAGGGAGGGGAACTTTGTCTGGAACTCAGAGTAAAAAGGAGAGTTTATAATATTTGAAAGAAGGGGCAGCAAGTCAGGAAATAAACAAGGATGTGATGAGGCAGAGAGAATACAAGAAGAATGGAAGCTCATCTGGCCACTGCTGTAAAAGACAATAAAACAAATGTGTCTATAAATACATTAACCACAAAATGAGGGCTAAGGAGAATCTCCTTTACTGGATGGCTGGGGAAATCTAGAGACAAATAATGAAGAAAAGTCTCAGGTACCTTGAAAGGTGGTGGAGCAGACCATCCTGAGTGCCATAATTTGGCACGTGCAGAACAACCAGGGATCAGGCCCAGCCAACATGGGTCTGTGAAAGACAACCTGGCTTGACCAACCTGGCTTTTGTGACAAGATGACCTGCTTGGTGGGTGAGTGAAAGGCTGTGGATGTTGCCTACTTGGGGTTTAGTAAACCTCTTGACACCATTTCCCACAGCTTTCTTGAGGAAAAGCTTTCAGCTCATGGTTTGGACAGGTGTGCTGTTTGCTAGGAAAAAGAAAATGCCTGGATGTCCAGGTCCTGAACGGCACCCTAACTCCTGACTTTGGCCAAACTTTCTTACCATGTGTCTTGGTTTGGAAAGACAGGAGTCTGCTAAGGAAGGCAGGAGCTTCTTCTGAAATGGAGAATGTAAACTCTCCCCACCCTTCTGAATTGCTATAAACTTTAAATGAAGGGGCTCAGGCAAAAAATATGGGAGTAGGAAATAACAGGCCTTTGATAGGGAAGAAAATAAAAGGATAAAATAAAACATGCAGTACACTAGAATAACACTGACAGAGTCAGAACCCAAGCTGACACCCTGTTGGTCAGGGTGTTGGTAGAAGTCTAATTGGAAATGTGGCTGCAGTGCTCCTGGAGTGTCAAGTGTGGTTCTGTTGGAGCAGAGATCTTGTAGAAAAGGGTGTAGTCCTCCTCCAAAGATGTAGTGGAAGAAGAGGCAGCTGCTGTTCCTCTGGGAAATCCAGTGGAGAAGCCGTGCAGTTATTCCAGTCCCTCCAGATTATATCTGGGTAGGAATGCTTGGCTCCTCCCTCTGGGTGGAGCATCTGACAATGGGATGTTATAGTTCTTATCAGTCATGCAGTGACATTCAATAGCCTGTTATCAGCAGATCTCCCCTCCTGAGGGAGGAGTGGGTGTGATCATTCAGAGAGAGATAAGGCAAACTGCCCACTTGACAAAAGACAACTGCCACACAGATGGTAATAGAATACATCTTGCCTTGCCATGTGGAGCACCAGTATTTGCTGTTTGCAGAGGGACCTGGAGCATGTAAAGGCCAGGCATTATTTTTGAAAAAGCAGCAAATATCTTCTCATTTGAATCACAGCAAATCTTAGTCTTTGTTCCTTACACATGCCCTACTAGATTGTATTTGCTCCACAGCACTTTGCCTCATTATTTTTTTAGTGTAGTTCTACTGCATTTCCTTGTGAAGCTGCTCATAAGTTCTTGCAAATGATCTCACTGCTCATTCAGGAGACTTAGTCCCAGGCTAGCAGCAGAAATTCTAGCATTCAGTAGGTACTTTGCTGTGAAAACAGGAATGTAAAACATGCCACAAGGGTGGTGTTTTCCATGTGGATTGGGGAGAAGCCTACACAGTGTTTGAACAGTTGAGAGCCAGTTGTGCCTCTGCTAAGCTGTGGCTGAAAATTTCATAGAGTCACAGAATATCCTGAGTTGGCAGGGAGCCACAAGGATCATTGTTTCCAGTTCCTGGTCCTTCACAGAACACTCCAACAATCCTACCCTGTGCCTGAGAGCATTGTCCAAATGCTTGTTAAGCTCTGGCAGCCTTGACGCCATGACCACTGCCCTGCGGAGCCTGCTCACTGCCCAACCACCCTCTGGGGGAAAAACCTTTTCCTAATATCCAGCCTAAACCTCCCCTGATACATCTTCAGGCCATTCCCTCAGGTCCTGTCCCTGGTCACAGAGAGCAGAGTAGTGCCTGCTCCCTTGCTCCCTCTTGTGAGGAAGCTGCAGACTGCTATGAAGTTTTCCTTCACAGTCTCCTCTTCTCCAGGTTGAAGAAGCCAGGTGACTTCAGCCGTTCCTCTTATGGCCTTCCAGTTACTCCTACCAGTTGGATGACAAACCCATCTGCTGGCATCCAGAGAAAGAAGGCTCTTAAGAAGGGGGGTAAATAAGAGAGAAACATTTAACAGCTTGTATTTTTATGAATGAGGCTGTCTCTCTCCCTTTCCAGCAACTCTTCATAGTAGGTATTTGTGTTTCAAATTGGTTGCTTTGTAATTGAGGTGAAGTAACAGATTCTGCAGTTTCCCTTTCATGTGTTGCCATTGTTTATACACTGTATCTGCATGCTGAAGGTAATAATCAATAGTTCTATGAATAATAACCACAAGGAATGGTGGAGTGATTTTCCTCCATTTTGCAAAGACTCCTTTAGGCAAATCTTAAAAGAGGACAGGAATTTTCATGGGAATTATTCGAGCTGACAGGATTTGAGACATTTTATTTAGTTAAAACTGCTGAGAAGAGCATTGGAAAAGAAGTCTCAAGGAAAGAGCATCTAGGACCTCAGTTTTATTCTGCCATTTAATTTATAAATAAAGTCAGTGATACAGTAAGGACAAACTAAAGTAAATTTACTATTTCTATATAGCTCTGGAGTCTCAATGGCAATGATAACATTCACTATCTGAGTGAACAGAGCTGAGATTTTCTGCCCCAAGGTGCTCTGCTCCAGAGTTCCATTCTCCATCTGCTTAGTGACCACTAATATTTCATACCAGTTTTTTGATGTTGCAACTTTCTGCTCTAACTTTTCTCCCCTAATTTAGGATCTGAACAATAGAAAATCAGGTGCTACTATAGACTGTAATTTTCACATTATGTTTTGGGATTAGGTAATATTTAGTTTCATGTAATGTTTAACTTGAACTTTTGTGCAGGTCACGTTAGAAAGGTACTGGGAAGTAACCAGAATTGCTGTAAAACTTTATTTCCTAACATTCACTCAGTGTAAGTGCCCCTGTTCCAGGGAGTAGTTGGTTTGACATACAAAAAAGAAAATTTAAAAAGGTTTTTAAAAAATAAATGTAAGTACTTTAGTATTGAAGTGCTCAGCTTGAGCCACCAAAGGTAGCTCTGGTTTTTGGACAGTGCTGACCACCCATCCTTGGGACACCTGGCTTCCCAGAAGTTTGTCCCTTTCTCAGGACACATGAATAAACAGGGCTTTGACTGTGCATACCTTACAATTACAAAAATACTTCTTGTATGAAAATACAATTGTGTATTTGTGAGCCTGCACATTCATGCTTTATGCATGGATATAGACTTGTGGGGTTTTTTTTGAATACTTGGACTTTAAATCCCAGGGAGCACAACTCCACCAATCATTCTACCTTACATCTGTGCAAAACAGTTCTTTCCTCACGTGCTGGTAAAGCTTTATAACACTTCCTTCTCACTTTTCATTTATGTAAATGCTTATCCTGATGCAATTCAAGTGTGAATACCCAGGTCAGTGTGTGTCTGCCTTCCCAGATAGCATGCACTGTGCACACCTCTAAGCTGAAATAGCGCCAGGTGTGTTCTGGCAAAGCAAATCCTGCCACTCATCCTGGCCCTCTACTCTTTATTAGGAAAAGTGCAGGCTGCATGTATGAAACACAGCACGAAAATGAAATTCTTGTACATGCTTTCTTTCTGCCCTCTCAGGATTGGGAATAACCGGGCTGTGACCTTCATCTGGGGGGAAAAGGGAGATATCGCCACTCCCAATTCTTTGGGAGGAGAAGGTTTCCTCCTCTCCCTTGAGTTTTCTTCTGTTATTCTGACTCCCTGCAGTTCCATGTCACAGCCTTCCCTGCTGTAACATTTGCCTCTGCTGTGGGACAGAAGCTTTATAGAGGATGGACAGGCTTGAGGATTTTACAGAGATGTTTATAGATGAATTGCCTCTCCTGAAGTCTGTGTACACCTGAAAATCAAAATACCCATACAGTTAACATTTCAAGGGTCAGTGTGTTGTTCAAGTTCAGTGCTACAGTATTGCCTATTTTATCTTGCATTTTTATCTTGCTGGGAAGGAATTTGTTCCACTACCCTTGAGCACTCCACCTCTACAACCCAATGCCAGTAGCCCAGGCTTCAGCTGCACAAGCAGACACAAATATAATTTTCAAGCTATTGACAACAAGAATGAACCATGCAGCAGCCTGAAAGGCTGTAGAACTTTGATCACAAACTTATTTGCCTCAATTTATTTATGGACTAACTAAATAAGTACAGTATTTGTTTAAGCAAAGAGACTGAAAACAAAATTCCTCTCAGACATCAGCCCACTTAGGGAATTCCTAAAATTCCCATGGAGTAAAACCAGCAAATCCAGCATTTTGTTTTCCTTAAGACCACGGTCTCCCTAGGGCTTTCTGATCAGATTATGTAGCTAGTCAGATTAGGTTTATTCAGGGACTGACTCATTGCATTTTCCTGTAATCTTGTATTTTAACACCTGCTCAGTTTAAAATGCCATTTTAATCGAAATTAGATGGGTTTTCTATTAATCCTGTGTGCATTACTCAAGATTTAAACTCCTCTTTGCTTAATACACCACTTTCATATAGGCATATGTTAGCACAAGTGATGAATGAGGGGTTTAACTAGTTTTTTTCTGAAGACAGAATGGAAGATAACAATTTTATAGGCTTGGAACTTCCATTGAATTGGGTAAATATTCCTTGTGACAGTAGCATTCTCATACACAATTGTCAAAGGCTTTTTATTGCTTTTTTGCAGTTTTCTTAATACACAGACCTGCAATTAGAGGGGAAAAAAAAGTGGAATTATCAAAGCAGATTAAAAAACCCTGAAATGATGCTACTACTAAATAAACATTGAAAATCTTCTTTAGCAGTCAAAACCTGTGAAGCAAAAGGAACAGGGATGGAATCTTGTGCTAGAAAACTTTTGGGATAACACGTAATAAACCATGGGCTTCCATGCTGGATGGAAGACACACATCTAAAACTGTGCATGGCTGAAACAATCAAACAAATAATTTGCTGCTATTTATATCTAGTCTGATTTTCACTTGAGAGGCCCCCCACTCAGGACAAAACAATGAACAAATAATTTACTACATTTAGATCACTCAAAATAGTTTTTTTCAGAAGCAGGTTTTTGCTACTAGAAGTAAGTATTTCCCTAAAAGAATTGGTATTTTTGCTTGTGCCTAAGCAGAGGATGCAGCTTCCCTTCTCCCCTCTCTATTGCAGAGATTCCAGCTGCAAAGCAGCAGTGGCCTTACCCCTCCCAGGCCAGCACTGCAGGCTGCAGGTAGCTTCTGGCATCCAGTTTTCAATCACTTTTGGTGTGCAAATGTGCTACCAGTTTTATTACTCCAGCCACTTTCAAGCATTGATGAACACTGGGTATAAGGTTGGACAAAATAATGGTCTAATCCAGCTGTCTTGAACAATTATATGGAAATAAAATAAAATCCAGCTCCCTCTTAGCTTGAGCTTCTGTAGACAAAGGAGTTTGGAGTTATTCTTTTCATCAGAATAGATGCATAAAAGCAGGTAGGTTTTGGTTACCCATCAGTGAGTGAAGAGCATCCAGATAATTTGCCAAGTTCAGATTTGAAATCCTATTCTTGTTTCCTGGGTTCCTGAGTTCAAAAGTCTTCTAAGATAAACTAGAAAGCTGAAAAAGTCTTCTATGACTTTTACAGAACTTCTATACCTGCTACATTACATAAAGACGTCAAATAGCTTATGGAAGCCAGTTGTAAAATCCATTGTTTCAGGTGGATGGGACTTTGAATAGTTGTACTGATTATACTGGAAGTCTAGCTAAATTTTACTGAAAAATTAGGGAAGAGAAGAAAGTATACCCACCAGTTTTCTGAGAAAATTGCATAGAAAATCTTGACATTTAGCATAATCTGCTGCATTCTTTGCATTTCTATAGGTTATGCCTAAAACTATTTTGGTGAGTTCAAGAGATAAATTATCTCTGTTAAGGGAAGTGGGTAATGCTCAGAGAGCGACCATGGTGGAAAGATGCACCACACGCACCATATTCTCCAGCTTTCTGAAATACTTCATTTTTAAATTTTGGAGATGATGGAGAACAGAACTACAACAGGCAAGAAAATCATTCCATATTTTATTTCATCTTAATGGTAATATTGCAAAAAAGGGCTCTGCATATCTCCAAGAGCCCTGCTGAAAGCAATTCTCCCATTCCTAAAAATTAAAGCAAATAATTTTCAAGTCTTAAGCCATGGAAACAGCAATGTGATTTGATTAAGACCCATATAATGCATATTTTTCTGAGGATAGTTGTTAGCTTAAGAAAAGATGCATTGCAGGTGACTTTGACACTTCACAGACCTACAAGTCTGAATATATATTTAACTTCTTGCATATCCCTCACCAAAGCCACACAGAAACTAAATCCTGAGAACCGGATAGAAATGTTTCTGATTTGCAGGGAACAGAGAAGAACAGATGTATTTCTGGAGTTTAAATTTCCTGGAATGCCAGAATTTAGACTTTTGTTTGGATTCAGATGGATGGAGCCCAAATGTTATCTGCTAAGCTAAACCTGATTGGTTGGCTGCAAACCAGTAGAGAACTTTAAAGGTTCTCCACTCTTCAGGTACTGAGAAAAAAGAGTTAAAACTAATGAGGATGCATCAAAGCATTTTAGTCTAATGTCTGATGAATATTAAGCCCTCAAATGTTAAGTGGAAAAAGCAGTATCACTCCTTTTGACACAGGTAGGAGTTTGAATCTCTTTTACCTAGTCCAAACTCATGCTGTCAACATTGTCTAGGATTTCTTACAAATAGTGCTTCCAACACAGAAAAATCCAAATAATTTAATTTAGCTGTCAAACTGTGTTGATGTTACAGACTTCTGGTCTATCACAACTGTTAGTCACCGTTAAGGACTGAGAAAATGAGCAGTGTGGAGGTCTAGAAATAGGATTTCCCATGTGATTAAATGCTTAGATAGTGGAAACATTTCTAGCAATAATGATACTACAACAGCTACAGCTTGTGTGAGTCTGACCTTTGGAGTTAAACACCAGCCAGCAGCTGGACTGGAATTTCTGGTATGTTCCACAACATAGATTAAATATTTGATTTAAAAACTTAAATATCTGCATCCTTTTGTCATGGTTTGGGAATGGTATTCTCCACTTCAGTACTCCCACTGAAAAAGCCTCCCATGCTTCCTTTCCCCCACCTCCAACTGGAGGTACAAAAGGCAAAGCTCACGGATTGAGATAAGAACAGTTTACTGGAAACAGCAATGAGATAAGAAAAGAAATAGGAACAGGAATTGGACAAACAGGAACAAGAATATTAATAACAGAAGTCTAAAAAACTAGGTGTATTGCCATGTTTTCTGAAGTGCTGTAGACAAACATTATGGATGTGAATCAATCTTTTTACATGATAAGGACCAAATTCTATCCATCATGTGCTCTACTGCTGCTTTCATTAGAACATGTCATCTTTGGTCACAATTTGTCTCTAATGCTTCTTGGTGCTTCAAACCAGTTACATCAAATTAGACAAACTTTCCAACATCTTTATAACTTCTGTTAAGAAACTGCAGTGTACTTCATTGGCTGTACCATCATATAATAATACGTCAGGAAAACACAGATGGTCCTGGTAAAATTCAACTCCAGTCTGAAAACCAAAGGGCTGGCAACTGAGAATCCAAGAATCCCACCAAACATGCTCCTACCTATTTGAGGTGGCCCATAGCTGGGATGGGAACTTGCTCCATTGTCATAGGTATGTGTGGAGCTGCTATTTTGCTTTGCAAGGGTAAATTAAGTGGAGGCAGAGCAACTGACAGAGCCTGGATCTATCCTATTGTCGTTGTTGTGCAAGACAGATTGAGAGGTGGTTCCTGGTCCTCAAAACTTACCGACTAAGGCTGGAGCAGATGTAGCTTGACATGGATCAAAATCAGGTTTTATCAACACCTCACATATTTCAGAAGGATATGTGCTGTGCCCAGCAATACTTCTGCCCTTAACTGCCCTCCCTCCCTTTTCCCAGTATATCCCACACCAGTTTAAGGGAAAGGTTATCACAATATTACTTAGCAATTCAGGTGTAAAACAAAACTATCACTTCCAACCCTTCTCAGACTGCCTCACTCAGGGAAGTGGAGAACAGGGTCTTTTGTCACCCCTATCTGGTTGGAAGCAAATAAAGCAGAAAGGAGAAACAAGCAGCAATTGTCCTGCACAACTCCTGGTCCTGTCTTTACCTCTGCACAGGCCAGGCCAAAAAGCTGCCATAGAAAAGAATGTGTCCAAGCTGTCTTATAAGCAGATGAAACAACAGATGAAACAGCAGATGAAAATTTAGAACAAAAGAAGAATGAAAAAATAATCCCAAACTTTAGTCACAATCTGTTTTCTAAATCAGTGTAGTTATGCTTTCTCCTTAATGCAGAACTGAGAAATGGCTCTAAATAGATGTGACAGATAATGAGTGGTAAAGCAAAGTAATATTAACCATTGAGAGATCTTTAGTATTATAAAGAAATTGCTTTTCCTCAGTAGGTAAAGCTGATCGATCTAAATCACTCAGTAAAAGGAGGAGACATTTGGCAGCTTGGCACCAATGCTAATGAGGCCAATAGCCTACCCTGCTTTCTCCATTTGTCTGGCTCTCATTTTGGCCAGATTCCTTGGCATACACATCGGTTTTGTGAGAAGTAAGAAGAATCACATGCTAATTTTCACTAAGGAAAACACAATTCACAACTGCAGTTGTTCCATGCCTATCCGTGACTGCAATTACTGCCTGGCAAACTTGGTGTGCAACTGCAAAACAGTGCTGCTTTCTACCATGGGAAAAAATACCTGCAACAGCCACCTGACCATCTGGTTCACCCACACCTCTCTGTGCTGGAGATGGTCCTCAGCTTCACAAGATGACGTGTGGGATTGTCACGATCCATAATTACGAACAGGTTTCGTGATGGTTCGTTAATTGATCTCAAAGTGCAAAAAAATGGTAAGGGGATTTGCAGTAATAATCAAAAACAAATGCACCTTTATTGAATGACCACAGCCAAATGCATTGGGGAGGAATTGTGGAAAAAGGAAAAAATAGGGAAAAGGGAGGGAGGGAGAGAAAGGAAGGTATATAGCTACCAAATGTAGAATGACAAAGTCCTTTGAAGTCCAGCTGACAGAGTTCCCCTGGTCATGTCAGGGGAGATCTCAGAGATACTGGTCAACTCAAGCTTCTATTATAGTCCTGTTTTGATGGGGGAAAGGGACAAGTCTTGAAATCGAATCAAATGTAATAAAGAACAGTGTATTGTAATTGCTGATGGAAAAAAAAAAGAAGGCATTGAAGAAGG
The DNA here is from genome assembly GCF_047830755.1 of Zonotrichia albicollis. NCBI lineage: Eukaryota > Metazoa > Chordata > Aves > Passeriformes > Passerellidae > Zonotrichia > Zonotrichia albicollis. Next base: position 114,996,955 of record NC_133820.1, on the reverse strand, counting down.
GTACAAACAATCCATATTCTCAGCAGTAGGTGAGAACCATTGTCTTCCTGGTCCAATGGTCACACGTGCAGGCGTCCATCTGGCTTTGGTCAGCTTGCCTTCCCCACACACCTCCCCTGGGTTAGGGGTTTCAGTCTCAGTCATTGGGAGGAGGGGGGGGCTTTTCTATATAGGGGTTTCATGTCTCAGTTCTTGAGGGAGAGGCTTCTCCCATCTCAGTCCATCCGTCACGGTGGTTGTAAAACAGATGAAGGGTCTTCCATGGGGACCACCAAAGGCTACCTCAGAAAAGTCCAGCCAAGCCGAGAGGTGGGGAAATTCCAGGGCCATTGTTGCAAAGAGCAGGTGCAGACGAAGAAAGGGCAGAGTCCCCCTTCTCCTTTCACTGGGCTCAGTGTTGCATATAGCAAACACACCTGCAAACAATAGCCTGGCAGGCCAGAAGCTCTGCTTGGATCTTGGCAAGAAACCATCTCCAACAAGACCAGGATTCCAAACAGGGTCTTTCTCGGTGGTCCCAGTTTCTGTCCTTTTTCATGACGATTGTGAGGCAGATGAGAGAAACTTTGGACAAGGACTTACAGGGATTTGAAGCTGTCCTTCTGTAGCACCACTCCCAGTGGAATATATTTGGACGTTTGGGGACTTCGAAAGCTCCAGGTAAACAAGGTCAAGGGACAATTTCCAGAGCAGAGCGTACCTATCTCCAGTAGCAGCAACAATGACAAAGAAGACTTGCTTGAGGTGCACAACAAAGACAGGCAAATGCTTGCATACATTTTCTTTTCTGGATATCTCTCACTTTTCAATGGATATTCATTGCTGAAGTCATACAGTGTGGAAAATGTCTCTAGTATCATTAAGCACTTTCCCAGCCTGCTGTACTCTGATGTTTTCTCAGAAAATGAGAGCTGTGTTGTAACATTCATTTACTGAGTTATTTAACACAGTCAGTAGTGAGAGGCATAGGAGGCTGCTAAGAGTGATGGGATGCCTTTAAGTTTGTCTGGTTTGTCCAGGAGGATGTGTTAGGGGACTGTGAGAGAACTCCACAAGGAGGTGTTTGAAATAAGAGACTCATCAGATTAATTCAGCAAAGTTTTTTTAAAAGAACAAAATAAATGCGAAACAGCTGTTTTCCAAAGCATTGTTAGTTTTTTTTTTGTTTGTTTGTTCATATATTCTAGGTTGACAATTAAAATCTGCAGATAAATTTTGTTTTCAGGTTTTGCCTTGACAGAAAAAGGCATATCCATGTAGCTCCCATTGCAGAAGATTCCAAGCCAATGAGAAAAAATATATGAAAACTTCTGTCCAGAGAAGCTGTGGCTGCCCCATCCCTGTGAGTGTCCAAGGCCAGGCTGGATGGAGCTTTGAACAACCTGCTCTAGTGGAAGGTGTCCTTGCCCATGGCAGGGGGATTGAACTGGGTGGTCTTTAAGGGCCCTTCCAACCCAAACCAATCTGGGATTCCATGAGTCTCTGTGCACTTAGGGGAATGCCTATCAAGATTCTGAGGAACCAGTGAAGCTTTCTATTTTAAATAGTCATATTGATGTAACTGTAATCAATGATGGAGCAGTTTTGCTAGGAAGCAAAATTTAATTTTTCAGAAGACTTAAATACATGTCCAACATCCATTACTGTGAGCTTTCCCACTGAAATCAGCAATGTGATAACAGTGGAATTAATGGGGTCTATTTGCAACTGCAAATAGATTTAAGCACACTGGTGTTTGCAAGCTGGGTACCAAACTCCATTTAACTCAGCCAGAGAACAATTGAATCAGCTGTTGTAAAGACATCATTTCCTTTGTCAGCACCTTGGCAACAAACCATAAGCCATTTTCTCCAAATTACAAATATTTCCAGTGATACCTCTCATGACTGCCTGTTACAGACACAGGCAAATAATTCATGTCATCTGCCCTTATCCAGCTGTCTCTGCAAGAGAGCTAACCTTGCCTTCACAAACTAGCAACTCACCAATCCTACATAGGAGAGTGTTGTGTTTAAAAAAAAAAAAAGCCAATGTACACGAGTATGTTGATTTCTATATGTTACCAAGGCTTTCTCCAAAATCTGGAAAAATTAACCTAAATTATGCTCAGCAAAGATCTACTGCCCTCTGGTAAAACATGTGCTGAAATCACAGTAATTCCCCATTATCATGACAGTGGTGTCCAAAAATTTACACATGCAGCAGCAGCTGAGGATGTATGTATGCTGGCCTTGTTGGGAAGAAATGAGGTTAATAAATCCATGGGCTTTCTTACAGAGCAAATTAAATTTCTAGTTACTTTTGCTGCTGTAGTGTTCTGAATAAGACTCAGGCCAAAGAGATTTTATTCCAGTGCCCAAGTAAGCACAGCAGGATTTTTTCCTGGAAAGAGCAAAAAATCCCCAGGTACAGAAATCCACAGCTCTGATATTGTGGTGAGCTTCCCAACCACCCTATTCTGCCCCAGCAGATACCACGAACATGTTACCAATTCTATTTTATACGGCTTTAGAAGTACTGCATTAGAAGCTTGCAGAATTTTTCCAGAGCAATGTCTCCAAAACGCATCTCTGTCTGGTATAATAAAACAAATTTTATACAACAAACTCATCTCACATGATGAACCTTTTCTTTAATGTGAAAAATGCCAATCACTTGTTTTTAAAAAGTTTAATGATAATAAAATGGTTATAAAAATATAAATATAATTAGAGTAATAATAATTTGGAAAATTTGGATTCGGACAATATGAGACAATACAAACAAAGAGTTACAGACAGTCCGGGTACCTTTTCTGGGCAAAATAAACCTGAAAAAGGACAAACGTTAACAGAGGATTAACCCTTAAAAACAACAGCCTGTTCCATATTCATACACCTCATACATGATGCATAAATTCCATTCAAACACAGGATTCTGTCTCGTCATGTCATCTTCTTCCTCTGAATCCTGACGGCGTCGTCCTGAGTGAGGCGGGAAGAAGTTCGTTTCTTCTGATAAGAGAGCAATAAATTATTTTTCTCTGAAAGATTTAGGTGTCCTATGGCTGCTATCTCGGTGCGAGTCCTTTCTTTAGAAAAAAAGTATCTTACATAGCATAGTTTCTATTTGAACATTTTGTTATAACCTAAACCTATATTTAACACGCTACTTAAGAGTCTTAATACAGCGTAACTTTCTAACACAACCATACAATATTAATTTTAATATTTGCAAAAAAACAATAATAAAACACGCATTTTTCACATTTAGTATAAGTCACTTTATACTTCTATCACCCTCCTCTCCCCTTCCACGCCCCACCGCCCTTTCCCCCCCGGGTCGCGCCGCTCTCCCGGCACAAGATGGCGCCGGACGTGAGGGTGCAGCGGGGGCGGGGCGGGCCGCTCGAGCCGCCGCTCCGCGCCCTGCCCGCCGCGCAGGCGCAGTGCCGCTCTCCCCGCCCGCCGCTGGGGGAGCCGGCGGCAGGGGGCGCTGCGGGCGGCGGTGCCATGCTCGCGGGACCGGGCCTGGGCCTGGGCCGCAGCGTGGGGCGGCCGGAGCGGGCGGAACCGGGGCCTGGCGGGGCGGCCGGCGGGGCGGCCGGCGGGGGCCTGGCGGGATGTTCCGCAAGGCGCGGAGGGTGAATGTGCGGAAGCGGAACGACTCGGAAGAGGAGGATGAGGAGCGCGACGAGGAGCCGCCTCAGGAGCCGGCGCCGGCGGCCGGGACGGCGGGGGAAGGGCCCAGCGAGGCCTCCGTGCCGCTGGCGTCGGGCGCTGGGCTCCTGCCGCTGCCCGCCGGCTGCGTGCCTCTCGCCCTGCCCGGCAGCCCCGCGGCCTTCGCCTGCGCCGCGAGCTACGGAGCGGCTCTCGGCCTGGGGCTGGGCTTGATGGGAGGCGACCGAGCGGGCCTGGGGGCTCTGCCGGCGCCCGGTGTGCTGCGGCCCCCGGCGCCGCCGCCCCAGCCCCAGCAGGGCAATGGGCTGCCGGTGGCCGGGCGCCCAAAGGAGAAGAAGAAGTCGCGGGAGAACAAAGAGGTGCCGAGGGCCAGCCTGCTCAGCTTCCAGGACGAGGAGGAGGGTGAGGCGGCTGGGTGCCGGGCTTTTGGGTCTCTTCTTGCGGGAAAGGAACCCGGAGCTGCTCAGCCTGCATTGGGCCTCCCCCGGCCCTCCAAGCGAGCCGGGATCCGTGTTTATTTTTTAGGGCAGACCTCCGTGTGGCCAGGGGTGATGCGGGATCACATAAGGGAGGGCGGGCCCTGAGGGCTCGGTGCGGGGGGCCAGGGATGCCCGGGCCCGGTGGAGCCGCGCCTTCCCCGGCCCGGCATAGCTCCGGCGGGGCCTGCAGGCTCCCCGAGGGCTCGGCTGCCGTGTAGGGCTTCAAATTGCTTCTTTGCTGCTGGTGCATCGCTTGTGCTGCGTTCACTGCACCTGCGTGGCCCGCAGGTTTGTGCGGGAGTAAGTGCAGCAGTAGCCTCCCCTTGGAGCCAGCAGTGTTAGCTGAGGAGCATCTGTCCCGTGGCTTGTGTCGAGGTTGTTTTAATGTGATGTGGCTGGTGCTGATGGGTCACCTCGGACTCACTGCCTGTTGTCCGAACAGTTCCTGTAGTTTTGAGTGGTCTTAGAAGGAATTCTCTTGAAATCACTGAAACCTGGTTTCTGAGACTCGTGATTTGAAATCTTGATGGAAGTACTGAAGGCATAGAATTAGACTTTCACTATAGACTGTGAAAGAACCCTACAATGTTTGTTAATGGCATTTGTGAAGTTCCAGGTACAACATTTAGAGATTTGATAAATAACACCTGCTTGACAGATCTGATGTAATGTTATCCAGTTTTTCTTTTAAAGAAACAGAAGAAGTTTTCAAAGTGAAGAAATCAAGTTACAGCAAGAAGATTGTAAAACAGTTGAAGAAAGAATACAAAGAAGATCTTGAAAAATCAAAAGTTAGAACAGAGGCCAATTCTCCAACAGATGGTAATTGCAAAACTAATAATAATAGTAACTTATGTAGTGGAAAAGATAAAGTACTGTAATTTAATGTATTGTTTTCAGAATGAATTGTTAGTCCTCTAGAGAACTTCACATTTAGAGCTGAAGTAAAGCACAGATGAAATGTGTTACTTGAGCCTTAGGAATGCTATTCTGCATTGGTAGAGAGTACTTTGGTTCTCATGTAGAAATTAACATAAAAGGATGGAACTTCTCAAATCTGTGAGATGGCTGTCAGTAGACATCAGCATTCTGAATTGCACCTGTGTTTATGACAGATGAATTAGCTATTGAATTAGGAAGGAATTCCATTTGTTTGAAAACATACCTGGTGCTTGTCTGACAAGATGTGTCCTTGTAATGCATTTTCTTCAAAAAGGAAGATTTTAGGGGTGAGCAGAGTGATGGTCTTTGTTATTAAGTTAATTGTTAAACAACTGCCTGTTTCAGGACTTGGACCTTCCAGTAGACTTGATTAGGATGATAGACTCAAAGTGTTGGAGCAGAAGGATCTGTTAACAATGTACAGTCCTTAAGAGCTTAAAATAGAGCCTGGGACTTCAATTTCATTGTATTGTTGGTTTTTAGGAAGCTCATTGGTAAAGAGTAGTGCTTCTTTTTCCGCTTAAGTTTTTACTTAAGTAATGCTACGAGCACGAGCTGGGAGGCTTATGATCTAAAGATTGCCATGATCTAGAAAAGCACATGGGGGTTGAACATGGTCCCATGCAGGAAATACCCTTTTAAAATTTAATTAAATTATTTTAAAGGTTTTGTCTGCATTTAGAAAACCCACCTATTCTTTCTTATTAGAATCCTTATGCAGTGGTGTGGGGTATGAGCAAAACCAGAAATTATAATTTCTGTGGCTGGTGTTCAGGTTATCTGTTGGATGGGACAGGACTGAGAGAGTAGCCTGGATTCTCTGAACAAGAGCTTGAGTCTGAAACCTCAGATATGTGCAGCTTGGTTTGAGTAGCTGGGTTTAGCATGCATCTTTTTACACATTATTTATGCTTGCTGCCTGTGTCTGTATGTTAGCCACCTAATGTAGGATGTAGTCCAAGAGGGAAATGAAGGGATATTTTGGAATCAATCACTTCTTGGGGAAAGACTTGATGTAACACAGGCAGTGCTTTCTCATTGAAAGAGACTTTGACAAGGTTGCAAAAGGTTGAGTTCCCCCACTCTCTTAATACTTGACAATATGGAGAATGTTTAGTGGTTGGTGGGGCCTGCCTTGTCACATTTTATTTTGAGAGGATGTCAGTGATTTAATCACAATTCAAGTGTGTGTTTTCCTAGATCTCAAGCAATAAAATTATTATTTAACGTTTTCATTTGATTTTCACTTTTGGTTGTTGTATCTTTAAAAAAATACTTCTGAGTGATCTTTATGAATGGAGTAAAACATGGACTTTGCTCTTTTATCAGCTGAAGCACCACCAGAAAAGGTAGGACAGAATAAGGATATAGGCCAAGAAGATGGGACTGCAAACAGTGAGCATGGTGAAGAAGAAATGGAAGTTGAAAGTGAGAAGGAAGAAGAGAAACCAAAAGCTGGTGGTGCTTTTTCAAGTGCTCTGTCATCACTGAATGTTCTCCGCCCAGGTTGGTTTTTGTAATATGTCTGATAAGTTACCAAGTGATTTAGCCAATGTTGTAGCAGACTAATGTGTGTGAGAAATTAGGAAATAGTTTCCAACAATTTAGCATCTGCGAGTTCAAGCAACTGCTATTTTCTAAAGGTGTTCAGTTTTACAAGTCCTATGGGAGAAAATGTTTTGCTATGGAATGCTTCATCCTGATGTCAGAAGCAGGAATTCGTCTTTTAAGTAGATGACAAACTGCAAGGAAGTCTAGATTTGGAATCACATGAGATTTAACTGCTTTCAGTTAAAATTTCTTCTTTAATTAAAATGTTTCAATTGTGAGTGTGCAAGGTATCTGAAATATTTTCCTATCCTGTTTTGTATACTGAGGTTCTAGTCAGGCCCTGAGGCCAAAGAAAACCCTCTGAGAAAATATTTTTGAAACTGGTTTGCTGATTATGGCAGTTTGCTCCCCAAATACCAGCTGTGTGTCCTGGGCCCACACATTGATTTATATGACATATGTAAGTTGTGTTAAGTTTTGTGCTGTAGATTTTAGAGTTTTCTTATTAGGTCTGATGCTTTTCATGTTTCCCCTTGATTATACAATTTTCTGTGTATTAACTGTGTCTGATTTGGTGGCCTCTTAATCTCTGACTGATGTCTGTTGAAACAGTTGATGCTTTTTATTCCTCAAAATAAGAAGAGCTGGGAGCAATACTGGGATAGGAAATTACCCAGTCATGCACCTCATTTTCTTCCTCCCTTTGCAATAGTCAGCTCCTCTAAAGGGCTTCCTCTTGTTTGGGAGTATTTCACATAGGACCATTAGGCTTCTGTCTTATGACATGAGCTACTGGAAGCAGAGCCAGACTTTCTGTGATGATCCTGACTTTGAGGGTTTCTGCTCAGAAAGTTGACATGTTTAGCATCTAAGATACTTTCAGATGTTTTCTGTGAGTATGAATTTGCTTCCACTCATGCTTTTTTCTGTGTGCTGAGATGATTTGATACAATGACAGAGATGAGCAGTAAGAAATTGTAACACTTGTTCTGTTGCCGAAGTTGTTTAACCGTGCTCACATCTGTCTCTAGGAGAAATTCCAGATGCTGCTTTTATTCACGCCGCTAGGAAAAAGCGCCAAATGGCTCGTGAGCTTGGAGACTTTACCCCCGTTGACAGTGAACCAGGTAAAGGCCGCCTTGTTCGAGAAGATGAAAATGATGCCAGTGATGATGAAGATGATGACGAGAAGAGGAGGATAGTTTTTACAGTGAAGGAAAAATCCCAAAGGCAAAAGATTGCTGAGGAAATAGGTAAACCCTTTTTTGGAAGGTCAGCTGATAAATGTTCACACTGTTTTCACTGCGAGTGCTCCCATTCAGCATTTTTAAACAACATGTTTTTCAAACAATCTGGAGTTGCATAACATTTCTGAGGGAAAGTACTACATAATGGAATATGCTTGTAAAATTTTGAGCACAAAACTCTGTTCCTGTGCACACTGCTGATTGTGATAGAAACTTACACTAAGGATCGATTCTTGTTTTTCCTGTACTCTGTTTTTAGGAAGTATATAATTGTGAAAAGAAAAACATTTGATATAGAATTCTTCTTGCTGGCTAGCAGGTAAAATAACCTTTTGGAAAAGGAGTTAGACATTAGAGGATTACCAGCAGTGAATTGTAAATTTTCCCACTGGATCTTTCCAGTGGAACCCGTGTGCTAATAATTCACAGGCCAGTGTCCTTAATTCCTCATGAAGAGGAAAGGAAGGTGCTCACTGAGGCATGGTTTCAGGTTTTTGAATTTGTGGCCCTTGCAATTATGAATGCATTATCTTCTTTTTCTTACTTGTGTGAAGGTATTGAGGGAAGCGATGATGAAGCACTAGTGGCAGGGGAGCAAGATGAAGAACTCAGTAGATGGGAGCAAGAGCAGATACGAAAAGGAATCAACATACCCCAGGCATGTATATAATTGTGCACTCTTTTTTGACTGGTTTCTGCAAGTATTGGTAAATCCTTTACAAACTTGAGTAGTTTCATTTGAGAAATAAAGTCTGTAAATTCTAATGCTCTTTAAAGAGAAATAGTATAAGTGTTTAGAATGGTAATGATACTAAGAATTTTCCATTTACCTTCTTGAGGGCATTTGTTTCTTCTATCTTGGATATTGGATGTTTAAATCCCTTTGATAATTACATTTTGTAACTGTATCTCCTTACATTTTCCACTTTGATTTGGAATGTGTAAAAAAGTAAGTCTCCCCTTTCTTTAAAGTCTAACATAGTACAACTACATTTCCTCTGCCACTAGGTTCAGCCAAGTCAGCCTGCAGAAGTGAATAATGTGTACTACCAGAACACTTACCAGACACTGTCTTATGGTTCATCATATGGCATTCCATACACCTATGCTGCGTATGGATCGTCGGAAACCAAGTCTCAAAAAACAGATAATACAGTTCCTTTCAAAACTCCCAGTAATGAGATGACTCCTGTTACTATTGATTTGGTAAAGAAACAGCTTAAAGACAGGTAGGACAGACCATCTTTTTAGACTTAAAGACCTGTCCCCTAGGTTTCTGTTCCTCAGGTGTCTTTTAGTCCTGGGGAGCAAACACAGAGTTTCATCGCTGGAAACTGACTGGTACATCCATTAAAAAAAAAAAAAAAGGCAAACAAAAAAGCTCAAAGTGAAGATGACATTGACACTTTGTTCGAAAATCTCCTTGGATTGCTTCTCTGGAAGTGAAACTTTAAATATGAGGCCATTGATCTTGTTGAAGAGAGGTCTGAGTTCCATCTTCTGGACACTGCACAGTCTTATAGTGAAGAAATAAAAGGCCAGTGAGGTGTTTAGCTTATCAAGCTGCATTCCTTTAAACTGTGAATCAGAGGTTTCCCCTTCAGTAGATAAGGAATTTAATTTTTAGTGTATACAGGGATTTTTTGGCTTAAACACTGTAATCTGCTTGTCAGGTACGCAGAAGGTATGGAATGAGCAACACAATTGCAATGAGAAATCTATGTAAGGAACAGCTTGCACTTTACATGTCTTCAAAATTGGTTTGTATGCCCCTTGTAGTGTTGCAGCCTTTGACAGTGAATCAAGTTAGTAGAGGAAAAAGAATGCTTTGTATGAGCTGTAGTCCCCATTCACCCCCAACCTGTTCTGCCAGCTTTTCATTGGGGACAGCCTTGCACTGCTCTGTGTGCTGTCAGCTCCTGTACAAGTTTGTAGGAGTGGCCAGTGCTGTGCACTGCAGCATAGTCTAGCAAATGAGTGTGGATCATTAGCCTGGCTGTTCATGAAGAGAGGGGAGAAGGTGACAAATCAAAGGTCAAGAATTTCTTTGCAAATTTTCCCTTATATAGGCTCAGGTCTTGCACTGTACTGTCTGTTTGATGTCTCAATGGTCTGAAATAGACAGACTTTTGGATGTAAATTTACTATTTATCCATTGCCCTTCAGGTTGGACTCTATGAAAGAAATGCACAAAGCTAATCGGCAGCAATATGAGAAACATCAGCAAAGCCAAGAGGACTCTACCAAGGCAATTGAAAGATTAGAAGGGTCTTCTGGGGGTATTGGTGAACGGTATAAGTTTTTGCAAGAAATGCGAGGGTATGTCCAAGACTTGCTTGAGTGTTTCAGTGAAAAGGTAAGGATGCAAAAACATTCATCTCTTTACAAAAAAAAAAAAAAAAGGTCTCTTATTACATGCCAAACAGTACATCTCCCTTTGTTTTTGAAAAAAGTCCTTTGAGAGCATATTCTTCAAAAGGTTTGGTTCTTTGAGGATTGGAAAGAACTTTGTATCATGCTAAGCTTGTTATCAGAAATCTCTCCTCCCAGCTCCCTGACTTTAGGTTGCCTAAAAACTTGCAGATTTTATGTCTTCAGGATTTTTGTAGATACTCTGGCATTTCAACTTTACTCAGATACTCCTTTTTACTTGTGTTGGACATCAGGTTAGCAAAAATAAGGGCTGAATTTACTGAATTCACATTACTACTTTCTGGAGTGCTTGATGTACACAATAACAGAGGCTTGTATTTTCTGTATTATAAACTTCCTCCTGCCAGATGTTTGTTGGTATTGCTCTGCAGTCTGAAGGAGAGAAGTTTTAAAACTAGCATAGCTGTTCAAAGACACCTCACTTTAAAATATATTTCTTTCATGTAGTGTGACACTTTAATGCATCCCTGAGTCAAAAACTTAGTCTTTTTTTGTTATGTTATGTACCGTGCTTTGATTACTTACTTTGTTGTAAATATAATAGAAACTCTTGAATATATATATATATTGATATGTACACACACATATTAAACACACACAGAAGCTGTAAAGTTCAGCTAGCAGTATATTGGCTATTTCTTCATTGTCTTCTGACTTGAATACAGTAGTAGTATATTAATTTCTTAATATCTTGTCAGAATAATTGAGTAGTTCTAAGCTACTGCTTGCCCAGCCTGTTAGGTGTGGGAGAGGAATGGAGAAGCATTTTGGGTGCTGATGGGTTAGATATTAATTGTCCTCTCTTAGTGGAGCTGGGGCAGTCTGGTCTTCATCCTGTAAAAGTGAAGAGTAGCTATGTCATGAGGAAACCCAGGAAAGGGTGGGACAGTTAATTTATCTAGCTGATTGATTAGTATAACTAATCAGTACAATTAGTATAATTAGTTGCAGTTGATTGTTCACTTAAGAAGCCATATTCCTGAGTCTGTGTTAGCATTAGGTGTTGAAGATCAATAAAGGTACTTTCTTAGACAGTGCTGGTTACCCAGATGGCTGATTTCCTATTAAAGATAAGTTTTTACATTTCTACTCTGAGGTAAATTTGTATTTCAGAAGTCAAGTTAAATATCTGTTTCTATTCAGTGTTTTCTTTCTAAAGACCTTTTGTTAAATTACTTTTGTGATGACTGTAAACCATGTCTGGAGGTTCTCCTTGCTAGCATAAGCTGTCTTGTTCAAATATTTTTAAAATGTGACTTTTATAATCTCAGGCTTCTTAGAGACATTCACAGAGTTTTGCTGGTTTCAGGTGGAGGCTGCTGCTGTACTTGTATGTAAAGTGAGTTGCAAAAGTAGTAGGTTATGTGGTCAGTCTAACAGAAACATTTCATTTATTTTGATAATGTTTGGCTAGATAATGTGGTTTGGAATGCAGTGCTTTCAGCATGACAAAAGTACTAGCAAATTCAGAACCAGTAGCCCACAGGACACTGAAAAGTTTTCTATAAAGGAGGTGCTGGAAGGGAACAAAGTCAAGTAATAACATCAGTATCAAGTTTTTACTTAAATGAAATGCAGTAGGATGGTAAATAGTTATAAACTTTGGAGTGTAGATATAAATTACCTTCAGCTTTTTTATAGAACCTGTGGCCCTGACTGCTTCTATTTAACGTGTTGTTACTATTATTTACAATAATGTTTGTAGTTATTATAATATACATGAGAATATATGTCTAATAATAATACTGTATGTGTGTATACATATATATGTACATACATACACAAAAATATATATTTAAGTATAATATTTTGAAGAGATTCTGAATGTTAGGATCACTTTGCCAAGTCTTAAGGCTCAGCAGAGTATGAGAAGACAGCTATTACACAGATTTTAGAAACAAGCACTAGAAAGGTCAAATCCTGTGTAATACCTTTTTTCCCCCATAAATAAGAAAAACAGTAGAGTGGAAGATGGTTGCATGACTTCCTTCAGAAGTAATTACTGTAAAATTATGTTTTCTGAGAAGGCTGGCGAGTCACACTGGCATTTTTACATTTTGAATGTAGGAATATATAGTGGATACTGAAAGATTGAATTGTTCTGGGCATGCATTTGACAGCACAAGTAGATAAACTGCTACTTTACCTGCAAAAATGAATTACCAAAACACACTCTGTGTATCTGAATTATCCTTGTGATCTGAATGTTTAGAGACCTTTCTGCTTTTCCTCTTCCACTGTTTATAAGGAAAGTGAATAAAAAATCCCCTTGAAAACACTGAATTTAAGGTACTGACTAAACAAAACAGGGAATGAGGGTTATAACTTTATAGTAGTCAGTGAAATTGTCAGCCACTCATTAACCACAGTATTGATTAGAGAAAAATAAGGGCTTCTAAGTCTGTTGTATTCTGAATGGGAAATATTTTGAGTGGATTCATGTATTTGAATACATTAATATATTTTTTTTTAAATCCTGAGAAAAATTACAGAAAGAACCACTAGGGATGCATTGAAAAATTTTCGTTTAACTTTGCAGTCTTAGAATTTCCTCTACATACTTAAGAGAAGAAGCTGTACTTCCTATGGTAAATTGCAGTAAAGCTAGTAGTTTTTAACTATTATTTCTGTTTTCAAAACTGTCTTAAATTCCAGATGTGAACTTCCATCTCTTGGAAGATTTTTCCCTCCTTGTCTTTCTCTCTGCTCTTTTCTCCAAAAGAAAGGTGTGTGTATTTTGAGTTGGTGCAGAGCTGCTTTCATTTTAATCCCTGGAGCCACATTTATCCCACAGAGCTAAAACCTTTTTCTTCTCTGATGTGTATGTCAGTCTCAGTGAGCTGAAATGGCCCTGTAGCTATCAGCTCAGACTTTTACATTTTACTGAAGGAGGTTCTTTAATAGTTGCTGAGTCACATTCTAAAATACTTCAGGAAAAAATATCTGATTTTATCTTCTGTTTTGAAAAAAACATAATCCTGGATGGTAGGCAGCAATGAAATATAAAAGGCTGGAAGACAATGGAGTAAGCATACATCTCAGAGGTAAGGAGGACATGGCTTAAGTGTGCATACCAAAAGGACTTTTTTTCAAAAGAAATGAGAACAAAAAAAGAGCAATGAACCTTCTGTTTAATGTCAGGAAATTCCTGGCTGCCATAATATCTTCTATTTTTATTAGAGATGCCACCAAAATAGTTCATTAAAGAAAAAAAAAACCTGACAGGTCTGACATGACCTACTTGATTAATTCAAGGTTATACTTAATGCATAACTTGCACAAATTATACTACTTTAATTTTAGTGATAAGCTAGAGGAGTGTTTGACCGATTTGAATTACCTGTTGGCATAACACCCTTATGCAGGATTTTATTTCATTTCAGTAATAATATTTCAGCATGTGCTATTAAGAGTTAGAGGACACAAAATAGTAGCTGCTGGCTTCAGTAGCTTGGATTCATGGGTGTTTTTTCACTGTGTACAGTCAGATTATTTTCTCACTGAAGTGTAAAATTCTTGTTTAGAGATAGAGAGGAAACAACTGACATCTGAGAATTGCAGACCTTGACATAACAGGTAACACACTTGTAGGGAAAGCAAGAATACTGGAGAGAATATTTCACACTCTAAATAGGATGTCTGGCTGTGTAGACTCATTCACTGCTTTCAGGATGCTTTTGTTGTGATTGAAAGCTGCCAGTGTTACATGTGTGCACTTTCCACACGGAGCTATTTCCTGGTGCAGATGGCACAGAGCAGTGCAGGCAGGTTTGGTGCTGCTGTGAGCGCAGTGGCAGCGTTTGCTCCGCCATAGGCTGGGACCCCAGAAGCTGAGCAGCCCCGGATCCGGGTGTTACGTGGTGTGTTGTATTTTTACAGGTGCCTCTGATTAACGAGCTTGAGTCTGCAATGCACCAGCTGTACAAACAGCGAGCTTCCCGCCTTGTCCAAAGACGACAAGATGATATTAAAGATGAATCTTCGGAGTTTTCAAGCCATTCAAGTCAGTCCATCTTGAAGGTTTTTATTATTCATTAAACAACCTTGTTTACTTAGTATGACTTAATTGAAATGTGAATGTTTAATGTATGACTGTCTTATTAAAGTTTATTCTTACTCTTGAGATGAGTAGAAACAAGTTTAGATGAAAGTTCTCTAATCTGTTTTGTTTTAAACTCGAAACCACTGTAACTCTGACTTTATCTCTCCTTTCTGTTTCTCTTAACTATATTTTCTCCTTCCTAGCACTAAAAATGTGTGCATGGTGGCTGTGAGAGTAGTGGTAGTATGTGACTCCCCATTTTCTTATATCAGGACTTTAAAAAAAGTTATTTTAACCTTCCTGAATCATAAATGGCATTTAACATGTACAGTTAACTGTATAAAGCCACGAAGCACTGGGCTAGACTTCTGTCTCATGTTCTGTTTTGTAGCCAGTATAAGTATTTGATTTCAGACAGTTAACTGGTAAATTAAAGAACTGGAAGACTAATCAGACTAATACAGTGCCCCTGTATGAAATACAGCTTAGGAATAGCCAGTTAAAATGCCTGCTTCCTGTGAGTTTGTGGATGGGGGATTCTTACTAAGGAGGTTTCTTATGGTGATTACTCTTCAGTATGTAAAACTCTACAAAAGCGTAAATGTTAATTTGGATGGAAATACATCTTTCTTGGAGGAGGTTTTAATCAGTGTATTAAATCAGTGGATGAAATATCCTATTAATAGGAGTCCCCTTTATGCTTCAGAAAGCTTCCCATTTTTAAGAATGGCATTCTGTCCTGTTGCTGATGTAAAATTCTGTGATCAATGCCATTTCCCTCTTCTGCCACAGTTGTCAGAGATGAAATCTTATTAATACCATTAGCTCGAACTCACTGAAGATGATGAAATGTTAGGGTGTCAGAGCTGGCCATTCCTTTATAGAGTGGTTAGCATACATATTCTTTTTAGGACTATTATCTGGAGTTCCAGGCATCACATGGCCTTGCAGTTTTATCATGAAAATGCTATTTTGAGAACTAGAAACGGATTTCCTAAAAGAAGCTTAGAATGGATTTTTTAATAGGATGGGAATAATTCTCATTGCTGAGGTTGGGTTTTACAGAGAGATGTTATTTAGTATTTGGAAGTTTACACAAGGCTCTTAGTAGTTCAGGTGTTGCATTGAAATATTGACATAGATTGGCATTAATACTTTAAATTATGGATTTGTAAATAGATTATGTCAGAACATGTAAATTTATTCCTGAAGTTATAGGCTGTTGTTTAAATGTTTATACTTTAATGGGTGGACTTGAGCAGTGGCTGGCATTCAGTCTGCTGTTTAAAATTTACCTGGAAAGGAGGAACTGGAAACACTCCTGCCTGTTATCTGCTCTTCAAGCTGTGTTGTTTTCTATAGCCAGGAACAGATAAGCAGAGCTTGAAAAAAGGAAGGAAGATGGATTATCTTTCTATAGATTTTGAGGTGTTTTAAACTTTAGGGATATCTGAAGCATGTGAACTTAGAAACAACATGACTAGAACTCTGAAATAACATGTATTCTTGCCCCAGTCACTCTTGTCTGCTTTTTTTTTGCTACTTTTCTTCTTAATAATTATGTGATGAATGTGTTTATGTAAGGAGCACGTTTTTCTTGGACATTTCATTTAAGCTATTTCTGTTAAAACTCTTGACTTCTGTGTAGTTCAGCACTGTTGTGAGAGAGATAAGAGTGAAATACAGTGAAAACTATTTGGCATTTAAGTGGAAATTTTTCCAAAGTGCACTGCTTTCTGTTTTAATCTCTACACGTCATGAATTCAGGCTTCTGGGGGGACATTGTGTTTTTTTTTTCTTTTTTGATACTTCGACTTTCTATTTCAAATTACACTTAGTTTAAAAGTGAGTAAAAGGCTCTTATGAAACTGCCTACAGCACATTTATAGAATCATAAATAAGAATTTTAATTTTCATTGATGTAATTTTACAGATAAGGCACTGATGGCTCCAAATCTTGATTCTTTTGGGCGAGACAGAGTGATCTATCAAGAACAGGTCAAGCGTCGGACTGCAGAAAGAGAGGCTAGAAGGTAGACAATGAGATTTCTTTCCTCCTTTAGGAGTCTTTGTCTGCTTGCAAGATATAACTGTCCTGTATGACTTACTAACATGGGTGGCAATGTTTGTTTCTTCCCTGAAGAGGGAAGAAAACACTTCAGCTGCTCTGCTGAGCAGGAGTATTCTTATATACCCAATCTTGCTGTGCAAGTGTACAGAACATTCCATGATACTGATTTAAAATCCCTAAAAGAAAGCACAGGAAATGCATTCCATATCTATGTGGAATATAGATACAGATATAGCCATATCTATGTGGAATATAGATACAGATATTTCCATATAGATATGGAATAGAGATATAGATATGTCCACATCTGTATGGTCTCTGCCGGTTTTGTTTCTTTTCACTGTTTGAGGCAGCAATGTAGGGGAATGCTTGAGGTCATGGCATAGCACAAGTTCTTTTTAGCTTGACTTTCCTAGAACTAAAAGGACAAGCCTGAGTGGGCTTAGGTGGGGAAATCAGCTGCTTTCTCTTGCTTTATTGGAGCTGGTTTGTACTGCTGCTCCTTTGCAGGGCTCGCCGCAGACAAGCGAGAGAGCAGACTGGGAAGATGGCAGATCACCTGGAAGGCCT
Source organism: Zonotrichia albicollis (assembly GCF_047830755.1). NCBI lineage: Eukaryota > Metazoa > Chordata > Aves > Passeriformes > Passerellidae > Zonotrichia > Zonotrichia albicollis. The sequence continues at coordinate 114,979,961 of NC_133820.1, read as the reverse complement.
TTCCAGCGATGACGAGGAGACTTCAACAGATATCACAAACTTCAACCTGGAGCGAGGTTAGAAAAGCTACCCAAGCTTTGTCACAGAATCACCGCATGGTCTGGGTTGGAAGGGACCTTAAATCCCACCCAGTTCCACTGCCCTGCCATGGGCAGGGACACCTTTCACTAGACCAGGTTGCTCCAAGCCCCATCCAACAGGCCTTGAACACTTTCAGACATGGGGCAGTCATAGCTGTTCTGGGCAACCTGTGCTAGGGCCTCACCACCCTCACTCACAGGGGAGGAATTTCTCCCCAGTATCCTTTGTAACCCTGCCCTCTGTCAGTGGGAAGCCATTCCCCCTTGTCCTGTCGCCCCAGGCCCTTGTAACCAGTCCCTCTTCCATCCTGCAAACTCCCTTCAGTACTCTAAGGCCACAATTAAGTTACCCTGAAGCCTCTTCTCCAGGCTGAACAATTGCAATTCTCTTACATAACAACTTATTTGACAGGATTCAAACACAGCCCTGTTTATATACTTCACCAGATTTTGGAGGGAGTTTGGGGATTTTTGATTCCTGGATCATCAATGTGACCAGAATAGTCTCTGTCACCAAGTTGTTGCGTGTCTTGCAGCTGACTGAATAAGCCATCCTTAGTGAAGTTCTGTTTATTTAATTCTAACATGCTTTTGCTGGCAGGCAGTAAGCTTTTGGACTGTCAGTAAGTCTTCCCATTTGTAAAATAGTTTATCATTCTTGAAATACATGTTTCTCCTACTTGGGAAATTTTGAAAAACTTAGTGCTTTAGAAGTCTTTTTTGGTTCATGGCAAGTATTTAGTGGAGTTGTGAATAAGCTTCTAGAAATGCAATGACAAAATTTTTGTACAGTCTTGTTGCAGCCTGGCAAAGTTTGCAAATGATAGAAAACAATGTTGAATGCAAACATTGCAGAAAGATCTTGTGGTACAGTTAGCATTTGCTCTGATTAAAAGAGAATCAGATTAGAAGAAGTGAGGAGGAGGAGGAGGAGGCCAGCAAGGATTGCATACATAGAATTGCTTGTTTTGGATTTGAGGAGAGATTGAATGATTTTGGTCTCTCCAAGTAGAACAAAATCAACTTTTCACAGTATGATAGCTGGGGACCATGAAATTAAGTGGTTGGAGAGGTTTAAAATAAAGAGGTCATTTCTCACAGAGAAGGTAGTAAATGGCAAAGTCATTTATGTAGGTGGTTGTGGAGACCTGAAGTATGAACATACTAGAAAAGCACTTAGATGATCTGCCTAGCTGTTAGGTCTTTCGGAGGTGCAGACAGTTTCCACACCTAATTTACTGCAATTTTATGATTGCACTGATTTTCTTCCTGCAGGGAGGGGTCTTGGATAAACAGAACAACTGTTCAGGGTTGTTAGGTGCTGTAATTAACTTTGTTTATTAAATTATCTAGATTCAGTGGGGCAGGATTGCACTTGGTAACTTGGCAATTTATGCATGCAAAAGCATTTTGTAGAAATTTCTTCAGTTTCTGAATAGGCATAGTGTTTGTAAAGCTTTTTTACTGTTGTTTGTAGTTCTCATGTTAGTCCAGAAGCAGCAGTGGAATAAAAGAGTGCACTTTGGACCCAATAACTTTATATGTAGTGTATTTTCTTAATCCCAGTTTGAGCTGTGTGGTTATATGACAGAATCTCCTGTTCCCTCAGCCCTGCCTCTGCCTGCTGTGTGTGCTAGTTGTGTTCATTGTGTAAGGGTTACTACTGTGACCAAACATTTACCACTGTGGCTGCAGCAGATATGACTGATTAAAATGAAGTAGAAAAGATAAAGGGAAAATAACATACAGAGAAAAAGGTCTGGACTGCCTAGAAAAAAAAAAAAAAAAAAAGGTGCTAGAGGATTGTAATCACTACCCAGTGCCAACAGGTGTGTCCTGGGCAGCATTTTAGCATGGTGTCTGCCAGGACTCACCCTGTCTGAACTGCCAGTTCAGTTGGCTTATCTGAGATGCCCTCCCATATTTGCACTTGGATTATCAAAGATGTAGAAGAATCTGGGTTGGAAGGGGCCTGGAGATCAGTTGTTTGAAAGCCCCATGCAAAGCAAGGCCAGCTTTGAAGTTAGATCCACTCTGAATACAGCTCAGTATGTCACAATCCTCATTACATCTGGTAACTTAAAATCCTGCCATGAAATGTTAAAAGTGAGACCTGTGATAAATGAGTCTATGGGAGAGTTTTTGTGCTCCTGTTTTTATAGCTTTGTGTGTTTGAGGCAGGAGTAACAGAGCTTCTGAAGGTGAGGGGGTTTTTTTGATTTTATTTATGGGAGTTAGCTTATGCCAGTGAGCATCAAAAAATGTCTTGAAAGAGGCATTACAGGGAGTAGGTGATGAACTTCTTGTTCCTTTTCTCCCCTGCTAGATCGTATATTGAAAGAATCCAGCAAAGTTTTCGAAGATGTTTTGGAAAGTTTTTACTCCATTGATTGCATCAAGTCCCAGTTTGAAGCTTGGCGCTCCAAGTACTTTGCTTCTTACAAGGATGCTTACATTGGCCTCTGTTTACCAAAGCTATTTAACCCTTTAATCAGACTTCAGCTGCTCACCTGGACTCCTTTGGAGGTAAGCTTGTCTGCAAGCAGCTTCTGTGTTAACTGCTACCTGGTGGTTCTTTCACACTGGAGCAAAGTCAATTGCACCTTTGATGTGTGCTTCTCCTAAAGGTGTGTTCTAGGCATGAAGTTTCAAATGGGCACCTGTCTTGGGGCAAAGTTTTTCTAGAGAGTGCCTGGACTAGTTGATTCACTATGTTCCCAGCAAGCCAGAGTTAAATTTGGCACTTTGTCAGGAAGTGGTGTAGACCAAAAAATCTGCAGCTTCCCATGATAATGGGTTGGAGCTAGATGATCTTTAAGGTCCCTTCCAATCCAAACCATTGTTGGTTCTGTGAAAATACATTATTCTTTAAAATACTTCAGAGAAAATTGTGACTCTAGATAATGCTGTTTCATCAGAAGTGGAACTAAGAAGTTTGTTCTCACATGGAATTACAACCTGTTTCTCTAGGTTATGTATCTGTCTCACCTACACCTCCATACCCTGTAGAATTCTGACTGGCAATTTCCAAGTCTTTCTCATAGTACTCACTGCCCAGTTATTATGTAGGGAACATGGGAAAGGCAGGACAGCACCGTGGCAGCCCAGTATCCCTGGCACACATTTGTTGTCCAGCCTGGATATCAATGCTTTCATGAGATGCCACCAGAACAAACAGTTCAGGTAGCTTTTGACTCCCTCTCTGTTCCTCCTTTTTTCAGAAGTGCTTTTTTTTTCCCTTAACCTACCAAGAGAATATCTGGAGAAGGGGTTTTTCTCTCACCTCTTCTTCAAGTGCAGAGAAAGGAGAGGCATGACTTCTCTTCAGAGAAAGTTCAGAATATTAAAATAATTTTATTAATTTGATGTTTGACTTCATTCAAACAAGGAAAAATCTGAGAAAGATGCCATCATTAAATTAAAAACATTTTTTGTGCATTCTCATTTCCCCCATGCTATTTCTCTGAGTTTTCAGGTTGACAAAACAAAGCTCATGTTAGTTGGAGACATGGTACAGCATTGTAAAGTCTAACTCTATTCACTACTCTCTGTTTTTATCCTGGTAAGCATTTTGTTGAGGTAGAAAAATTACAAGGTGCTCATAGAAAGGCCTTTTAAATCCAGAAGGCATAATTTTAAAATGCAGCACAATTGAGCTGTACTTCAACTTACACCCTGATCTGTAGGCTTTTGTTTGGTTTAGGTGTAGAAATTAAAATCCGTGGTGCAAAAACAGTTTAAAAATCAGTCTTGCTTCAGCCATTTTCTCTTTTCATTACATCTAGTGGCTATGCTGGTAGGAAGAATTGGTTCATTTGGCAGAGTGTTTTAAAGCTGTTTTTGTGGTGTATCATACTTGCATGCATAATACTTTTTTCTATGTGTTAACTTCAAACCTTTGTTTAGGAATCTAACCCCAATTCTTTTTTTATTAGGGCAAGTGTCGAGATTTTGAAACAATGTTGTGGTTTGAGTCATTGCTGTTTTATGGCTGTGAAGAGCAGGAGCAGGTGAAAGATGATGCTGATATTTCACTGTTGCCTACCATTGTAGAGAGAGTTGTTCTTCCTAAATTAACAGGTAATTACAGGCTTAAAATTGGGAGGGAGGGAGTTGTGGAATCTGATGCTTGTTTGTGCTTTCAGATTTTACTGTTTTGTAAATAATTGCATGAATTTGAGTATATCATACTCAAATAATTATTTGTATAATACTCAAATTATTATTTGTATAATAATCACTGTATTTGAATATTTGCAAAGTGGAGAAATTCTTTAATCTCTTCCAGTAATTTCTGAAAATATCTGGGATCCTTTCTCTACCACACAGACATCTAGAATGGTAGCAATTGTACAGAAACTAATAGATGGATATCCCTCAGTGGTGAATGCAGAAAACAAAAATACACAGGTAAATTGTTGGATTTTTTCTTAAATATGTTGCATTAGTTAAGGAAGTTGAATACATTTTTAATACCTTATGTTGGAAAGTACAGCAAGAAAAAAATTTTAAAATTATTTGGTGCTCTGCAGTCTGATTGTGGAGAGTAAAGTAGGGTGATAAATTAAAAGAAGAAACTCAATTAAGCCTTCCCAAAATACATACTAGAGATAAAAAGATACACCAGATGTAGTAAGACTTGCTGGTCTCAAGTTTTGCTGTAAGGGATGGCTACAAGTACTTGGGCTTTTCTTTTTTAGGTTTTTGCAGCCTTTTCAAATGTATTGCCTGGAAATTGGGTTGTTTTACTTGCCTTCTGTGAATGAAGGAAGTGGTAATAAGAGTTCAAGTTTTAATTGAAACTGTCAAATTTCTGCTCTGTTAATTATTACAGACTTCTTTAAGACTATTTATTTGTATGCTCAAATATATATGTATGTTTACTGTTATGGTCACAAGTGTTCTTTGTTGCTTTAAAAATCAGTTTCTGAGTGTTTAACTACTAAGCAATGCACTGGACATTTAAAACAAAATTACTTGTTTCAGATGCTTTTAAAGGCCTTGTTGCTAAGAATGAGGAGAACACTAGATGATGATGTATTCATGCCCTTGTATCCAAAAAAGTAAGTTTACTTTCAGCTGTGGTGTTAGACCTTTCTTAGACAGTCACTGTTTGTCCATAGTTAAGAGGGGTTTTTCCCAGTGTGGTTCAGTGCCTGGGTGCAGGAGATCTTTTGTTGTCCTTCTGGGAGCATTTAGCAGAGACAAGGAGGGTGAAAGGGAATATCTATGGAAATGAACTGTGTCTTGGAAGGAAAAAGCCAGCAAATTCAAGACAGAGGTGTAGTTTTGGTTACTCATTAAAGAAATGTCTTACTTTCCAGCATCTTAGAAAACAAGAACTCTGGTCCATATTTGTTTTTCCAACGTCAGTTTTGGTCCTCTGTTAAGGTAAGTCAGTAAATATGTCTGGTAAATCTTTGGTCTAAGACAGTGTAGCAATAAAATCCTCCTCAAATTTATGGAAAACAGTAGATGGAAACTGCTTCAACTTCACTTGCAAAACCTCCAACTCTGGATTCTTTGTCTTTGATAACACACTGTGCCCTCTTCATGGTTGTCCAGTCACTAGAGGTGTCTCCAGGGCTCACTTTTGGGCCCAGTCCTGTTTTATATCCTTATTGATGATCTGCACCCTCAGTGAATTTGTGTACAACACCAAGTTGGGCAGGAGTGTTGGTCTGCTGGAGGGCAGGGACGCTCTGCAGAGGGACCTGGACTGGTGAGGCCAGTGGGATTAGGGTCAGCAGGGCAAACTGCTGGGTCCCTACACTTCGTCCACAGTAACCCCAGAACTGGGGGCTGAGTGGCTGGAAAGCCACTGGGCAGGAAAGGCCCTGGGAGTGCAGGTCAGCAGCAGCTGAAGGTGAGCCAGCTGTGCCCAGGTGAGCAAGAAGGCCAAGGGCACCTGGCCTGTGCCAGCAGTGGTGTGTCCTGAAGGACCATGGCAGGGATTGTCCCTCTGTGCTGGGCACTGCTGGGGCCACACCTCGAATGCTGTGTCCAGCTCTGGGCCTCTCACTTCAGGGAAGGCATTGAGGGGCTGAGCATGTCCAGAGATGGGAACAGAGCTGAGAGGGGTTAGAGGAGAAGTCCTGGGAGGAGCAGCTGAGTTGGAGTTGTGGGGAAGGGTGAAGACAGGACAGTGGAGTGTGCTCAGGGGGGTCTGGCTCTGCTCCCAGGCAGCCAGCACCAGGATGAGAGGAAATGTCCTGAAGCTCTGCCAGGAGAGCTTCAGGATGGACATGGGGAAGAATTTTTTGACAGAAAGGATAATTAACCATGGGGATGGACTGCCTGGCAAGGTGGTGGAGTCACATCCCTGGAGGGGTTTTTGAAGATGGTCATGGCGCTCCATATTCTGGTCAAGTTGACAAGGTGGTGTTTGGTCTAAGAGCGGACATAATTTCAGAGGTCTTTTCCAACCTAATTGGTTTTGTAGTTGAAGAGGTTGTCAAGTGGAAGCACCATCATTTCAACTTTAATGTTATGGGGTCATTTAGCTCACTCACTCCAGGTTTTTTATATCCTTGTGCTTGTCAGAATAAAATACACTGCTTTTGGGGAATGTGGGAGCTCAAAGCTGTGGCTGTCATAGTTTATTTCCAATAAAAGAATGTGAAGAAAATTAACTCTCAGCTAAGCAGAAAAGTAGAGACTGATGTTGATTGAACAACTGCTCTCCATGATCACACAAACAGAATTCTTCTCTGGAATTTTCTGTTCAAATGGCAGCAGCAAGGGAGACTGTATTCTGAATAGGTTTACAAAACATTTAAAATATTTTAAAATGTTTGATATGTTTGATCAACTTCCTGGTTTCAGTGCATTTTGGAATAATTACTTTCCCTGTGTTGTATTTTTAGTTATTGGGAAACTTTCTCCAGTGGTATGGAATCCTCTCAAACAAAACTCTACAGGAGCTGTCCATAGATGGGTTGCTAAATAGATACATTCTTATGGCTTTTCAAAACTCAGAGTATGGAGAGGACAGCATTAAGAAAGCTCAAAGTGTAAGTAAAATCAAGCAGTGTTTAAAGTAATGGATTTTTATATTTTCCTGAAAGGAAAATATAGATAAAACTTGATATTGCCTATGAAATCTTGGCTTTGATACCTCAAAAGCTGTAGTCAGTGAAAAATGGGTGTGGGTTTTTTTTGGTATAGTGTACAGTGTAAAGAAAGAACCTTCTCTGGCTCATGCCTGTAGATGGATTAGGTATACTGTGGCTTTCAGTGCTTTACTGCTTGGATTATGGTGTGGGGTTTTTTTTGTAGTTTTCTCCCTTTTTCACTCAGCTGGGCCTTATCCCTGCAATCTTACTAGGCAAATTTCAGAAGTTATACATCTTACATAGCTTTAAAAATTTTGTTACATTGTGTTTAACTTCCTTTTTCCCGTTTTTCATAGGTAATTGCTTGCTTCCCTAAGCAGTGGTTCACTAATCTAACGGGAGACAAGACTATTTCTCAGCTAGAAAACTTCTGTAGATACCTTGTTCACCTGGCTGATACAATTTACAGAAACAGCATTGGTTGCTCTGATGTAGAGAAGAGAAATGCCAGGTAACTTACTTTGAGTTCTTGTGATTTGATTTATTTTGCCAGTGGATGCAAACATGGGTAACTCTCCATCCTGCTGTGTGTCTTTGGAAACTGCTTTGAATTCACATGTCAGAAATGGATATTTTTAAGATGTCTGAATATAGCAACTGCTGGAAATACTGGAACACTGATAATATATTTTGCACTACTGCTTAGTGTCCTGGATTCTTAAGGGGGTTTATAAAAAGCAGGGAGAGGCATTTTTTACATGAGCAGATACTGTCAGGACAGGGGGGAGTGGCTTTAAACCTGCAGGAGGAGATATTTGTGTTAGATATTGGGAAGGAATTCTTGGCTGTGAAGGTGGTGAGGCCCTGGCACAGGCTGTCTAGAGAAGCTGTGGCTGTCCCTAGCAATGTTCTGTGCCAGGTTGGATGGAGCTCTGAGCACCCTGGTGTGCTGGAAATGTCCCTGTCCATGGCAGGGAGCTGGGCTGAGATAAGCTTTAAGGTACCTTCCAACCCAAAGCATTCCATGATTCTGCCAAGTTTTGTAGCTACCATGTTTGGAGTGTTTCACCTTGTGAGCCTGTTGCTGATTCCTGTGTAGTGGCTTCTAAATTCCAAACTGTCTTTTGTGAACAGTTCAAAAGTTCTGACTATTTACACAGCCAACTAGATGAAACTGTTTTGCCTGAGATCCAAGATAATTTTATTTGAATCCAATGATCAGCTTAATTAAAAGTTTGCATTAGACACGTTACTGCTGGCCAATGGGAGCAGCAACAGCGCAGGAGTGAACAGTCTTGGTACAGTGCTGTGTTTCAGTGTAACAGTTTGGGATTTAATTTTATTTAAGTTTTTGAAATCTCTTGTTTTGCTGGTGTGTTTCTAAATTTGAAAGAACTTTCTTCACCAGGTGAAATGATAACTTGGTAAAAATTTTTATTGGAAGAGAAACATCCAATTATCCTGTATTCATAGCAGGTTCTAATTTGATTTCTGTCTTCTGTCTTGCTTTTTCGCAGCATTAACAAATCTGTTGCCATTACCTCCATTAACCAATATAATAAATCTGCAACAGGAATATGAAATATATGACTCCATAATGTAGTCTTCTGTTGGAAAATTAATCAATGCCATTGATTGCTCTGTTTCTGTATTGACTTTTCCTGCCTTTTTTTTAGGGAGCACATCAAGCAGATCATAAAGCTTCTAGCAAGTGTCCGAGCTCTGGATCATGCTGTTACTGTTGCAAATGATCACAACGTAAAAGAGTTCAAGATTCTAATAGAAGGAAAATAGACTTTTCCCACCACTCATTTTGAGCTTTAAAACCATTCCTGATATGTAATTTATGTACATATGTAAAGTTTCTTAAACTGTAAAGTATTGATCTTTGTTTTAATACAAAGTGCATTGTTATATACAGCATCCTTAAAAATAAAAATCATTGACTTCATTGAAAACAAAAATGGAATCCCAAGATTGTCATCTTTCCAGAAACAGGATTTTTCCTCAAGTTTCTCAAAATCTTGTTCACAAAAAGACTTTGTGCCCATAATCAGAGGTCATCTACTCCTGTTGATTGTTCCATGGTTAACTGGAATGTGTATAATAGATTCTGTGTAATACAATGATGCATATATTTATACCACCATGTTGCTTTCACACTGGATATAGAGATGTTGTACTGTTGCAATAAGCTTTTCATTTGCTAAAAAATACTTATTTTGAAAATAAAATGAACGTATTATTGGTCAAAAGGGCTGGTAAAACATTCAAATACGTGAAAAGTCATGAGTTGAAGAATAGGGGCACATTGAAGTGGTCCTGACCTTTAAAAAGCAGCTGGAGTAACCAAAAAGTGATTTGCATTCAGAATATTGAACTCTTACCACTGTTCTTCAAAAGGAAGATCTGGATAAATGGTGAAGTATTTTTTTTTAATACAGGCAAACACTGAGAATTTGTGATTATTGTGCATGTGTAGATGGTGTCACTTCCTAAGCTGAAAACACCTTTCATTTTGTAGAACTAATGGTTTAGCTCTGAATTCTGGACCCTCCTTCCTTTTCTAAATTGCTTAAGTTGTGCCACTTGGTGGGGAGGTGGTTTGGTTTTTTGTTTGTTTGCTTTGTTTATTTCATTTTGTTTTGTAACGTCATTCATGGAACCTATTTCTTCAGGTTAGAGTGGCTGAAGATATGGAGCAAAATGAAGGTATTTTGAAACCTTTGAAGTATTTATATTGTAAATATTAAAATGTTACACTTCCCACTGTTAGGAAAATTAATCCACAAACACCAGAGGTTTATGTCCAAAAAGGAGACCGAGGAATTCTTTCTGGCTTTATTCGAACAAAGGCAGAGGTCATTCCCCTGGGGTCTCAAATTTTTGGAGGACGCAGCCTCCTTTTTATCCTGATTTCCTGGGCACATTTCCCTTCTCTCTTTCCCCATCGGCTGAGGTGCTGGAGAGGTACAGACTTCCCAGCCTGATACTGAAGATTTCCTCTGATGTATAATCCTCCCCTTTAATTTTTAATTCTTACAGAATTTAGGAGTTTTTCTTCCCCATTGTTTCTTATATCTTTCAGTGTCTAATTTCATTTATCAGGAAACCTAATTTTATTTGTAAAAATAAATATCTTTTTTCCATTCATCAATCAGTGGAATCCTTCCCACTGTTTCTTTTATCTCCCAGTGCTAGTTTTACCTACCAGCAGACCCACAGCTTGTTTGGGAAGACAAATCAGTCATTCCTGTCACCACTAAATATCATCTAAGTGTAGTCCTAAAAACCCCAAGGTGTTTAATTTAAATGTAGGTGAAAATGACTTCAAAAATCTGTTGCTACAGATGAGAACACTAGTGCCTTGATCTTGGGGTCCAAGGCAGGTGGAGAGCTGTAATAGCCCTGGGTTAAGAGCTTTTCTCAATGTGTGCCCACCTTTTTTTCAGGGAACTGTAGCAAATAATCTGCATACTTACAATGTTTATGCTTATGGCATGTGATATAAAAGTATATTAAACACATACCATTGGTAACATGGACACTTCCTTGAGACACTGGATAGTTGGTTTTTTGAACAGGTGAGATGGATGGGGCACACTCAGAAACACCTGCTTTTAAAAATTGCTTCAATAAACTCATCTGTCAAGGAGCTGTTGCAGTACAACTTGGTAAGCTTTGTTGATTTAGGAAGGGAGCAAGGGAAATTATGTGAGTACCGGTTCTGGTTGATGATTTCAATATGTCAGAAAAAAATAATCTTTCAAAGCTGGATTTCTCAAGTGAACACAAAAGGATTAACACTGGAATTCACATACCTACATAAATCATAGTTTAGCTATTTGAAATAGTATTGCAGTTGTAGTTGCATGATTTAATAGTGACATATTTGATCTTTCTCTGCTTAAAATGTTACTGATTTCAGTATCTTGAAGAGCTGAAGGGAGCTGCAAGAGAGCTGGAGAGGGTTGTTGGATTCGGGCTGGGAGTGACAGGTAAGTGCCAATTGGAGCTGAGGGAGCCATCACAGTTCTCTTCATTATTGATACTATTGCTGTTACTGGGTTTTTTCTCTCCTCACTTTTTTCTAGGAAATTGTTCCTATCTCAACCCATGATCTTCACCTTTTGTACTCCCAAATCTCTTGCCTTGGGGAGGTGGAGAAGTGAGCAAGTGGCTCATAGATTAGAGTGGTTTCAGTGGGAGCAATAAATCTGGAAGTAACATTCCTACACCCAGACAACCTCACTTGGGTCCCAGTGTGAGGCACAATGAGGGCACAACCACAAAAGAGTGGTTTGGAAACAAACTTGATCTCAGCATTTGCTGTAATAGTCCAGGGCCACTGGTGACAGTGGTGCTTGGTCTGTCCATGTGGGTTGGTACCTGACCCTGGCTCTGTTCCTGTGTGTGCTCCTCGGGGTGACCTTTTACAGAGCAGGGACAGGGATCAGCATTTCTTTGTTGCTGTACTGTGGGAGGTGAGTTTATGACACAGCAACACCAAGGGCAATGAGGGCACTCTGGGATGTGTATCCAGTGCTGCTCTCCTGCCCTTTGAAGCCCATTAATAACCATACCTCGTCTCAGGGGGGAACAGGGAAGGATGATTTTCTCCATTCCCCCCCCCTTTCCTCTTTTGGGCCTGCTACAACAGCTTTTGAGCATTTTTAATTCCCTTTGGATGGTAAGAAAACCTGTTCCTGTTGGTCTCAGTGCAGTCCTCACTGTGTTCAGAGTCACCTTTGGGGGCAGAACAGAGATTTCCAAGAAGGCCATTCAGGGACCTGTCCTGAGGGGGAATAGTCATGAGTGGCATGGAACATGCCAGAAAATTGGCCAATTTTTTGAGACATTCTCTGCTCTGGTGGTTTGGGAGTTCACCCCTGAACAACTGCAGCCTCTGCTAAAGTGCCAGAATGTTTGCAAGGAGATGCTGTGTGAGTTGCAGAGATGAGCAGCTTACTGCAGTGTGCTGGGCCCTGGCTACTTTTCACTGCACACCAGTGGTCAGTGGAGAGCACCCTCAGGGGAGGAGGAGGAGGAGGAAACAGCAACAGCACCACGGCCACAGCAGCTGCAGCTGAGCCAGGGAACAGCCCATGCTGGGAGCAGCCACCCCTGCAGGGAACAAGGAATCCAAGGGAAAACCAGCTCAGTTAGTGAGGGAGGGCAGAGCAGGGCCCTCAGAACAGGGGCAGGAGGCAGGGCCAGAGAAAATCACCTGGCCCATGTCCCCAGGTGAGCTGTAAGATGTGTGAGAAGGCCCAGCCACCAGTTGGGTGAGCCCCTGGTGACCTGGCTACTCCAGTGCTGGGGTATCCTGGCCCATATGGAAGGGGATGGTAGTGAAGCCAAGCAGCTGGGATCCTTGTCCTGGGATGTGAACACTGACAAGGGCATTGGGAAGAGCACAAAAACTCTCAGGCTCTGAAGGCAACTCCTGCCAAGTGTGAGGGAAAGGCACAGTCCCAGGGATGATCAAGTAGTGCATTGAGATGTGTGGAACACCATGGAGCAAGGTACCCAGTGTCTTGGAGAGAATTAGGGGTGCTGGAAGCAATCTATAAGGGTTCAAATGATAAGCAATCCCCTGTAAATCCAGATGAAGTCCAGTGTACAAAAACTCTGGCAGAAGTTCTGACAGAGCATGCCAGTGTCATATGACAGGTCATTGGCAGTGCTGTCATGGAAAGAAGAAGAACAAAGAGTAGTTATCAAACTTCTTTATCAAACTCCAGCTATATATGAAGTATTTTTTTTGCCCCCACTCCCCAGTCCTGTGTCCTGTCCATGGAAAGACTGTCCAAGAATCTGCAGCAATTTCAAGAGGACTACCAGTGATTAAAAGAAGTGTCCCACACCCCAGCCCTAGAGCCTGGAGTCTCTGCTATTGGAAGCAGGAACCTTCTGCTTGAGAGAGAGGGTGCACACCACGAGTAACCTTTGCTTTTCCCTGCATGACTATGGAGAGCACATAAAGAAGTGGGATGGAAAACTCACTTCTGCCCTGGCAGCACAGGTACAAATGCCTTTCCCATTTCCTGTGGGCAAGTCCTCAGACACAACAGGAAGGCTGACATTACTTTCCATCCTCTTGAAGGATACCTGCTCTCATTTACAAGAAGTGAGCAGTGAGTACCATGATGAGAACTAGATGGGCCCTGTCTCCTGCCAGGTGGAGGAAAGGGGCAATCTGATCTATTGGACTGTGTGGATCCGATGGCCTGGCATGGGATATAAAAGCTTTAATTGACACTGGTGCACAAAGTACCCTGATGCCATCAAGATATGTAGGGGCAGAATCCTTCTGGATTTCTGGGGTGACAGGGGGATTCCAACAGTGACTGTGCTGGAAGCTGAGTGAGCCTGACTGCCAGCAAATGGCAGAGTCACCCCATTGTGACTGGCCCAGAGGCCCAGGACATCCTGGGCAGAGATTGTCTCAGGAGAAGTATTTTAAGGAGCCAAAAGGACATAATTGGGCTTTTGAGATAGCTGCTGTGGACACAGGAAATTAAACAGCTACAGCTCACACAGAAAAATGTACCAGTAAAAAAGGAGTTGCTGGACTGCCCCTTCTCCTCAGTGCCTATCAGTGCACCAGAAACACTGGGGCTGTGCACTCTTTGTGCCAGCTGTATGTAGGGTCTCATACTCCTAGTCTGGTGAGTCCATGTGCCATTTTGAAACCTCCAATAACCCCCAGAGAAAGGTCCAAGAACATAAAGAAAGTGCTGGGCATCACCTGTGCACACCCTGGTGCTGTTCAGTTTCCTTGTCTCTGTAACTTCCCATTCCTTCCCTCTTACAGACCCAAGATCCCAAACAGTTCACTGACTGCTCCCACACTAACAGTGTCCCAACAAAAAGCCTGGGGTGAGTTTTACCTTCCCCGCTGCAGTTGCTCAGCTCCACACGATGGCGGCAGTGTAGCTGCAAAAGAGGTAAATGTCCTGATTCCTCAGAAGCGATGAGTTCTGCACATCCCAAGCTGAAATTGTCAGTACTGGCAAAAAGCAATGTGCCAGGGCAGAAAAGTTCGTGTGGCCTTCAGATTCCTTTTGCAGCCCTTAATTCACATCACACTCTAGCAGCATTCACTCCCTCTTACCTCTGGCAAACTGCTGTTCCACGGGAAGGAGAACCTGGAGATCCAGTGTATTTCTAAGTGCTGATCATAGGCTGCCCACTGGAGGTGAAGGCCAGCAACAGCTTTCCAGCCTGGCACCTGTTGTGTTGGAGCAAGCCTCGGACATATTCGAGTTTTGAGCTTAGCCTGAAATTTCCAAAGTGGGATCCAGGAACTGAGTGACAGTACCATTCCTTAGGAAATACAGAACATAATGCCAGTGTTGCTGCTGCAGATCACAAGCTTCCAAAGGAAGGTAAAGGCCAGCAAGAACTTTGTCCTAAAATGATTTTTGTGCAAGCAACCCTTGGATGTATTCAAAATTGCAGGAGGTATCCTGAAAGAGAGCAACAGTTCTTTTACATGGAAAGGAAAGCACCTACCCCATGTGTTCTATTAGGAGAAAATAACTTACCCAGGGGAGGTAAAGAACAGCAACACTTCTCCCTTTGGATCCATTTGTCAGAGCTGGTGTCCTGAGTGTGAATCACATCACCTTTCCTTGGAAATATAAACAAGCTCAGCATGCAAATGAGAGGCTGCCTCACAGAGGTGAAGGCCAGCAGCTGCTTTCTGTTCTGGAACCTCCTGTGTGGGATCATTCCCTGGATGCATTCAGTTAAGCAGTGATATCCAAATTTGTAGGAAGGAGAGAGAAAGGGGGTGAAACAGCCTTCCTGGCCAAGGAGAGCACCTTGTCTGTGTTTTTTGTATAGATGGTAGGCTGCCCAGAAAAGGTAAACAGCACCAAAACCTTTCTTCTTGGGACATTTTTTTTTTCTATGAGAGTAATCTTGTGCCCTATTAGTTTTGAAGATTGAATTTAAATTTTGCATATGCCCTCCAAAAAGTGAATGGTATCTTTCCATGTGAAGGAAAGCATGTAGCCCCAGTGGTGGTTGAAGTCACCAGGCTGCTCAGGAGACCTAAAGCCGGTAACAGTTTGTTCTCTTGGGGCTCCTGTATAGCCTCAATTTTGGAACCCATTAAAATTTGAATGCTGTATTTCAATTCTGAATGTGGCCTCCAGAAAGTGGATGAGACTGCATTTCCTTGGGCAGAAAAGCACTAAGCTCAATACTGTTGGAGCAGATGACAGTCAGTCAAGGAGAGAGAAGAACCAGTATCAGCTTTGTGTTCTGGCATCCTTTGCTTGGGAGCAATCCCCGGATGTCTTTAATGATGGTGCTCAGATTCAAATTTTGGAGGAGGTATTCTGAAATTTACGGCAGCACCATTCAACTTTGCAAGGAAAGCACTTAGACCGATGGTGGCTGTGCAGATGAGAAGCTGCCCAGCAGAGGTAAAGAGCAGCACAAGCTTTCTGTCCTGGCACTTTCTCTTTGGGCTCGAAGCACAGACTGATTCTGTTTTGGAGGTGGTAACCAAATAGGGGATGATGTCATCTGAAGACTATGAGAGTAAATAATTTATTTTGCTGTATCTGGTTTGCTATCTTTGAAGGACAAAGAAACTCCCACCAACACTGAGACTATTGTGCATTCCTTCCCAAATAAAAGTAGTGACATCCTATTTCAGAATCCCACCTCTGGAATTTGCAGCTGAGCTCCAAAATGGAATATGTTCAAGATTTGCTCCCACACAGAAGGTTCCAGGACAGAAGGATGCTTCTGGCCTTTACTTCCATCAAGCAGACCATCATCTAGAGCACCCTAAGTGTCAATACGTGCTTTCCTTCCCCAGGAAAGGTGCCTCCTTCAGGAGCCCATGTACCCAGTTCTGCATGCTACCTGCAGAATTATGGAATACATTGCTCTCACACAAAAAGTGCCAGGACAGAAAACCCTTCCTAGCCTTTCTGTCCCACGAACAGCCTCTCACCTGCATTGCAGCACTGGGAGTGTGTGCCTTCCTTCCCAAGGAAAGGTGCTGTCATCCTCCCTCATGAGCCCAACACTGAATTTCAAAACAGAGCTCCAAAACTGAACATGTCCAAGGAGTGCTCCCATACAAAGGTTTCCAAGAAAATAAAATATTCCTGGCTGTTAACTCCCCACAGCATCTTATTATCTGCACCACCAATAATGGGGCTAGGCGCTTTCCTTCCCAAGGAAAGGTAATCTGATCTCTTGGGAGCCCACTCCAGAATCTTGAGATCACCTCCAAAATCTATGTCTGGGGATGGCTCCTGCACAAAAAGTGCCAAGAGAGAAAGTTGTTCCTGGCCAAGAACCCTACAAATCTGCACTGCCAACACTGGAGTTGGGTGCTTTCCTTCCCAAGGAGAGGCAATGCAATCCTCCTTTATGAGTCAACCTCTGAAGTTTGGATACCACCCCAAAACTGAATAGCCCTGGGGATTGCTCCCACAGACACAATGCCATGAGAGAAAGATGCTGCTGGCCTTAACCTCCCTTGGGCAACAAATCATCTCCACACCAATACTGTGGCAGCGTGCTTTCCTTCCCAAGGAAAGGCACCACCGTCATGGAATTTTCTCCCTCACTTGCAACAACAGCATCCACAAGAAAGTTTAATGCAAGAGATCAATTTGCCTTCTACAAAGCTAGAAACTCAGAGCTGCATGGTACTACATGAAAATGTGAAGAGCTCACAAAGGGAGTCATACACATTCACAAAATCTTCCTTTTTGAGGTCAACACAGATGCTCTGCCTTTTAGGGGAGAGACAGCTCCCAGTTCTGCCCTTAATGCACTGCTAGAGATGGATGGTGAGAGCTGGTTTGAACAGGTACACACCCTCTGATGGCAACTCTAAGGGCACACAAGCCTCAATACTTATTTTACTTAAAATCTATTGCTCTGAACTGGCAGGTCTGCACTACACAATTTCTGTCAGCCTGGGATGCAGCAGAAGGGAAACACCTAAAGGACAAAGTCTGCAAAAGAACCTCCCCTCACACAATTCTGTTGTTGTTGCCCATTAGTTTGAGATTTCCAAACAGTTCAATGTTAAGAACTGGTTGGAAATTTCTGTAAGAATTTGAAGTCTTGTTAGTCCACCACAAAGCTGACATAGTAGATTTTGTAACTGAGAAGACCACGACAAATTCTGGTATTCTGTATAACACAAAGCACAGAATTGCATCCAGTCCTTCATCCACTATTTTGATTTGCATGTAAAAAGGTTTGCTGTAATTCTTGTAGAGGGAGGAAAAAGGAAAAGACATAAAAGCACAGAAATTGTCAGTGTTTTTAAAGTCCTTAAAAAAGCCTGTGAAACAATTCACAGGACAGATTTTCAACAATAACAATAATAGATCCATAGGATTTTTGGGATAACATCTGGATAGATGCAAGTTAGCAAATTTTCATGGTTTTATAAACTGATTAACTTCAGAGACCAGAATTCGAGTCTGAAAATTCTATGTACCTTTTAAGATTCCTACATTTCACACAATGTGTGAAAAATGGACCAGGAGCTCTCAGTGATACTCCCCAAACTCCCATGGTCTGCTATTAATCCACTCTGGGGATTCTGTGACTTCCATTGTCTTTTATCCCTGCACCAGTCCCCTGGTTTTTAACCTTCTACTTTGTTAAGAATAATAATTTCACACAGTTGGTAGCTGATTATTCTGCATTCAAGTAAATGTTGTAAACATGGGTAGTTACAATTACAACAAGCAATTATGTTACAACACCAACCAACAGTGTTATTCATTTAAATTATCTGCACATGTTGATTTTTCACTGCCACCTAAAAGTACCTGACAGGCCTGTGTAAGTGCAACCTGATGAGCTCCATCTGAAGCACTTCAGTGGATCCTGTATTAAAGCAAATCAAGTGTATTTTTAACAAGAGTCAGAGTAACAGCAATGAAAACTCAGAACCAATAGAGGCTGTTCACTGAAAATCCTTCTTATTTCCTAGGTCATTGCCTAAAAAAGTCCCAAATGTTGCCAGGCTGACATGAAATGTATAGTCTGATTTATCACCACTGGGCTGAGAAATAAAATTGCAATATGACTTAGAAATGTTGAGTCTCTCTCATCACCAAATACTTCCAAACAAAATCATGCCAGTTCACCTGAAAGCTTGAGACTTATGGCCTTCAACAAGTTTTTCAAGTTGAATATATACATATTCTAGGGTGCTATTTTGATTACTGAGTTTCGTTTCTTCCCAAATCTCTCACTTCCATCTCCTCCTCTCTCCCAGTAAATATGAAATAGTATATTATAAAAAATTAGGAAACCTTGTTAAAATATCATATTGAATTTTTACTAGACTATTAGCATATACCAAGAAAGCCTTAAATGTTATTTCTCAAGTTAACAAGATATACTCAACTTACTTGTATTGCTATATTATTCTCACTAATTACTTATTTGTCGACCATTTTTAGGGCTTTTATTTTAAATTCTGCCTACCTTGGCTCTGTCATTCATATGAAACAGCAGGTCTTCTACATGGCAAATTTAATCTTCAGTAGGCTGAGAAGAATATTCAGGTATTTAAGAATATGCAATAAAAAAAGAAAATCAATAGAACAAAATACACACTACTGAGGAAATATCATGAGTAATTTAGTAGATACCAAAGTTTGGTACAATTACCTCTCTCTGTATTATTAAGATTTCAGCTTTGTCTGAAGAATCCTAAGCTAAGCCTATTAAATTCATAAACTATATAGAGACTAATTTGCTACCATTTTCACAACTGTTTGAGCAGTACTACATAAATGAATAATGCACCAGTAGAGACTTGCACAGCAGAAAACTTACACAAAATAGAAAAGCCTTTGTAGAAAGGATAGTGGTTTTTATTGCAGACTTAGAAAATACTGAATTATGAAAAATACAAAATCAACTGTTGTAATTATCTGTTTATTTTACAATCTGTATGCCATCATACCCATATGGCTTTAAGATAGTCTGTTCAAAGTACTTTAAAACATGCTTTAACAAAGTATTTTACAATTTCAAAAACGAGTATTTCTTTACTGGAAGAGAAAAAAATAAAACCAAACTCCAAAAACATTTTCCTGAGAATTCTGTATCATAAAATTGTCATTCATTCATAACATTTGCAAGTTGATGATATAGGCTTATAGAAGTCAACATGCAACTTGTAGGTCTATGGTATTAAATAAATATTTTTAAAATTACTTAGATGCAGCTGGTCAGGCAAAATCCTACCCTCAAACTTCATGAAGTTCCTACCAGGTTTAAAAACATGATGTTACTTTTATCATAGGTCAATGACTGCCACAATTTCCCACTATGTGCACTATTAGGACAATGTTTTAATGCCATTGTCCACGTCATTTCAGAATATCACCAGCTTTAAAAGTGATAGTAGTTATCAACAGTAGAGGTTTGGGCTTTGAATTTTGTTTTTTATTGTTTCTTGTTGGTTTGCTTTTTAAACAAAATTGAGAGATAAGAGCAAAATGCTCCTCAAGGTGGCAGCATGAGAGGGAGACAGGATTAAATTAACCAGGAATCTACAGAAACTGAAGAAAAAGCCCAGAGAGCTTCATAAAGTAATACATATCCAGAATCATCATATCTCAATTATGTCATTTAAAATAATTTCAATCCAATTATCATGATGTCTGCCATGTAGTATTTATTTCTGACTTTCAATTACTGCAAGCATTGTGATCTATACAAGCTATGAGCCATCAGCATATTTTTCCCTTAAAAAAGTAATGATATATGATGAAAATCCAAGGATTCACCAGAGATTTGAATCAACTTTCAGTCCCATAGGTGAGGTAGTGTAGTCATTTGTGTTGCGTGCTGGTTATGAGAAGTCCTGTTGAAATCTAGTAATTTTAAATTTTTGTTTTAAATAAGTGGCTTACTGTATTTATTAATGCTATGTTACCTATGGATGGTGGGGAGAGGAAAAAGAAGAGCCTTGCCAAGAACAAGTTGTGCCTTGCTGCAAGGTAAAACTGAAAAGCAGTATTTATTTACAAGGGCCATTGCTTAGTTGCTGCCTACTGTACATGCACACAAAGACACAAAAAGCTAAAACACATTCTGAGGTAGGAAATGAAGAATTCCACTGGCTTGTACAAGATTCTTCATGTTTTGTAAACCAGCAAACCCAAAGTTTTCTGTGGTGAGGTTCCATACTTAGTTCTGGTGTGAGAATAGCATCTAAATAACAAAGCATCATTGGTATACAATATGCATCCACTGCTATGTAAAAATCTAGAAAATGGGGATTATTTTCAGCAGCTGAATTTCTCCTTCACAAAGTAATAAAGGAAATATCTCCAGCTCATTTCTTCAATAAACTTTTTATATATCTATGCTAATAGCACAAGCCATTGAAAATATACTACAGGTTTAGCCATAAAGTATCCTGAAGATTGATTCTGAAATAGAACTTTACTGGTCCCAGTGATCAGAGAACAAATATTTGTAACTTACTTTAGGCAGTTAGGCACTGAAAGAAAAAAATGTGTCCTGAATACCTTAAAAAAAAAAGTCTGTTCTTAGACTTTCACAATACTTAGATTCCAAGTTGCCACAAAGAAGCAGCAAGCCTGAAGGTGCTAGGACAGGAAGTCCCAATACAGCTGTGAGTTTTACCAAGCCTATGGGATTCAGATGCCAGAGGACCCAATGCACACTCATCCAAGAATGCAGCAGTTTGATATCTCTGCCTTCCACAGCGTGTTGTTATTCCTCCCACTAAATTTAGAGAAGAGAGCAGAATGTGGCAGCATCTCTGCTGCTCCAGTTCTTTTAATTCTGGACTAGAGTGACAAGACAAAATCACTTATTCAATAAAAGCCTACTACTAACCAATTCTACTACCAGTAGTAGTAGCTTACTACTTCAATTTAGCCTTCTCTGGGACAGGGAGAGGAACAGCAGGAAGGAAGGAGCTATACCAGAGTGCACTTCTCAAAATCTCTTCATCCTGTCATGGAACTCAGCCCATCTACAAAATTAACATTTACAGAGTTGTAGATGCTTCTTAAGGTTTGTTCATCAGGAAAAAAGAAATCTTAGAAGAATTCCAGGAATAGAAGTCATTGTGCACAAACAGCTGTCAGGAGGCTTCCCTTAAAATGCAGAGTGGCATTAAGTACTGTGGCATAAATCAGAGTAGGCTGCTCTAAACATGAACAAAACTTCCTCACAAATAAGCACCTGTGCATGGAATTAGTACTTCCAACAGCTCTCCTGAACCCTCCTTGGCATCACAACACAGAAAAAGCTCCAAGGCTAACACGTACAAATTACCTTCTGGAGTCACACAGAGTAAACCCACAGCTTGCCAAGTAATAATGGTGACCATGGAATTGTCAACATAGTTTCAAAAGATTAAACTTCTATCTTCTCTCTCACTCAGTAAGTTACATTCCAATAATGCTCAATCCCACTTCTAGTTGCAATGTTGAGAGGCTGGCAATGGGAAGGAGAGATTCATTCATCTGTAGTGCATTTGTCAGTCATTTGCTGGCAGAAGTCTGTGATGCCACTGCTCTGCCCACAGGGCTCCAGGAGTGACGTTTGCTCCAATGTTCTGGCAGGAAGCGGGTGCAGTTCCTGGCCTTGGTCGTACGTGGCCTCACACACGCTTTTGACACACTGGTAACAGGAACTCTGCTCAGCTGTGGGGGTGACACCTGAAAGACCATTTGCTGATTCTACAGATCCTGGTACCACAAGCTCACTATCAGATGGAGCTGTTTGTTCTCTTTTTGGGAACAAAAATGAGAGTGGACAATCTGAAGAAGAATATTTTGCAAGTATTTGTATTTGCTCTTGACTCAAGGCTGCTTCCTTACACACCTGCTGGCAAAGTCCAGTCAGATTCTGCTTTGTCTCACCCAGAGTTGATAAAATGTGGTTTCTTTCCTTCAGCAAATTCTCCTTCTCATTTTGCTGCAAAAAGAAAAACAGTACTTTAGTCTACATTTCAACATAAGAACTCTGGTTTATGCTCCTAGCAAAGCTAAACCAAGACTTTAAATACTCTGGTCTGCTGAAACAGAAGTAATTTGGCATTAAGAAAGAAAGCAACAACACAATCAAACACATCAAAAGCCCAATCTTAACCCCTCTGGAAATACCATCAGGTAAGGTATTTGATGTGGTTTTTCAGATATGCAGCTTTTTCCAAGCTCATACTGGCAGACAAAGGAGTAATTTGTAGTTATTGAGCAAATGAAACATAGCTGCACTTACTGTAAATATTCCTGAAACACAAGTTCTACAGGAAAACACAAACCATTACCAATGAGCCAACAAAACATTAGGCAATCTTCATAGAGATCCATATTTTAAAACTGAAATGCTGAAAAATCAAACATCATATTTTAACTATTAATACTATTCCACTAGGTGAAAGTAACTTCCATTCTCAAGAAGTGCCAAATCCACAACAGGACAAACAATGGAGTTAAGTATAGTTCCTAAATTAGATAGAAAATTTAAGAAGGGTAAAGGAAAGAAGATGTGGTCAACAACTAACAACCTCGAGATAATGTAGCAGGATTGTTCAAGCACATGGCAACTCAATAATAAATATCAAGTAGAAAAATGTAGTCTGTATTAAATCAAGCTTTTATTTGGCTTCAATGTTGTGAATTTTTCTGAGGCTTCTGATAGAACTGGCTAAAAATGAAAAGACACTGATAACTAAGAAGTCTAATCATGGTAACAAACAACTTTTTGAATAAAGACAAATGAGGAAATGACAAAGGACAGGAAACAACCAAGACCATCATGAAGACATTGAACGAAAAGGACATAGAACCTGAATCCAAACGTGTCACAACACATACATTTTAAATTCTGTAATTAATTAATTAAAAGAAGATAGAGTTTTGAAGATATATAAGGCTTTAAACAGTTTAAGTTTTAATCACAGGGACTATGCGTTACAGCTACTGTGTCAATTTACTCTTGGAAATTTTTATATTTTCACTCCTCATATCCCCTTTTGCAGAGAAACCTCACACTGCAACCTCTACAACTTCTTTT
Source organism: Zonotrichia albicollis (assembly GCF_047830755.1). Classification (NCBI taxonomy): domain Eukaryota; kingdom Metazoa; phylum Chordata; class Aves; order Passeriformes; family Passerellidae; genus Zonotrichia; species Zonotrichia albicollis. Next base: position 114,956,752 of record NC_133820.1, on the reverse strand, counting down.
TGAAAGAACTGATTAAGTTTAGGCAACATTTGGCAATAGGAACAGTTGTTGCCAGTTCTTTTTGTCTAAAATTAGAAGAAACAGGACTTGGCTAATGAATTTCTATTTGTCAGCATACTGGGAGCAGCTGTTAACCATAAAACACGCCACACTGGAAAGGAGCCATCAGGGTCACTGAGTCCAACTGCTGGGCTGCACAGGACACCTCAGGAGTCACACCCTGTGCTGAGAACTTTGTCCAAATGCTTCTTGAGCTCTGTCAGGCTTGGTGCTGTGACCACTGCCCTGGGGATCCTGTTTCAGTGCCCAACCATCCTATGGGGAGCCTGAACCTTCCATGACTGGGCTTTATGCTGTTTCCTCGAGTCGCTGTCACTGGTCACAAAGAGATTGGCACCTGCCCCCCCAGAGGATGCTGAAGACCTCAATGAGGTCTCCCCTCAGCCTCCTTTCCTCCAGACTGAACAGACTAAATGCCCACAGTCACCTATCATAAGATTTCCCCCCTCCAGACCCTTCCCCATCCTCGTGACCCTTCTCTGGATGCTCTCCAATGGCTCAATGCCATTTTTTAAACCATGGTGCCCAAACCTGCCCCATCACTCGAGGCAAGGCTGCCCCAGAGCAGAGCAGAGAGGACAATGTCCCCTCCTGCCTGGCTGGCCATGCTGTCCCTGATGTCCCCAGGACATGGATGTCCCTCCTGACTGCCAGGGCACTGCTGACTCCTGTTCAGCTGGCCATGGACCAGAGCCCCAGGTCCCTTTCCATGGCACTGCTCTCCAGCCTCCTGTTCCTCAGCCCCTGCTCACAGCCAGGGCTGCCCTGCCCCAGAGCAGAATCTGGCTCTTGCCCTCGTTAAACCTCTCGTGGTTGGTGACTGCCCAAGTCTCCAGCTGGTCCAGGTCTCTCTGCAGGGCCTCTCTGCCCTTGAGGGCGCTGACAGCTCCTCCCAGTTTAGTGTCAGTGGCAGCCCCAGGGTGTGTTCCACTGAGTGCTGTGTGCAGGCTGTTGGTGAAGGTGGTGAGGAGCACAGGGCTCAGGGCCCAGCCCTGCAGAACCCCACTGATGTCACCCAGTCACTGTCACCATTTGTTCCTGACCCAGGACCCAGCTGCTCTCCCCCACATGGTGTGTTTACCCAGCTGTGGGCTGGACATTTTGTTCAGAAGGATCCTGGGAGAGCCTGTCCAAAGCTCTGGTGAAGTCCAGGAGGATCACACCTACTGGCTTTCCTGTCACACAAGGAGATCAGTTTTGACAAGCAGGACTTTCCCCTCATGGAGCTGTGCTGGCTGTGACTGATCCCTGCATTGTGCTCCAGGTGTTTTTCAATACTGATCAGAATAATCTTTCCCATTCTGTTAGGCAGATCATCTAATACCTTTTGGGTATGTAGAGGCACTCAGTTGTGTATTATGGACTGATGAAATTATCTGGACTGCTATTTAAAACAAACATGAACATGCAGAAATAGTTATTCCAGCATCAATTCCTCACCCCCCTTCTGAAGCTGTTGGCAGGTTAATACATTTAAATGTTTTTATTTTATTTTATCAGCATTATACTAATACTATCAAAAAATGTCAGTTAGTTTTGAGGCCATAATCAACTGAGAGCTCTTTTGAATCTCCTGGAATGTACTTAGTTCACCCATCTCACCCTGCTATAATATAGATAACAAGATCTCAATTACATTTTTCTTGGAGCACTGCACATCCTCCTCAGCTACAGCATCTTCAGCAAAGTAGTGCTTCTGGAGACCTGTTGTCCTCTACTCTGCTCCCCCTCACAAGTGCCCTCATTTTAAAAGTTTCCAAGTGAAAAATCCAAGGATGGGTCAGGTTGGAAGGGACCACTGTGGGTGATCTGGTCTGACCTCCCTGCTCAGGCAGGGTCACCCCATTGTCCAGGAGAAAGTACAAGGAATGTGAATATACACAGGGCTCTGAAAGATCCGTTTCTAACAAGTCAACATCTCCTAAAGCTGCCCTTGCATGCTCTCAAATACAGAGCATTAGTGACCAACAAGATTCACCTGAAAGGTCAAAAAGCAAAGGCTATATGGGAAGGTAAAAAAATGACTTTATCAGTATAGAAGATCAAAAGACATGATCAAAGGTAACTCTCCCAGACAACAGATTCAGCACTGAACAATATTTTTCTTTAATATAAGTAGAATTTAACGTAAGATTTCCAATTTTACAGAATCACTTGGGAGGGGAGGTACCTCAGCAGGTCTGTATGCTGCTCAGAACAGAGTCAGAGCTCAGGTAAGATCAGGCAGCTCAGGGCTTGGCTCAGTCATGCCATAAAACCCTCAAAGACAGCACATGCACAGCCTTCCAGGGTGAACTGCTCCACTGCCTGCCTGTCCCCATTGGAGGAAGAAACTTTCCTTACACTCAGATGAAATCCCCTTTGCAATTTAAGACCATGTCTCTTGCTCTCTTGCTGCCAAGTACTCCCCCAGGAAGCTGAAGATTTCCCCCTACCAAAGGCTCTATAACCTCAAGGACTGCCCCACAGATATGGGCAGGCAGCCATGAGGTCTCCCCACCCCTTTCCAGGTAGAAGCCCCATTTCTTCAGCCTCTCACCACAGAAGTACCTCAGGCCTGGCCATCCCAATGGCCTTCACCCAATCTTCCTTCTGCCAATCCATGTGCTCCTGGAACTGGGAGGGGTGAAAACCCAGCAAACAATTCAGTGTTACAGGTGCCAAGACAGGTAACAACCACTGCCCTCCAACAAGGGGCTGCACTGCTGCTAACACAGCCCAGGACACTGAGGGCCTTTTTCCCAGCCTGGACATGCTGCTGATCCATGCCCACCCAGCCTGCTGTCTGCCCAGGCCCCAAGGTGCCTGTCAGCAAAGCTACTGCCAGCTGTCAGTCTCTGGCCTCTAGTCAGGCAGGGGTCACTCTGCTCCAAATATAGGACTTTTCCAAGAAACACACCACAAGCTTCTTCTGAGAGAGAAAGAGCTGAAGCAGCACCAAATAGAAACTAATACAAGACAACATGTTGCACATACTGAAAACCAGGATGAGGAATTCCACGAAAAAGTATTTCCTAACTGGTAGTACAGAGTACTATCTACTCGTCAGGAGCTGTCAGACTACAGCTACCATTGTATTCCCTCTCAAAGCTGCATTACAGATGATACTATGAGAAGGTCAAAGTCTAAAAGGTCTGAGACATGACTGGCACAGAGAACAGGAACAAGGAGGAGCCCTCATGCCTGAAGCAACCTGGATGTACCACACATAGCCCCTCCATGACATCTCTTTTCTTCCATCCACCTGGAAATCATGCCTGGACAGATCTTGGTGTTTCTGTATTTGTGTACAGCTTATACAAATTTGATGATCTGTCAGGCATGGTCAACACCTCCAAACAGAGTCTTTCCAAGAATTTCTGAAGAAACTTTCAGCACAGCTGAAAAGAACAAATGCAACTGGAACACGTTTGTGCCTAGAGGATGATTCATGTTACTCAGACCCCACCTCACAGTTCTCAAGACTCAACATTTATTATCTAGGCCTTGCACAGTGTTACCTGTCAAACAGCAGCCATTCAGTCTGTTCCAGCACAGGTCCACAGAAAGAAGGATATTATGTTATAATTATTAGTCTCAAACAGCCACATGCCTAATCTTGCAGATCAACCTTTAATTCCCTGCCCAAGTATTGCAAAATATTGACAGAGTTACATAACAGAAATGACAACATGATGACAAAACCAGGCAAAAAGTTCTGAAATGTCAGAAATGCAACTTCTCTTCAGTAAATATATTATTAGTACAATCACCTGATTACCCTCCCTCAGAGAGCACCTTCTTCATTGAGCACAACCTGCTCTGTCAGCTTACCAGTGCACTATGGCACTGCAAGCCTTCCTTCAAAGCCAATCTCCTCACTGCAGAAGTAGGAGTAGATGCAGTGAAAGATGCTGATCACAAGAAAATAAGTTTCCAGTCCCTGCAATTTGGCTCTAATTTTACTTTCCTTTTCACTTTGAAGTCAAAAAAGACGCAACATGACTGCTATGTTCCAGCTGATGCAGATACCAAATTCAGGCTCACCAAGCCTAAAATGCTCCATGGACAAGAATGAGAGTACAGTAGTCCCAAACAACTGAACTGTTTTGTGTACATGGTTACCACCAACTATGAAACTGAGATGAGAATCAAACAAAGACTTGTTTTTCTGAAAAGCCACTCAATTATCTTCTTGCCATTGGCATTTTTACATAATCTTAACCTCAGATTACTTACATTTCTCTCAAGTTACTTATTTATCTTTTTATTGCCTTCTTAAGGAGGAAAAAATATATTAACAGATGGCTGCTGAGAAATCTGGCTGCATCAATTCCTCAGCTACAATCTTGATGCAACTGCTAAAAAGGCAAGCAACTTCCCAAGTTCTTCTGTATCTTCTGCCTTTCTGCAAGGGTCTCATTTTTAACATCCAAGACTCAGGAAACAGTTTGCCAGCCCATGTTGATGTGTTCCAAGAACAGAACTTACACAACTGACAATTGCGTAACTGCACACTTGATCATGAGCAATACCAGGAGCTGAGGAACAAAATCTTGCAGCAAGAAAGGGGAAGAGGCAAAAAGCAGTGTAGGATAACAGTCTGGGAATCATTCTGTACAATTCAATTCAAAGCTTATGGGGTTCAGAAACATCATTCACCAAAAATTATGCTGTGATGCAGGTTTTATTTGAATGGAAACAAGTCCAGAGAAGGAAAGATGTGTGTACTTTAGAGCAAGGCTCAGAAAAATCTAGAACTGCAATCAAGTAGTTTTATATAAGACTGATAAAAGCTTAAGCTTGAGTGGAAAAAGCAGTAAATCACCCCAGTCTCAAGCTACCGCCAGATAGGCAGTTAAGATGTTTAGAGAAAGACATGACAAGAGCAATGAGTATTTATACATACCAGTTTTTCAATTTCAGATTCAAGATTTTGTATACAGTCCAGTTTTCTCTTGCGACATCGCTGCGCTGCAATTCTGTTTTTACTTCGCCTTCGGATATCGTGAATACAGTCCAATTGTTCCGGCGTTAATTTATGCATTTTCAGAAACGACTGGAAGTCATTTCTGGAAAGTGAGATAATCCTTTGTGCATTGAACGGCAGTTTTACCTAGAATGTGAGACACAGCTGTAAATCCAAGGTGGAACTGATATACACAAACACCAACAACTCAAGTTTCCATTTTAAGCATTCTTTACCACACAACTCATCTTTATTCCTACACCTCAGAGACAACAGCAAACTAACATAACCACCAGATGATGGAATAAAATCCTGGGATTCAACTACAGGAGCTCAAGCACAGGTGCCATAGAGTATTTACACATTTACACCAGATTCTTACAAGCAGATTCAGAGTAGGCTGAAAGCTACTTGTGTGTGCATCAAATGTGCAGGTGATCTACTCGAAGATGAGTTACAGTTTGGTGAGACACAAAACAGGTGTCAACACTCACTAACATAGTCTAAAGTTTTCCCAAAGCTGCTATTAAGACTGCATCCTGCATACATTTTAATACCTATGCTTTTTTTTTCTGCAGGAAAAGTTCATCTGAAACAGGCATTTGCTTAAAATACAGAAATTACAATATTTGTCTTTTATTTTTTAGTGTTGGATAGGACAGAGGACCAGACTGGCTACTGTTATACACCCAAGCTACAAAAGCATTTGAGATCACTAAGTGTTGACTAATAGTGAAAAACATATTTACCTTTACAAAATAATCACCATGATTTTGAGTATCCAACTACAGACATTTTATTTTAATCCTTACATTTGAGTACAGTAAGTAGCAGAATATGTCACCTTGCTGTGGTCAAAGATCTGAATTTAGATTAAAAAGAACACAGAGAAATATTTTCTCTGATTTGGCTACTACTACTGGTGACAAATAGGCAAAAAATCATAAAAAATCTCAGAGTACTGTCCTCAGCAGTGATACCACCTTCTCTGTCACATAAAGGTGAGGAATGTATTTAACCAATTCTGGCCTTTTGTTTACCATTCCAGATTTTTTGTATTGATGGCATGTTCCACTTATGTTCAGTCTCAGTAAGGCCCTGCATCTTGAAAGACAAAAACTTTATTATTTAGTGCTTTAAGAACAACTGAATTTTTGTAACACTGAATGATCTATCATGCAGAGTTACACTGCAATTCCATGGTTCTAAGAACTGAGATGGAAATTGTTCCAGGTATATCACTTAGTGCTAGAGAAGGAGATATAATATCTCCTTCTTATTACAGCTACTTAAGCCAGCTTAACAGCTTAATTGTCACTTTCCATAAATCTGAAGTATCATTTCTCTCTCACCTCCACCCCACAGCTCAGAAAACTGGTAAATTTCTATTCAATAAAGGTTCCAAGTTCCTATTAAACAGAGGTTCCAAGTAGTTTAGTGTTTTCCTAAACTCTAAACTGAAGCAGATAAAAGAAAAAAAAAACCTAAGAATGAACCTTCATGCCTTGATTTAAGGCTTGCAACCTCACCTGACAGTTGTTCCAGAAAAACCTTAAAAGATCTAATATGCAGGCACCTAACACTTCAGTATCTGACCAAAAATACTTTCATACTTTTATTCAGTCTCCCTGAATTAACAGTGACCTTCCATATAAACCTCTGAATGGTTATTTAAAGTTTCAGTTCCAGACTTTTTAAAACAAGCAGCCACAGAAAAAACCCCAAAACAACAAAACACAGAAAAACTCAGACTTTCTAATATGGCCTTAAAAGACTGGGAAGCAAAGGATACATCAGGACATTCTTACCTCACATTCTTGTTCTCTTGCTGAACAGGATTCACTGTCCCCCTCAGTGTCAGTCTCTGAATCCTCTCCCAAACTTATCACATAGTTATAGGGACACTGTTCTTGTTGCTGTCCCTGAACATAATCTCCACTGTTTATTTCAGAGCTGTTGGAGCATCCCTCAGTGCTCAGGTTGCTTATGAAGGGGCAATTGACAGAATTCAGTGTTGTAAAAGTTCGCTGAGGGCAAGGTTCAGGGCTTTCACTGATCCTGATCCCCAGCCATGGGCACTCTGACTTTTTCCCCGAGTAGGAGGGCTCTGAGTACTCTTTAGAAGGTGGCAAATGTACTTGACAGGCATCTTGAAGAACATCACTCCAGAAGCCCTGGGCCAGCTGCTCTGCTATCTCCCTCTCCACGCTGCTTCGATCTCCAGCTGAGGTGATGTTGGTGGCTTCCCTAATGCACAAATCCACCTTTGAAGATGGGTTACCTTGACTTTCAGTTTTGTCATTTCCAGCACCAGTACTTGACACAGTTTTTTCAGCTAAGACTGTGCTGTTTTGCACACTACTGAAATTCAAGTTACCATATTGCTCACAACTATGTAAAATAGACACAGAATTGAGTCCATGAGGTGCAGCAGAGTTTTGGGGGAAAGCAGCAAGATCCATTTTCTCCACAGGACATGACACATTCCGAGTTCCAGAATCTCTCTTTGACTCTTCTTTTTTCTGAATGCCTTCTCCCCCTTCCTCCATTTCTACCTGAGTCTCTTCACAGTTTGAGATCAGCTGCATAGGCACACACTCCTGAGCTTTTTGTATGCCATCATTATCAGGTATTTCCTTCTCCAGAGAAGTTGCAAATGGGGATACCTGAACATCTTTAATACTGGAACTGGACTCTGAAGTATTAACTTTGTCATTTCCAAAAGCTTTCTGGAATTTTCTATACTTTGGGCATTGGGAAGATAAGCTGGAAGCACTACCCCTTTCTAAATGTACAGGATCACAATTTTGATTGGCATTATTTTGGAGAACAGGCGATGATTTAGCATTTTCTTCATCTTTAGAGGGCTTTGTGTCAGGAATTTGACTACATTCCTTTTCTAGAAGAGCTTCTACTTCATCATTTATTTCTAGGTCTCCATCATCCACACTGCCAGTTTTAGGGTTTGCTTTCTGACAATGCTGTGTGCAACACTTCTTCCTAGGACATTCCTGGAAGTCCAAAAATCTGAATTTGAGAAACTGAAAGCAGGACTCTTCAATGTTGCGTACACCCAAAAATTCTGCACATTTGCAAACTTCAGACACATTGTCTTTATTTAAAACAAGTTTTGCTGTATATGCAAACTGAAGCAAAGGACTAAATCCTTTAAGTGTTACCTATTACAAAAACAAATGAAAAAAAAAGATTAGCGTGGTCAGTTTGGGTTTAAGCAGAGAAATACACAAGTTTACCTGCCTTGCCAGCAGGACAGAGCACAAGACAAAAGCAGCAGACTTGTTCTATTGTGAAAACCTGGTCAAACTCATTCTGAAATAATTACTCTGATACAATTTTATAATACACATTTTGTGACAGTTTTCCTTACTGTGATCTGTCTTAAGAAAACATTCTCACAACACAGTGCTTAAAGCATAAAATATTGCTGTACACTGAAAATCAGTAATTAGGTTGCAACCTCACAAAGATATTTCAAAGCAAGTTGTATACTAATTACTCTATAGTATGCTGCTGGTATTTAATTGTAGTTTTTGAAGAGCAATTACTGTTAATCACTTAGTCTTATGTACCATTTGTGCAAAAATTTTGAAGAAATGGAGTTGGACCCTTACAGCCACCTACTCCTTTCTTCTTCCCATAGATTTGAAGAAAGGCACTCAAAAATGGTACACCAAACAGAATTCTCAGTTTAAAGCCCCTTTAGAGCAAGTGATTTTAATTGAACATTTGTCTTCACAACAGTTGCCTATCAAGGAACCCAGAGATAAACAAAAACTGGATCATTAGAAACTGTGCAAGATTTTCTACACATGAAACAATGTCTAAGGAATTGAGTAGAAAGCCACAAACAGATCCCACACACAGATTACCAACTACAGGACACTTCCTTTGGCCTCTTCTCTGCAAATGAACAATAAAGCAGTATGTCCACTATTAATACTCCAACTCAAGTCCACACTCTGCTCCCTGCCTTTACTGAAATGACCAGTATTTTATGTTAAATAAAGCACTATAACAATGCATTAACTACACTAAATCCTTCTGCCAGCAAAATAATGAATTATTCATGCAATTCAAGAATCAGTTGAGGGTTTGTTTACTTTGGTTTTTTTTTAGCAGTTGTTTGGTATGTTCTTTTTAAAGAACGCAACACATGAAGTGAAGTTGATGAGATCTGCACAGAGAGCAGTCCTTTAAAACTCTCTGTAAACCCTTATGACCTTCCTAAAGAATTCTTAAAATAGCATTTGAAATATGCTTTGGAGGTTACACCACCACATTAATTCATCCTTCATAATGTGGGGAAGTAGAATGTAAAAGACAGTTTAGCCATAAGCTGTCAACATGTCTTCAAACTCAGTGTAGTTAACAAAACATTAACAAAACAAAAACATTACAAACAATCAACAAACATTAACATACATAACAAACAAAAACATTAACAAAACATCAACAAAAAGAAAGTGGCTTTACAAATAAGTAGCATTCATAAATGAAACAAAGAAAAAAATACAATCTATTTTAAAACTGTAGCTTCTTTCTATTTAAGGGAGAAATACTGCAAAAACTGCAATGATCAAGAGGGGAAAAACCCTCTACTCCTTTCACTTTCTCTTACACATTTCTGGCTACCTATGCTCAAGCAAGAAAAAAATCGTAGAAAGACTCTTAATGTGACTGACCTAGAAAAGCAACTCTTGCAGTAGTCATTTATCTGATTTTTATCTGGGATGAAAGTCAAAGAATAAAAACACTGCCAAAAAACCAACAGACCCCAGACCAAGATGTCAGCAGTTAGTCTTTACAACATAATATGTATTAAATACTTGATTTAAAAAATATTTCTGGTACCCCAGATTGTGGGCTGGTGTCTTTCAGCTCTTAAATCGTCAGTTACAAGCAGCCTCCCATAAAAGAGAAGTGAACAAAGCAGATTAGAAGCACGGGCAGGTAGAATGCAGAAGGGAGTGACACTCACCTCTTCCGGCAAAGTGATGATAAGATCAGCGTCCACCTGGCCCACAATTCTGGAGAGGAAGTAACTGCTGCAAGCTGCAAGCACGGCTCTGTGAGCCCGGAATCGCTGATCCTCCACTAGCACGGTAACATCACAGAGGATGTCCTGCTTTCGCTGATCGTCCAGGCTGAGCAGTACATTGGTACTGTGCACTGAGGACTCGTAGGCAAACACCACGCTGTTGTTCTCACTCAGAGACATTCTGTATCACAGCTGGGGGTGTGAGGCTCAGGGGAAAGCATGCTTCTGTGCTTCACACCTGGGGAGCAAAGAAAATGTATCCCTGAAAGTCACATCCGACAGGAACCCATTGGTACTGGAACATGGGCATGATAAACGTGCACTGTTCGGCTCTAATTCTTCTTCAAATCAGTACTTGAAATAAACACAGGCTTGTGACATTCACAGTGCCCAAACCTTGATATGTACATCTTGACACCGCTTTTATCATCTCACAGACCAAAAAATGCACTTCAGCAATGAAGAACTGCTCTTTCTTAGCCAAGTGATTCAGAGACATAAATTTACTATAACACCTAGAAATTATCTTTCACTCTATGAAAATGTAAAGAGAAATAAAACAAACGCATTAAAACTAAAGTTCACCAAAATAAAAAAAGTGAGCTACTTCTGTTTACTGATTCACCTAATGCAGACTAAAACATATGTGCTCTGTCTTGTTTCAAAAGTATTTTGTCTGCTAAACCAATCAGGCATTGGTAAAATACCCTGATTTTCTAGTGGGTTGGTGTTTTGTTTTAAAATTTGAATTCTCTAACTGCCTTAATGCAAACTTTTTTCTCCCTTTTCTTTCATGACTACTCGATTTGTCATACTTGTTCCAAGTTTGCTTTCCCAATGGATCATTATGATTCAGATCACCTGGCAATAGTCTCTTTTCTGACAAAGTTCTAAAATAATAGTATTCATTGGATAATAAACAACAGTCAAAGTTATACAATATTTAAAACCTTGAAATATATAATGGTTCTGAAGATTCTTAAATTTGCAGAAAAACAGAAGGGCTAGGGAGAAGGCAGTTCTGCTAGAGAGCGCAAAGTTTGAAAGTATTTCCAAATCTGATCTTTACACCATATTTCACTTTCAATTGAGCCCTTCTTCCAATTAAAAGGAACAAAAAAGATTATGAAGAAGTGTCCTTGCTCAATCTAGAAACCACTTGAGTCAGATTTGGAATTATCCTGCAGAGAAAATCTGGCGTTCCTAGGACACGTTATACCTTAACAAAGGCAGCGCTGAGATCGCACTTGAGCCGGAGTTCCCGTAAGTGAGCGCAGCTGCCCCGGCACTGCCCCATCCCTCCATTGCCCAACAGAGGCTGTGCCGTCCGCCAGCTCCCAGCAACAGTGAAACTGCAGCCAGTGCAAATCCCCGCTTTCAGGTGTGGGAACTTTCACTACACGCGGAGCGCACAGGGCACGCACGTATTTAAACACACTGGGAAAAGCAACCACGCTGTGCTCCCGTTACTCACTGCCCCAGCTATTCCCACGGCACACGGGCATTCTGAGGGACCTTGGGAACAGAAAGAGGAAGAAAAAGATCCCCATTTCCAGTGGCAACAGCAGCACAGCACTGGTCTGAACCCCAGAGAAGTGCAGAGCACGTCAGCACTCCCTGCCTTCCCCACTCCCTTATGGAACACTGTCTGCTTAACTTCACCAACAAAATGTACAAATGTATGATGAAAACAGAAGTTTTGAGGGGAAAAATCCCTAAATCCCACAAACCTGAGTTTTTCCCTCTAAGAAGGGGCAGAGAAAAGTGCAATATACCATGCACTGTTAATCCTAAAGGGCTTAGTTTTGCAAGGAAACAGTTTAAATGTTTTCATATACCTAATAACAAAACTACAGATTCATAAACTTAGGAAATATTTAATTTCCAGTCAATTTACATGGGAACAAAATTCCTCATGAAATTCTATCTTTATAAGAGCTTATAAGAAGTAACCAGTGCAATATAAATTATATATTCCTAACTGGATTGCTCTACAACCTAACTTATCATATTGCTCACATCTTACAGCACATAGAGTTTAATGAAGTATAACTCTGTATTTGTTACAAGGTGAAAAAAACCCCAAACCCCAAAAGGGATCAGAGGATAAACCAGAAAAATTGCAGACTAAATCCACAGTGGTGGGGAGCACAGGGAAGTACTACAGACAAGGACATATTCTGGGTGATCACTTAGGCAAACCCATGAGGCAGACCATAGTTAAAGACAAGCCTTAAAGTGTTCTTATTTTCTATCTTCTATGAAGAAAGAGCCCTCAGACAGACAACACATATCATAAATGCTGCTTTTGGGTTTTTCCTGATAAAATAATCAATTCCAATATCCAGTTCAGTTCATTACACTTCCATAGCACAGAAGGCTAAAAGGCACACTAGTTTATTTCTATTTCTATAGATACAGACAAATTAATGCAAAGAAGAGTTAACCCTCCTTCTCACTTATCTCTGTGAGACACACACCATCCTTTCAAAACAGCTTGTGGACAACTTGGAACACTGAGGGAAAGCTTCCAATGTTTCAGCTGCCAAAAAACCCACCAAAAAAACCCCCAAAACTCAACACTGAAACACTACCTTGTGTTTCTTGAGAAGTGAATAAAATATTTAGTTTGGGCATAACTCCATTTGACACTTTACTCTGACAGAATGTTGTATTTCCTAACTGGACTTCACCAGCCAAGTTATGTCCCCTCTGTATTTAAACAGGATGACAAGTTTGAGGTATCCATAATATAGCATGGAGCATTTAACAGGCATTTCAAACTTCAGGAGAGCCTTAAAAAAAACCTCAGAAAACCAAAAAAATACCACTCCTACACTACACTCAAACACTAAATTCCTCTCAGCCTTTGTAAAATTTAGGTACTCAAATACAGTAAAAAGAAATCCAAAGATAAAGCATCAGAAAACTGAAAATGCTGGTGAAAACAAAAGCATGAAATGGGAAAGAGAAAATGCAACCACTGTAAAAAGCTGTTACACTTAAGAATTAACAGAGGTCAAGCTTGTGAATTCTGTTTTCCAGTTGTGTAATAAGGGCAGGGTTACACATTTATGATCGTATCTGTCACAACAGCCAACCAGATTTTCCACAGCAGTGTGAGAACAAAATAACCTCTCTATAACCAGATTTGTTCTGCACACATCCACAACAAGAATGCTTCCTGTCATAGCAAAGAGAAAAAGTACACCTCTTCTGTAAATGGTTTAATTTCTCTTCTACTGTAACTGTTCTTCTAGAGCACTCAGAATTCTTAAAATCAGTTTTATTTATGACTGGGTGGACAAAGAGGGGAATAGGTATGAAGCAGAGAAAACAATTCATTTAAACTTACAAGTTTGTGCTGCAACTGTCATGAGGACAGGCCTTCTAGGCTTTTCTGTCCATTTTATGTCATTTCATTTTCTACAAATATTACTTTTCAGGCTCTTTTTTCCACTCTCAGAAATATTATTAATATCAGTAACCAGGTATTAAAAAGGAAAACTGGTACTAAAAACAACAATAACAAATCATATCCTTGGAAAGCAGCTTAAAACTCCTATAATGCTATTTGTATTTTAAAAGTAACTTTCAATCAAGGAAAACTACAAGTAAGCACAGATAACTTGGAAAAGTATTCCACAAGCAGCTGAGTGTATGAGGAAATCCCAGCTCACAAAGGAGGTGCCAACAACCACGTGACTGAATGCAAAAGATGCTAAGAAAAATAACCATGCAAGAATATTATTTAAGATATTTGTAGCAGACATTGCCATAAAACATATGGAGAGTCCAAAAAGATCTTCCAAAACTTAAAATAGTTTTTATAGCACAGGTTGGAAGGATTACAGAAGTAACACCATGAAAGCTCACTTACAAATGCCCAGTTTGTGGAAGAAAACTAATAGTGTGAGCATTCCTCAAATTCCTGCCACCTGAAACCCTGCACACCTAATAACCTCATACTCTTGAGAGTGAAAATTAAAAAAGCTTGTGAAATAAGCAGACACACATGCCAGTATAAAACCTACATGAACACTTGAAACACGACCAGTCCAGTTCTGCTTTGAGAACACAACCAAGCCTGCTAATACAAAGCTTTCCTTTATCACTGATCTTGAGATAAATAATGTTTTGCATAAGGACAAAAATATTTCCTCCTAAGTACCAGCTAGAAAACTTTATTCTGCTTTATCAAAGAGAAGTAACTAAGAGAAGTAACTCCATTTTTTTATCCTTACTAGTATACAATTATGAAAATTACGCCCAACAGTTACCTGCAAAATTACCACATCTTCAGTAAATTTAGACATCTCTCCATCCAAATGACTATATATATTTATTTATTTCCAAAGAACATATAAATACTTAATGGAAATCAGCACTGCAACCACATTTAAAAAGGAATACACATTTAAGTACACAGTAGGGAGACCAAGACAAGATGCTCTTCGTGCTACCCCTATTATGCTGATCTACTGAATAAGTTCTAGCAGGTCAGTCATTCCATCAGTTTTCTTAGGGTTGACATTTACATTTGCTTTAGCCTACAAAAAAAGCTCTGTCATCCACACATGTGAAGTCCAAATGACTATATATATATATTTATTTATTTATTTCCAAAGAACATATAAATACTTATCTTAATGGAAATCAGCACTGCAACCACATTTAAAAGGAATACACATTTAAGTACACAGTATAGAGACCAGAGCAAGATGCTTATCAGGACTCATTGTAAAATACATCTCATCCAAGGCTCATTTTTCTCATGCATTCAGAGTCATTCATTACATTATTATAGGAAGGTAATAGTGAGGTACAGGGAGTGTAAGGTACTTTAAAATTAGGCTGCAGCTTTGCTCATCTGAGTGCTTACACCTGGTAACAATTACTGCCCTTTACTGGCTGACTGGAGAATAAAGACAGATATAAAAGAGTCACTTGGTGCAGATCCTCAGATAAACCACAAAGTCTCCCCACTGATAGTTTAAAAAAATGATTACAAATATGAGAATCTTGATGGTTGAAATCAGGTAAAGCTAAAGCTATAAGGAACTGTTGGTGCTAAGTTACAAAAGAAAAACAGTAGTAAGAGAGGTAACATTGTTGAGGAATGTATCCAGTGCAGAGAGAGAACAAGAGCAGGAGCAGAGTGCCAGAGTAGAACTCAAAATAGTGGGATGTATTCCTCATCCACACAAAAATCTCACACAAGGCAGACAAACTTTCATCCAAGCTCAGCAGCACCACATGTAAGAGGGCCCTCAACACCTTGTGGACAAATAAGCGTTCTGGAAGAGTTGAAGGAAGCTAAAAGGGATCAAATTGTCATTAAAAGTGACAAAAGCACACACATTTGTATATATGTTTATCAAAATGCTTTTTGAACACTGAATGTTTCAAGTGTCATTAAAAATACTAAATCAGAGCACAGAAACCCATGAAAATCAATGATATCTTTATTACTTTGAAAACTTAGACTTTCAGGAAGAACAGCTAATTACATTTTACAGTCTTCACCCTTCGTGCTAAATCCAAGGTCCTGGAAAATTAAATTCCAGTATCTAATGGTCACCAAGATGCACTGGGAACACCAAATCCAGAGGCAGCATCCATCTCCACATATCAAAGTTTGTCTTCCAAATTCCTTTTTCCCCTCCAAACTACAGGTTTTTCAAAATCAGGAAAAAACAGACTGAAGGGCAGAGTAAACCAGAGGAGGTTTTAGTACAGAAATCCTTTGACACTGTCCCTCTTCTCCTGTTCAGCTGAGGAGCTGGCACTGCAGGAAGCCTTGCAGAGCAGCTGCTCCTATCCAGCAGGACCCCACCGTGCCTCTGTGACCAGCAATTTCCAGCTGCACATTGGAGAAGAGAGGATTCATCCAAAGGCATCCAATTAACCCAATCGAGGATCCAAACCCAACAATTGTCTCAAAAACTCACTGCCAAATCAAACACAGGAATCTACCCTGTTACCATCACTTGTAACATACCTAAGAGCAATAAACTAGCAAAAATGGAGCTGTGGTCCTTCTGTTTTAAGCCATAGTTCTAGAAAGAGCCAAGCAAAACCACTTGAGCTACAAGAGTTACATGCCATGAGCTCAGTGCTCTTTTAAAGAGCAAAAGCCTCTTATTTTCTATTGGTGACTAAATCCAATTCAGATATTACTATAAAGAAGAGCTAGCCTGTTATTCCTAGACTCAGATATCAATCATGCACCCCTACCATCCAAATCAACTCAGCCTACATGTGTCTGGCTTTTTTCTGATCTGCAACTATCTATAATTTCCATACATGATCCAGCTTGAGGTTATAAAAATGCAAACAAAACCCTGTTCCTCAGTGCTTCCTTAGCGAACCCAGCAATAGCACACTGGGTATCAATCCTCTCCAGCAATCACAGAAAGTGGCACTTGTACACTGGTGAGGGTGTGAAATAAGAGAGCAGAGAGCAAAGCTGCCCTTGGTGGCTGCAGGACCCAGGCAGGGCACACCTTGGCTGTCACTGCTCTCTAAGCTTCTTCAGCTTGGGCACCCAGATGAAAATTCAGTTGTCATCACAAAAATGGTAAAACTAGCAAGATGAATTTATCATCTAGCAGACAGTAAGGGTCTGTTCAGCTAGCACCATGCTTCTAGAATATCTGTATTTTTGGAACACTACAAACTCCTCAGTTGACAAAAATACAATTGTAGACCCCCAAAACTACAGCCTGGAGAAAACATAACTCCTGATGCTACCCCTATTATGCTGATCTACTGAATAAGTTCTAGCAGGTCAGTCATTCCATCTGTTTTCTTAGGGTTGACATTTACATTTACTTAGCCTATAAAAAAAGCTCTGTCATCCACACACGTGAAGTCCAAAGCAACAACTACAATTTACTACTGCTACAACAAGACAGTTTAGATAAGACACAGCTCATTCAAAACACACTGCAAAGGCTTTTTGTCTACAGCTTTATCTCTCTGTCCTTGCCCCCAGCTATCTCTCCTTTTAAGGAAATAGTTATATTACAGATGAATGCCTGCAGTGGTTAATAGCTGCTGATTCACATTGTGCTGACAAAGAATGAACAAGCACTTTAGTGTGCATGTTCATTGCTTCATCTCCAAAAAGATTGCAAAAGGAAAAAGTGATAAAAGCACAAAAAGCAAGCTTTGTTGCCCAAGAACAATGCTTGCTCCTTTAGGAAGAAAGTATATTTAATCTTCAGTTATTAGCAGAGTCATAATTCTAAATTGTCTTCTTTATAGTCCAACACATGGAAGATATTATTCACAGCTTAATTACCTATATGAGAGTTCAAAAAATTACAGTTTGTATTTTTGTAGCATAATTTCAAACACTGCATTTGGGCTCCTGTCAAGTCACAAGTGAGTATTAAAAACAATCACGGAAGTCTCACAAGCCTTAAGTCTGTGCTAAGAGTCTTCATTTTTTTTCCAGGTTTCAATACTGAATACACAGTTTTTTCTCTCGGTATTTGCAAGTTGTAGGAGAAACTGGGACATGGGAAGGAGAGCAGGGGGATCCTGAGAGTGCCAGTAGTCACAAGCCTCCAGAAGCCATGATTTTAAAAGGAAAAAAGAGAGTGATACCATGTAACCATGGACGTTTTCCAAAGAACAGAAGTTTGAAAAGCTTCCCCCAGAGGATGACACAAAGTCCGTATCAAAGCCAAACAAATCCCAAACTACTCTGCACTTCCCCACTATTTTAGATGATGCTAATTGTTTAATTTTTGGATCAGGGATGAAAATCATGATGTGGGATTTGGTTTGTTTCACTGCTAAAAAATGAAATAGGTCTGAAGGGATTTCAGAGACTCTTCTGAAAAATTCCATCACTTACAGCCCTTCAGTTGTGCTGGTATTCACAGGGAATTGCTCTGGAAAGATAACAATGCAAAGACTTTCTAAAGAACTTTAAAAAAAAACCCCAAAGCACCTATCAACAACAAAAATAACCACAAACACAATACACCAAAAATACAAGTAAAAAAATGCTTTTATTTTTTCTTAAATAAGAACTAGGTTAGATAATATAATATTCACTTAAGATAAGTGAAGCATGCACAACTAAAATCTACTGTCAACTCCTGCCTTTGCTTAAAAGGACAAACACCTTTGTATTTAGAGCTACATATTCCACTCATTGCTACAGTTACACAAACCACATCATTAACTTCATCTGAATTACTATCACAGTCCATTTACAAGTACTATGTCAAAATATGTATGATGAATACTAAATTAAGCATTTAATATACTTAGAAGTACACAAGAAACAAACTGAAAGAACTGTGAAACAGCTCTTTCCAAGTCAAAGAAAATACTGGCTGGAAATGATATTTAGAATCTCATTTCTGGCATTATCTGTTTAACTTTGATTTGTTTCCACAACTGTTCTTCACAGTATGTGAAACTGAAAGAAACCTGCAAATGTTTTAGACATAAATCAGAAAGAACTTCAGAAACATTTCTATGAAAACAGAACAGCACATGTTTATCAGAACTAACAATATATAATAATAAAAGTTAAAAAAAAAATATATGCACTAGACCAGGCTTCAGATAATAAAGGTCTAGCAAATGTCTCCAACAAATTACATCAAACTGTCTCAGTCTTCCCATCCTGAAACTGTAGATTATTTCCCATCTGACATATGATGTCAAAAGACACAATCTTACTAGCTGACCTGTAAATAGGCATTTTTGGGATGCTCCCACATGAAATACTGATCTCCAGCTCTGGGGACCCCAACATCAGGACATGGATCTTCTGGAATGAGTCTAGAGAAGAGCACAGAGATGCTCTGAGGGCTGGAGCCCCTCTGCTCTGGAGACAGGCTGGGAGGGAGAGCTGGGGGTGTCCAGCCTGGAGAAGGCTCCAGGGAGACCTCAGAGCCCCTGCCAGAGCCTAAAGGGGCTCCAGGAGAGCGGGAGAGGACTCTGGATAAGGGCCTGGACTGGCAGGACAAGGAGGAACAGCTTCAAATCAAAGAAAGCAGGCTTAGATATGAAACCAATTCTGCCCTGTGAGGGAGATGAGGCCCTGGCACAGCTGCCCAGAGGAGCTGTGGCTGCCCCATCCCTGAAGTGTTCCAGGCCAGGCTGGACAGGGCTTGGATCCACCTGGGCTAGCGGGAGGTGTCCCTGCTCATGGCAGGGGGTGGAAATGGATGAGCTTTAGGGTCCCTTCCAATGCAAAGCACTCCAGGATTCTGGGATTTGATGACCTTAAAAGCAGCATGAACAGGGCAAGCAAGTGCCATATATTTACTTATCATAGTGTTTGTCAGTGGGCCAGCACTGGAACCCAAACACCTACAAACATTATGTTAACAGTTCAAATAAAGCCAGTCACAAACAAAGGATCTCAAGACAATTTTAAAGATTAATTGAATATTCTTTAAGACACAGGCTCTTACTTAAAGACATTTAGTTACTGACACCCTAGGCTACACCTCACTCTCCAAAGTATGTTTAATGATTAAACTCAATTTATTTGTATTTCACCAATGCTTCTAAAGTCAATTTACCCTTCACAGCACACTTTCCCCTTTTTAAAACTTCAGTAGGTTTTCAGTCATATGAGTCTTCCTCTGACCTTCTAACTCACTTTTACACCAAATACTACATTTTCCCTTCATACTTAACAAGAACAAACCTTTCTTTCACACCCTTAAGAGTGCCTTAACCAAAAAACACTGCATACTGCTGGAAACAGTGACTTGTGATGCAGCCTTTGATTGTTACAGCAAAGTAAGCCTTGCCATCACTTCTAGTCCCCTCTCCAGACTGCTTAGCTCTGAATTAGAGCTGGGAGCAGGGAAACCTGCAGGTGGATCCTCACACGTCATCCCCACTGAATCTACACTCAGGGATTGGCTCAGCAGTTAATTTTGGCTCACTCAATGTTTTGTTCCTACCCACACTTGCATCAACTCACACACTACCTCTGCTTTGACTGGGGACTGCACACAAACAGGACTCACATTATGAATGCCACAGGGTTTTCTCCTGCTCCCCAACACCTCCTCATGAACCTTTCAGTGGTCAAATTCGACAGGACAATTAAAATGCCAGCATTCAGACACAAACATGAACCCTCTGACTGATCTACCACCCTTCTTTGTCCTCACACCAGCCTGCCCAGGGCAGGGAGAGGGACAGGACTGTGGTTAAAAGCAAACCCATGAAGTGCCTATAGAAACAGGCTGATTATCAAACGTGGAAGGTGGGGATGACAATGACAAGGAGACTTGTTGAGCTATGCTCCCCTGAACCACAGAGCAGAGTTATTTGGGACTTACAGAACTCATGTGCAAAGACCTGTCTATTCTACGCCTATCAAGAGTGCCCACCTGCCCCAAAGGATCAGGAGAAGGGTATGGGTTTTAATACTAGACCATTTCTATCACAAGAAATTTCTTAGCATTCAAAATATCCTTTGCATAAAAATATTACAATCTATTAAAAGCAATTAGACATTCAGCACATTAAGATCTTCCACAGTTTTACACATAAACTCAAATCAGTTGATGGAAGCTAAAGCTGTACTTCAGCATTTTAGTTAAAATCAGGAGTGTGCTAGTGAAGCAAACTTCCCAAACAACCCGTTTATTATGCTTTTGTCCTTGTCACAAGATGAACCCAGACAACAAGAGTAGTCTCTTTTTTGAAGTAAATCAGAAAACACACTCTAGAAGTTCTCAAGAATTTCAAATACTAAGAGATTAAACTTTTTTTTTTTTTTTCCAGATTTACTAAGCCAGGTCAAAGGGAACCCTTCTGAAAAACACAGTGGGTACTCAGTTTTCAGTGACAACTTTCTCTCTGCAAATTTGCCTGTTTTGGGCCTCACTGCTTGCTAAGACACATACAGGCTTATTCACTTGAGTTAGGGCACCCAAAAATAATTATGCTATTTAAGTAATCTTTAAAGTTAAACTCATATTACAAACAGTATTTTGTGATCTACCTCAGATGGTTTAATTCAGACTCATCATGTTGAGAGGAATATAGTCCTTTCTTTTCTTACTGTATGCTGTAATACTTGAGGTTAAAGAACTGACTCTATATGCTAGAGCATTCTGAGCGCCGCATCACCTTCACTTACACTAAACTGAAATGACTCCATTACTGCAGCCAGATGTTTTTCACACAAACTGCCTTCCTCAAGTGCCTCAAATTCACGTGCCGTCAAAATTTACTCCCCGTACAGTTATCTTTACTGCTACAACACTTTCTCCCTCCTCTTCTAGTTCAATAAGGACTTGGAAGACCGAGTTGCAGATGATTTTAGGATTACTGCCAGGCTAAAAGGGGTAACTGTTCTTTTGCGATTACTACCTTTCCACCAAGCCCCAAAGCACGCCGAGGATCTCAGCGCACAGAACAGGACGGACAGGATTTGCATTTCGTTGTTTACAATCTAAAGCAGACCTTCCCCGGCTCCCCCAAAGGGAAACACCAGCTCTAGGGCAGAGCGGGGATCCCGCCGATCTCCCAGCGGGGCTGAGCCGCTCCTTTCGCACAGCACCGAAAGGACAGCGCGGCGTGGGACACTCGGGCAGCGGGGCACAAGGGCACCCTGCGAGCCGGGGCAGGCACCGAGCAAGGAGCGGGCAAGGGGGGCAACACCCTCAGCAAGGCACCGAGCAAGGAGCGGGCTCGGCAAGGGGGGCAACACCCTCAACAAGGAGTAGGCTGGGGGCAAGGGGGCAATACCCTCAGCAAGGCACCGAGCAAGGAGCGGGCTCGGGGGAAAGGGGAAAAACCCTCAGCAAGGCACTGCCAAGGGAAAGCCGCCGCCTGTGCCCAGCGCTGACGAAGCGCCTCCGCCACCGCCTGGGCGCCCCCGCGGGCGGGACCCCCAACCCTGCACGGGCGGGGCCGCACCGGGAAAAGGCCGCCCCACCGGCACCACCCCTGTGAACGCGCCGCGACCCCCGCCTCGCCGCGACCCCCGCCCGAAAGGTGCCGCCTTAGCACCCCCGCAGCCAACCCTTCACCGCGCACGCTCCCGCCGGCGGCCCGTGCGTTGCGGTTCGGCTTTACCTTGGTGCCCGGTGCCCGCCGCCCGCTCTCGCTCCCCGCGCGCCGCCCGGGCCCGGCCGCTCCCGGCTCCGGCTGCGGCCCGACTGCGGCGCGCGCCGTCAGGTGACTGCCCACAGCACCGCCCGCCCCCCCGCGCGCACGCCCCGCGCACGCCCCGCGCGCCCATTGGACGCGACGCTCGCCGCCGACGCGCAGCCGCCCACACCGCCGCGCATGCGCAGCTGCGCCGGCGCACGGGGCGGCTGCGGAGCGCTGGGACCTGGCGTCCGCCGGGCCCTGGCCTGCCTGCCTTGCCTTGCCCTGCCTTGCCTCGCCTCCTTCCTTCATTACCTCCTTGCCCTGCCTTGCCTCCTTCCTTCATTACCTCCTTGCCCTGCCTTGCCCTGCCTTGCCTCGCCTTGCCCTGCCTTGTCTCGCCTTGCCTCCTTCCTTCCCTCCTTGGCCTGCCTTGCCTTCCCTGCCTCCTTCCCTGCCTTGCCCTGCCCTTCCTCCTTCATTCCCTCCCTACCTTCCCTTCCCTTCCCTTCCCTTCCCTTCCCTTCCCTTCCCTTCCCTTCCCTTCCCTTCCCTTCCCTTCCCTTCCCTTCCCTTCCCTTCCCTTCCCTTCCCTTCCCTTCCCTTCCCTTCCCTTCCCTTCCCTTCCCTTCCCTTCCCTTCCCTTCCCTTCCCTTCCCTTCCCTTCCCTTCCCTTCCCTTCCCTTCCCCGTACCTGTTTATCCAAGCGCACCAGGGAAGGCAGCCTCCTCCAGGAGCTCCTGAATAAAACATTAATGACAGCACTGCTAATGGGAATTTCATTGTTAGGATATTTTAACCCAGTTTAACAATTTAATGTGCTTTTGAATGTTTATTTTTTAATGTCTCGTAGAGTGACACACTGTTTTATGCTGTATTTAAGTGTCACATCAGCTGTTTTTACAGTAGGCTTTCAGTTTTGATACAGGCTAATATAGATTTTCCTTCAATGTCTGTTTGCTAATGGCCTTTCACCTTGTTAAGAAGGCAGAATTTAATTACTTGTATTTATTAGTAGGTCAATGTATTCACCAGTACAACGAGCTGCATTACAAAATAACTCAAGCAATTTGTTAGAATTTAAATTTAAGTGCAACTATTAGGTAACGATCCAAAAAGTAGCATTTGTCTTGGGATTTGGGTACTAACAATACCTGGGGTACTCTGAATTGAAGTTTCTATGCCTGCCTTTTATGTTTTCTATGACTTGTCATGCTCTTACACCTGTTGGGAATTCCTAATCCCCTGGTACTCACACGTGAAGAGGGGAATAAAGACAACTGTTTAGATGGTAAAAACTCAGTTGCAGAAATATGAGATTTTTACAGTATTTAAGCATAAAATTTAAAATACCTACTACTAAAATGAAAGTTGGGGTTTTTCGGGGTTTTTTTTTGGGTCTTCCACAAGGATTTTTTTGGGGAAGAGAGGGAAACAGAAGAGGGAAGAAATTAATAAAAACAAAAGGAGCTCTTACTTTGGTTGAAAGATTGACTACAAAATCATGGACCGCACCCACCAAGAAGGGATCTTCCTCTTCTGTTCTGGATCTTAGGGATGATGCAATTCCTACTTCCCACACAATAGGGAGTGAGGTTACAGTGTAATAGCTTGGTTCTCACTCATAGTTAGACTGAGGATCTGCATAAGTTTTCTGCATTGAAATCAGACACAACTAGAAGAGGAAAAATACCAAAAAAAACCCCCAAAAAAACTAGTCCATTTTTTTTTTCTAAAATGAAGAAGTAAAACCAATAAAAAGGAGATCTGGGAATCTAAGCTAAAAATCAAGGACATGCATCCTCCTGCAGATGAATGACAAATGCTCTAGGCATTTAAAACAATATAAAAACTCAGGTGACAAATGCTCACAAAGTTAGCGTGCATGATAACAAATAATAACAATATCACTAGAAGAAAGCAAGGGAAAATGTCCCTTCTTTGGAAATAGATTTATTTTTCTGATACATTGGTGGCATTAAGGGGACTTTAAGTCCTGTTCTGTCAAAAGTTTTTAATTCCTTATGAAGCCTGGCTGCAGCTGTCTTTGTGTTGTTTTCTGGCACTCTGAAAGCTCCAGCCTCAGCTCCCACCAGTTTGTAACTCAATTTATTGAGCTCTGGCTGCCCTGTGGATTGACACTGGTTCAGAGAGATCAAAGTGCTCTAATCTGCAGGTCAGTAGTGTGGACTGCAGGGCACAGGTTATACTGTGGAATACTTAGTCTTTAATACATCTTTAATATTCAGGATGTGTTCTCTTCTGCCTGTGTCCCTCTCTTCATCCTTTCTATGCTGAAGCTGGTTTCCTGCCTTAGAAACTTGACCAATAAATACTCCAAAAGTAAATTGTGACATATCCCAAGTGTTGGGAAGGATGAAAGTTTGACCAGAAAGTCTCACAGACATGTATGCTTGGCAGAAAGATTTTTGAATGTAGAAACTGAGAATGAAATGGAGATGGAAGCAAGTTTTGATATAGAAGGAAAGAATTGCTGAGTCAGTCTTACTGGATATCCAAGAAGGCAAAGGGTATGTTCGTTAGAAGGGGTTTTTATGGCTTATAGCAAAGGATAAACCCACCTCAAACAAGAAGATGTTTTTACCAAGCAGAAAGCACAGGCAAACAAGTCAGCCAATGCTGCAAGTAGAGAAAAGGTCTCAGCATTTTCCACTGCAAGAAAACTGAAACACAACTTCTAGCTTAACTTTTAGTGACTGGAGAATAGTAACATGAATATGGTAATTATAGTAGTTATGATAGGCTGTAGATAACAGTTAAGGTATAGATTGGTTCTACTGTGTTAAGATGCTCAGCAAAGAAAAGTATATAATGCAAACCAAAGGGTCTCCAGGCCTGCCTGCAGCTGGAGCTCACAGCTGTGGGCACAGGCTCTGTCACCCACGATCCTGGACTGCTGTAATGTATTGGATACAATAAACTGCATTTTGGAGAGCAGCCTGGAGTCCTGCATCCCTCATTCAGGCTCTTACATCAGGCCTAAAGGGCAGAGGCTGATGACCCTGCTGTGCACATGGCCGCATCAAACATGACTTCTGTAGGCATCATATAGAAGATTTGTCCATTTTACATTCCAGTAAATGAAAGCCAAACCACTCCTTCCTGTGAACTTGCAAACACAAAAGCTGTTTTCTAATCTACATTTAGATAACATTTTCTAACTGTAAATTGAGCTATCAAGGGGCTACTGTGGCATGTATCTGAAGACCTCAGGGCTGCGTCAATATGTGTGAGCTGAAAAACTGACTCTTATTTTAAAATGGTTTTTGAAGCCTTTGAACACATTATTTTAGAATTTATTTCCATACCGTCTTCTGCTGTATGTGTGTAATGCTGTTCTAATCCTTGGGAACACACATGCTTATTTTTTGTGGTTTCTGACTTACAAAAGTCCTTTGTTTGTCCTGGGAAAGCATGGTGTTAATCATAGGAAAATATTTTTACATTCCCTCTTTACAAAAAATGAGAAAAAAAATGCTTTCTATCTAGAAGTAAATCCTATTCTAGTAAACCATCTTTAAAAATGCAATTGTAAGTGTAATTCTCTTAAACCTACAGCTAATATGGTTCAGATTCACATCAAATCTTCTCAAAATGAAAACTGGTGTCTCGGTTAAATCTGGTTTGTTTCCTTTTTTTTTTTTTCCAGGTATAATTTTTAAAACCACGATCTTTAAATTAAGCAGTAACATTTCAATGGGAAAAAAGGGAACTTCTTTTCTTTAATAGAATGAGAATTATTTTTTATTGTGTGAAAAGGGATATAAACCACGTGTAAAGAATGGCAAAAAGGTGGGAAGCAAAGGGGCTAGCTGCAGAAAAGAAGTCTGCTTAGACAGGCTGGGGGAGCTGTATGAAAAGACCAAAGAATGAGAATTACAGCAGGACAGCTAAAAAAGCCTCATAAGGGTACTTAACTTAGAAGAGGAAAACGATTTATTAATGAAAAATGGATTTGCCTTCCTGGAAGCCTGGAGTAAACACTGTCAGTGGCTGTAATTCTGTCAGACAGCAATGCCTGAGCTGACTGATCTGGGAGAAGACCGGAGGTGTTCAGGAGGTGAAGTGAAATTATCACAACCAGGCTCTCAAGAGCAGGCATTTTCACACAGAAGCTCTCTTGAACCCTGTGAGGAAATGCAGGTACACGTGGGGAAGCCAGAGCATGTCCTGCAGGGCTGGATGGGTGTTTCCAGCCTCCAGCCATGCTGTAGGATCCCACTGGGAGTGCTCTGGGGCAGAAAACTGCTGAGCCTGAAACCAGCAGGCTTTAGTTTCCAGCCAGGTGCATATCCACACGTAGACTGATGGAAACATCAGGAGTTTGGGAAGATAGAGGGAGACCTGGTGAAACACCTGATGCTTGGAGGACTGAGGATGTGCATTCCCAGGACCACAGATTGAATGCATAACAGAGCCCATCATTTCCACATGAAGGGGTCATGCTGGGGAAAAGAGTCATCTCTTCACAAAACAAACTGCTAGGGTGCTCTGAAAAAGGCCAATCACTTGTTTTTAAAATTTTAAAAACTTTAATGATAATAAAATGGTCATAAAAATAGTAATATAATTAGAGTAATAATAATTTGGACAATTTGAATTAGGACAATATGAGAGAATAGAAACAAAGAGTTACGGACAGTCCAGGTAGCTTTATCTGAGCAGCACAAGCCCATCAAAGGATGCCCGCTAACAGAGGATTAACCCTTAAAAACAACAGCCTGTTGCATATTCATACACCTCATACATGATGCATAAATTCCATTCAAACAAAGGATTCTGTCTGGTCAGTGTCAGCTTTTTCCTTTTAATCCTGACGGTGTCTTCATTCCTGAGCGAGGCAGGAAGAAGTTAGTTTCTTCTGATAATGGGGCAAGCAATACTTTTTCTCTGAAAGATTTAGGTGTCCTGTGGCTGCTATCTCGCTGCGAGTCCTTTCTTTAAAGAAAGTATCCTACATAGCATAGTTTCTATTTTAACCTTTTGTTATAACCTAAAACTATATTTAACACACTACTTAAGAAAATTAATACAGCAAAACTTTCTAACGTAACACATATAATATTCATTTTAATATTTACTAAAAGCCAATCATAAAATACACATTTTTCACAGGTGGGAAGAACCCACCTCTTTAATTTATAATACAATCCATTGAGAGTCTCCTGAAGTAGCAATTTGGGATGACCCTTCTGCATATGCTTAGTTTAGGAGAACTAATTGCTGGTAGTGCCATATTCCCATACATATCTGGTTATTGCTTTCACTCTGAACTGCTTTAATCCACAAGTCTACTTCTTAGTGCTTCATTATCAGGGCTATCTGGAGTACTGGTTTGTTGCTCCTTTAAAAAATGCTAACCCTCCCCACCCCAGATTATAACCCAGGGAATGTTCAGTATATTTGCAAAAATAGGTACCCTGAGATTTCTTTAATGACAAAAGTATCTGTGGGTGAGACACTTGAAATGTTGAAACTTTGGATCTATTCCCTGTGAACTGTAGTCATACCCCTGAGAGGAGAAGGATGTTGAGTCATAGTGAAGAAAGGAAAGAAAGAAAAACTGAATTTTTTTCTATTGCAATCATCCCAGAGGTCAGACAGAACCAAGACAGACAGATGAACAACAAAAACACTGGTTAAATGACTCAAAAGGTTGGGTTTTCAGGCATTGGACTGAAACAGGTCAAGTCCTCTGAAAGAAAATATAGAAATAAAGCATATTTTCCTTTTGAGTCTAATGCCTGAAGAAAGATTAATTTTATCATTTATTGGTAGAAAGCTTCTGAAGGAATTATACTTAGGCTGTCTGAAGTCTACTGTGGATATATGAGGACCAGAATAGAGAACAATGAAATTATATTTGCTTTTGGAGGTGTCTGATAGTGGCATAAAGTAACACATCTTTTGCAGCATGATATAACATAATTTTTTAAAGTACCTTATGAAGCTACTCCTTCGCTTAAATAAATTCTTTTTTATGATCACTCACCTTGCTTTTGCTACACAGAATGATTGCAAAAGTGAATGCTGTATTTGAAGACCTGGCTAAGGCTGGAAAGCATACCAAAGTAGGAAAGAGTACCATGCATTCAAACACTTGGCTAAGTTTTAATTTCACAGCATAAGCATATTGTAGCCTGCTATTCATGCATTGATCATTCAGTGACTTGCCAGGAAATTAGTTTGACTGTTTGACACAGCCACTCTCCTGCTACAGCTTTCAGAAAAGATGATTTATTTTTCTGAGGTTGTGCATTTCCCCATTTGTCATAACAGAGGAAAAATTGATTCAGTATCTACTTCTGTCTAGAGCTGCACATTGAAGTGCCCCACAACAGAGGCTGTTCATTTTCTGGGACTCATTACCAAGCTGGAACCTCAGCTGAGAAACCAGGGTGATTGCTGGCTTGTTTGTGACCCAAGGAGCCAACCTTCACCCCTCTGCTGTGTCTATCTGGATTGCCTTCTGCTCTCAGGACTGGCCAGTCAGCTCATCATGGGCCTGGGCGTGACTGAGAGTCATGATGAGTCATGGTTCGAGTGCACAGCTCTACTGAAGGGAAAATGAGGCCAATTTTAACTCTACTTTTGATTTTATCTCCAGGTTAGTTGTGTGAAAGGCACCAAAACTGCTACACACAGCAAAAAGTAGCCTGGTGCAAATCAGACACTGAGAAGATATTGCTGTCAATATAAAAATTAAAAGAAAGAAAGAAAGAAAGAAAGAAAAAGAAAGAAAGAAAGAAAGAAAGAAAGAAAGAAAAAGAAAGAAAGAAAGAAAGAAAGAAAGAAAGAAAGAAAGAAAGAAAGAAAGAAAGAAAGAAAGAAAGAAAGAAAGAAAGAAAGAAAGAAAGAAAGAAAGAGAAAGAGAGAAAGAGAGAAAGAAAGAAAAAGAAAGAAAGAAAGAAAGAAAGAAAGAAAGAAAGAAAGAAAGAAAGAAAGAAAGAAAGAAAGAAAGAAAAAGAAAGAAAGAAAGAAAGAAAGAAAGAAAGAAAGAAAGAAAGAAAGAAAGAAAGAAAGAAAGAAAGAAAGAAAGAAAGAAAGAAAGAAAGAAAGAAAGAAAGAAAGAAAGAGAGAGAGACATAAATGTTCCATTCTCTGTACTGGCTCTGACAGCTTCTCAAAAACAGATCGTTGGATGATGCACAAACTAGTGGTTGGTGTTTGTCAGAGAATGAAAGTTACTGAAAACATCAAGCTGACAATTGGAAAGTGCACTTGCAAATCTGGAACATGTTATAGAACCGATGGAACTGATTATACAGTGTCATTTCCTGATAACTTGGTTCTTAGCTATTTTTTTTTTTGTCATATGAGGCATAGTTTAGCACACAATAATCAGCAAATTTCCTACTGCTTGTACTTTTCTTCTCCCCTCTTTGCACAGCTCAGGATCCAAATCTTAGGAGCCTGGTTGTACCAGGACCAGAGGAGACTCACAACCTTTTTTTAGAAACCTTTTGGAGCTGAGTTTCTCACAGTGCAAGTAAGAGCTTCTTGAAACTACTGTTATAGCTTATCTCTTGAGCAGTTTCTCTTCCCCTTTCCCTTCACAGAATCACAGCTGAGGTTTTAAGGTACATCTGCTCCATGGCTGAGGTTTCAAGGTACCTTTGCTCAGGCAGGGCTTCACAGGGCTCAGGACCATGCCTTTGACACTTTTTGATATCTGCAGGGATGGAGACTCCACAGCCTCTCTGAGCAACCTGTGCCACCCTTACAGCGAAAAGGGATTCCCTGATGCTCAGATGGAGCCTCCTGTGTTCCACTTTGTGCCAATTGCCTGTCACTGGGTGCCATTGAGAAAAACCCATGTCCATAATCTTTACACCACCACTTCTGGTATTTTACCTGCTAAGATCTTCCCTCAGCTTTTGCCTAGCAGGGATGAGGTACTAAAGGAAGGCTGAAATAGGCCAAAATGCCTTGTGAAAGACATATTTATTCAGTAAAAATCTCTGGTGCTGTTTTTGCATGATTCCAACAATTTTGAGACTTGTTTTTTTCCAGACAAACCTGTAAATATTGCTCTTAATGGCAGTGCAGGTCTTGAGTGTTTTTGGAGCCTTGGTGCTGCTCCAGCCACAGCTTACATAGCCTGGGACCATTTTAAATCTGTCAGCAAAACCACCTCCTGAAAAAGTCAATGAAGGCTTTTCAAACACATCCTGGATGGTGCAGCAACCAGTGCAGCAACCTACTGTAACATGACTTGGGGTTGGTTTGAGTTCCAAAATGGTCAAATGTATGCTAGGCTTGAGTGCAGTGTCGAAAAGCAGTCTGTGAGTATATTGGTGATAGTTTCTTTGCAAATTCTGTATCTTTCCTGAAACTGGCCCCTATCTCTTGTTTGCAGAGCTCACACAGGGTTTTCAGTCCCCAGGAGAGACCAGCTTAGTTAGGTGTTGGCTGCTTTAGCTCTCAGCAAGTATTTGGAAGGTTGGGAAAAAGAAGGGAAAGCAGAGGAAGTGAGGGGTTACCACACTACCAAAAGGGAGAGAATCTAATTTTTGTGGTCCTTCTTTGCCCGCTTACTTCCTGATAAAGAGACTTACAAACTTGAATTTCCTGTAAGGTGATTCTTGACTGTTTTGCTTAGGAGATTAATTTTCTCTTAGTATTTCTTCTGCCACTGTGATTCCTTTCTCCAGTACAAAATCCTCCTTTATCTGTCTAGCAAATTCCAGCTGTATTGACTCAAGGACTGTCCCACTACATAATTGGTTGTAGTAAGGTTTTGTGTAAGATTGTTATCTGTGGCTGGGTGTATTCCCCAGGAGGGCAAGACCCTTACATCCTTTTTAAGAGGATATATTTTGTGACCATTTTTGAGACCTTCAGAGCAGTCTTCTCTACCTGCTTATGCCAAGCACGCTGCTGCTCTTGGGGCATCCAGAGAGATGCTTGGCAGAGCAGTCTGCTCCTGACTAACCCCTCAAAACGCCCTGGGCCAGTGATGCTCCCCATCTGTGTCCTACCTGTGCATATTACCTACTTCTCCTCATGTCCCTCGGCCTCAGAATGACTTGGAAAATCTGGGATTCTGGAGTTCAGATGGAGTTTTGCAAGTTAGGGTCAGCTTGTTTACATCTCTGCTTGCAGCTACAGCAAAGCAAAATAAGTTTGGACCTGATAAGCCTTCAGCTCTGAGTGCTCCCTCACATGCCTTAGATGAATCAAAACTGGATGTTTTTCTCTGAGCATGAACTTAATAAATACATACAGAAATTGCATGTGAATACACAGTAGTGGCTCCTGTGTTATTAACAGATAATGAAGTGTGGATGAGGGTGAACAACAGAGGGGCATTTTTAACAGCATTTCTGAAACAAAATAACAAATGTAACAGAAGAAAATCAACTGCCCCTGCAGCTGGGTATGTAGTTGTGGGCTTTGGGACTGGCACTTACAGCCTGTATAAGGAATGTTTATGCAAAATTATACAACTCTAGGGTTGTGAGCTGCAAGTACTCCAAAGAGAGAGTAAAATGGAATGTAGTATGGGCTGAGTCCCTCTTCTGCTAAGACTAAGACATTTAACAGAGCACATGTACATAAGCACCAGTCCCACTAGGATCTGAGTGAACAAGCCTTTAAAATCTATTAAAAACATACCCTGTTCTGTTGCATATCAGGAAATGTCAGAGAAGTGTTTTCTCCATCATTCTGATCTGTGCTATTTTAACACAACTTGGCAGTTTCCCTGGTGGCACAATGTGATTTAACAAACTGAAACGATGCAGCAGAATGAGAAGGAAACTTTCAGACACTAATCTCAAAGAACAGGGAGTAACAGATATTTTGTGTAAAACCAGTTTTGGTTAAATGTCCTTGTGTAATAATAATTAATGACCAATTTTACCATCTTTGGAAGATTGCTTTTTTTCACAACTGTTTCATATATGAGACTTCTAAACTGTCTGTCAATATACATTGAAATATATACTGAAATGTGAAGTGGTATATAGATAAAACACAGTTTGAGGTTCTACCCATTCTGTCTCTCATTGCCCAAATCTTGCCTGTTTGACTGAAGCAGGTCATGTGTCATCACAGGCATGTTGATTTGGATTAGTAGCTGTTCTTCATCCAGCAAGAAACTTTCAATTGTTTTTATGTTGCCAGCAGTTGTGTTTGTAAGGACATGATGACTAAGCTTCACATGTTTCTATTAATACAAAGTTGGCAGTCATTGATATCAATACTTGCTGTTGCATAAAGTGAGAAATACTTTTGATAACCACTTAAAAAATTTCTAGAAACTTCTCAAATGTGCATTGCAGTATAGATTTGGCTTTAAAGGTTCTCAGTTGCACAGGGCAAAGGAAAACTTATTTCTGTCCAGACATGAACAGCCTGCTTGGGTTTTTTTGTTATTTGCCAACTGCAGTGGAAATGATACAGCAGAAAAAAACTGCTGAAGAGTCAGCAGTTGTATTTTCTAGGTACTTTCTGGTTTTGAAATAACACCATCAATTATCACAAATGGTGCAGTTTGGATTCAACTGCTGCTGAGTTTTTACACTGCTGATGCTGGTGAGAATAGAGAAATCAACATTAGAACCAACTTCTTAACTCATATCTTGTCATTTTCAATATTAAATACAAAATTATATTTAAATTAAATGTCACATATTATTTTCATGACATTTTTTAAATTACAATGTATCTTTAGAGTGGTGCAAAGAATGATGTGTATTGGAGAGAAGTCTGCTGCTGCTGCTGCTGCAGAAAGCTGTGATTTACCAGAACAGGTGGAGAACCAGAAGGTCGTGACTTAATTTGCAAGGTGACACAATGCCACTGGTACTATAAATCCCCTGATGAATGATCATAAAGAGTATATTTATCTCAATCAAGAAAGACAGAATTTTCACCAGATAAAGCCTGTGATGGAGGTCTCTGACAAAGAAAATCATGATCATAGAATTACAGAATCATAGAATCCCAGAATATCCTTAGTTAGGAGGGACCCAAAGGTTCTTTAAGTCCAGCTCCTGACTCTGCACAGGGCAGCCCCAACAATCCCATCCTGTGCCTGAGAGTGCTGCCCAAATGCTCCTTGAGCTCTGGCAGGCTCGGGGATATGAGCACTGCCCTGGGGAGCCTTCCAGGAGTACTTTAAGGCTTTTTGTCTTAATCTGAGAGCAAGTGTCCCCCGGGGGAGCAGAGCACTCCCCCAGCCCAGGAACTCTCCAGGGCTTTGTACAGCTCAGCCCTGGGGAGATCTGCTGCTCTCAGTGTTGTTCCTTGCAAAGCTCACTGCATTAGCTGTGCACCCACCTCCACTTCTACCCTAAGGTGAGACAGGGCCTCTGGCTAAATAATCAGCAAAGACATTGGCAAAAGCGGCTTGTTGTGTTGCAAAATGAAAGAGGGTATGTTTTATTTGCAAGTATTGCTCTTCAGTGATTCTTCTGGGGAGCTGGAAGCAGTAAAATATTAACTGGGCTGAAAGGGGAGGGAGGCAACTTCATAATAGCTGGTGTGTTTAAAGCACTAATTTGATAAAGCAGTTCAAACAGCAGCCCTGAGCTGCTGACAGAGTAGCACAACTGCAAACACCGCTCTGTGGGAAGAGTTTGGAAACATGCCTAGGTATATCTAGGTATACAAATACACCTGGTTTGCTAAAACTTACCTCCGCTTACATCCAAAATGCAAAACTGAGCAGCGTGCCCCTTGTTTCTCCTCCTGCACACAGCTTGATTTGCTCCATCCTTTCCTGTTTGACCTGAGCATCTTCTCAGTGCCCCCAGCTATGCACACACAGCCCAGGACAGCTATTGTCTGTCCCTGATTAAGTGCAGGGCTCGAGTTTTGAGGAGCAGGAGTGCCATTTGCAATGTCCTGTGTTGCAAAAGTTACTGGGAAAGGACCCTTTTGCTACATGACAGGATCAGGGTTCATCCTCTGCCTGTGTCCTCTGACTTCCTCAGCCTATTTTCTGGTGTTGGGGACACAGTCTTTGAAGCTGACAAAACTTTCCTTTACATCCCTCTGAGCATTCTTTGAATTATTTGGGTAGAAATTACTAAAAAGCCACAAAAAACCAAAACTGCCATCAACAGTTTTCCTTAGTTCTTCTCATCTCCTTCTAATCATCAGTTCTCCAGACATCAGACTGTTTATGTTGATCAAACACTGCTCTTCTGAACACATCACCTGGATTTTATCTCCATGTGCATTATTTTAAGCTTGGAATTAATGAGTTATAAAAAACAGTGAGCAGTCCATAAAAAATGTGATAGGTAGCTTGGATTAAACTGAGCTTTTTCAGATACTGTTAGAGTTTCATACAACAAAATACAACATATTGTTAACTGGCAGCTACCTTCCAGATGCAAGATATCCTTGATTCATTGGCTACATGGCCATCATAGTTGAGCAAGTATTATGGTGTGTAATAAATAAATAAATAAATAATGAAGCTTCATCCAAAGGGAAAAAATGGTATTTAAGTAGATAAGGCCCTGGATTATTCATAGAGTAAAAACAAAAAGTTTAACCACTGATGCAATGAATTAGAATTAGTTAACTAAAAACTTCTCTGGAAAACAAATGAGAAGTGCTGGGAAAAGTTGTGCTGTTTTGAGTAGAATTTAAAGTCATCATGTTCATAGAAGCTGTTGAAGCACAAAATACATTTGCATTATCGGATAAAAGCAGAAAACACAATTCTGTGAAAATGAGTTCCAGAAAGGAAAGGTGCCTCCATATCAATGTCAGAGCAGACATACCAGAGATAGATTCCTCTCCCTACCCTACAGGCTGTGAGAGAGAAATAAGCTTTTACTAGGGAGAAAACCTGTTGCTGTTAGTTAAAAAAAGAAAAAAAAAAGGAGTTCAAAAGAGCATAAATCAACGAGTCTTTAAGAGATGGGAAAGCAGAGTAATTATAAAACAAGTAGCTAATTACAACAGACTCTTACAATCAGGGAAAAGCTGTCCATTAAGAAAGTTAATTGGCTGTTAAAAAATTAAGACAGTTGTGTTGCTACTAATAAATCCTTTTTTTCTTTTAATAAAGCATTGGTGTGGGTATTAAGTTAATTTTTCTACAGAAAGAGCCATCTGACAGAAGGTTAGAACAGTTCTAAAGCAAAACACACTGAAATGGTTCAATTAAAAAAAAGGAAATGAGAAACAAAATGAGAACAAAACCTGTTCTAGCAGAGAACAGGTAACAGAAAAGTTCAGCCCCGACAGTGTTAGTAAATAGCATTAAAAATAAACATTTCTGCTTAATCAAAAAGGACTGTTGGCTCAGACCAATAATGGATGATTGGTTAAACTGTGCACAGTGTTTCCAGAAATAATTAGGCAGAAGGAAGGATGAAACTGGAGCTGACTTCACAGAGTGCATAGCCCAACTTCAAAGAAAATTGGTAACAAGAACAAGGAAGGAACCACCTGGAGTAGCAACTGAAAAAAAAAGGAATCCATATCAGTACTCCAGAGAGTATGGGCAAAGTGGGAAAAGGGGGCACAGCAAAGGATGCCAGGCAGCCCAAACACTATGCTTGCCTGCCTCTCTCCTTCCCTTCCTTGGGGGTCTGTTCCTACCTGGAGTTTCTAGGAATTCCTCCAGCACCAGAGATGAATCAGCAGATGTGTCCTGGGATTTTTGGTCCTACAGATTGGCTCTGGAGAGGAGGATTGGTAGGACATCACTACATGCTTCTCTTCTCCTGTTTGCTGCACATGAATGAAATGGTCCCAAACAGTTTTCCAAGGAAGTTCCAAATGACCCACTTAGAGTGTCACAAAGTTTATAGTGCACATTTTCCCAGATCTTTACTACTCTGCTAAGTCTGTTCTTAAGCTGAGACATTATCAAAACCTTGTGGAGGTCAAAGAGTGCAGATGAGCAAACTTATTTTTAGGGTACTTTTCCTGCATTTCTTAGTTCAGATCACCAAGCGATAACATTCTTTCAGCATGTTAGGAAAGCAGTGTCCTGCCCGGTCAGCTGTCTTTCCCCAGGGTTTCAACTTATTGGAAGAAGCTGCAAGCTGAACCCTGAAAAAGCTCAAGTCCTTCTTGAATATAATTGTCCATACAGTACAGACAACTGTCAGTTTGTGTCTCATACTTCTTCATTGCAGCAACATAATAATATTTTTAAAATTGTTGCTTTGGGTTTTTGTTGCTGATGGTTTTTATTTTTTTTTTAACAGGGGAATATTTCCATTGTACTTTAAATCTCATTTTCCATTTGGCTCTCCTTTTATTGTTGAGTGCACTAGAGCCCTCTGGAGCTGCATGTTTGAAATCTTTTTGGCTTCTTTGCTACTTGATAGTGCCTCTGGAGCTCTGGTGACAAAGGGCCACATTTTCTGTTCTCTACATACTTTGATGCCTTTTACCAGTTCCATGAAGAGCAACAGGCAGAATCAGGAGATCAAGTTGTGGAGCAGCCCCTTTGCTCTGCTTTGCCCTGCAGAAGTTGGAGGTGACTCCATAAGGAACAGAGGTCACACAAACCTGCTGTGCTGTGTGTGACCCACAGTGGGGCTTTGCATGAGACCCCCATCTTCAAGAGAACAATGTCTGCAGCTTCACAGACTTACCATAAGGATTTGAAATTCCTTGTCATGTGTTTTGTTTCTGCCTGTGCCATATCCACCTTTGTGGGGTTGGCAGAATATTTTGTTGATAAGTAGCTGGTTTCTGGGGTGGTTTTATCAAGCAAAGCCAGAAAACAGCATGATGCTGATGCTACTCAAACCTGAGTTTTAAGTATAGTTTATATAGTTTATATCCACACAACATGACTCTGAATACCGGGAGTCTTGGTCTTAACAGTGGTCCAAGAAGGCACTTGAGTGCAGAGAGCCAAGTTTTAAGCAAATCACAGAACTGTGAAAAAAGCGTATTTTATGTTTGGCTTTTCGCAAATATTTAAATGAATATTATATGTGTTGTGTTAGAAAGTTATGCTATATTAATTTTCTTAAGTAGTGTGTTAAATATAGTTTCAGGTTATAACATAATGTTAAAATAGAAACTATGCTATGTAAGATACTTTTTTCCTAAATAAAGGACTCGCACCGAGATAGCAGCCACAGGACACCTCAATCTTTCAGAGAAAGAGAATTTATTGCTCCATTATTGGGAGAAAGAGCTTCTTCCTGCCTCGCTCAGCCCTGAAGACACTGTTAGGATTCAGAGGAAGAAGCTGACACTGACCAGACAGAATCCTGTATTTGAATGGAATTTATGCATCATGTATGAGGTGTATGAGCCTGTTGTATATGCAACAGGCTGTTGCTTTTAAGGGTTAATCCTCTGTTAACGTGTGTCCTTTTCCGGGCTTAATTTGCCCAGAAAAAGGTACTCAGACATCCGTAACTCTTTGTTTCTATTGTCTGGTACTGCCCTAATCCAAATTGTCCAAATTATTATTAGTCCAATCATATTGCTATTTTTATAACTGTTTTATTATCATTAAACTTTTAAAATTAAAAAAAACCAAGTGACTGGCATTTTTCACAGAACCATAGAATGGTTTGGTTTAGAAGGGACCTTAATGACCATCTTGTTCCTACGCCCTTTCCA
Source organism: Zonotrichia albicollis (assembly GCF_047830755.1). NCBI lineage: Eukaryota > Metazoa > Chordata > Aves > Passeriformes > Passerellidae > Zonotrichia > Zonotrichia albicollis. The sequence goes on along the minus strand of NC_133820.1, from coordinate 114,919,007 downwards.
TGGGCAGCGACACCTTCTACTAGACCAGGTCTCTACTAGCCCTGTTCAGCCTGGCATTGAACACTCCCAGGGATGGAGCTTCTCTGGGCAGGCTGTACCAGGGCCCCACCACCCCTCACAGCAAAGGAAGAGGGGCATGGACTAAGCTGGTGGGTGATTGTTGCAGTTCAAATTGATTTTGATGATTCCTTGTTAAGTGGTTTGTTCTGTTATACCCCCATGTTGTCCCTGAGCTGGATTACCCCTGGGTTTTACCCCCCTCAAAGCTGTCCCTCATGCCATTCCCTGCCCCTTGTTCCAGCTCTTTCCCTGCCTGTCAAGGCAACCCAGCCCCTGATTCCCAATCGTTCTCTGCCACTTAAACCTCGGGCCCATCCCTGTCTGCAACACCCCTTTGGAGTTCCCCTACTCCTGGAATCCCCATGGGCCCATGTGACCCATCCTCAGCCTCCTGCCCCAACTGGCCCCAGACACTTGATGTAATCCCCTCCCTCCTCCCCTGAGGATTCCCTTTTGGTTAGCTGTTTGTACCCTGACTTGTATCTGAACAAAACCCCTTGTACTATAGAGCCAGAGGCTTTCTGTCCTGCTCCCTTCACCTGGAATAAACCCTTCTGTTTGGGAAGGATGAAAGTTTGACAAGAAAGTCTCACAGACATGTATGCATGGCAGAAAAAAATTTAAATGTAGAGTCTGATGAAGGAATAGAGATAGAAGCAAGTTTTGATATAGAAGAAAAGAATTGCAGAGCCAGTTTTGCTGGATAACCAAGGAGGCAAAGGGTATGTTGGTTAGAAGGGGTTTTTATGGCTTAGAGCAAAGGATAAACCCACCTCAAACAAGAAGATGTTTTTACCAAGCAGAAAGATAGCACAGGCAAACAAGCCTGCCAATGCTGCAAGTAGAGAAAAGGTCTCAGAATTTCCCACTGCAAGAAAACTGAAAAACAACTTCTAGCTTAACTTTTAGTGACTGGAGAATAGTAACATGAATATAGTAATTATAGTAGTTATGATAGGCTATAGGTAAAAGTTAAGGTATAGATTGGTTCTACTGTGTTAAGATGCTCAGCAAAGAAAAGTATATAATGCACACCAAAGGGTCTCCAGGCCTGCCTGCAGCTGGAGCTCACAGCTGTGGGCACAGGCTCTGTCACCCACGATCCTGGACTGCTGTAATGTGTTGGATACAATAAACTGCATTTTGGAGAGCAGCCTGGAGTCCTGCATCTCTCATTCAGGCTCTTACACCATTCCTTGTGGAACCTCAAGTTGGAGAGCCTCCTCCTTTCTCCTCTGTCTGGTCCCTGTCCTGGCTTGTGACTGGCACCTTAGAGCAAGTGGCTCTGAAGGTTCTGCCTCTGGTAAATCCCTATATGGGGGCAGGTCCCCACTCCTGGTGTGGCGCCAGAGCTCTATGAGCTAGCCCAGGTTCCGGCAGCCACTTCAGGTGACCAGACCCCTGCATCCCCAAACAGTAAGTGCAGAAGGAAAAGACCTCTATACCAGGCAGTAAAAGTTGGAACAAACATTTCCTGCCTGCTCTTGATCCCATTCCCAGGGCAGCATCAGCCCCAAATAACATGTGATCTGAATAGGTAACATCTCACTGTGGCATTTTCTCTCTTGTCTAAGTTCTTGTCAGATGTCAGATCTTTATGCAGTCTTAATTTTCAAAGGTGAAGTCTGGCATGATGTAACATGTCAATTTTTGTTTATTTCTTAAAAATAAGGTATTCAAAAAGGCCTATTACCCAGTGCCTGAGAATGAGGTCCCAAGACACTCAGCCTGCTGCTTATGCAAATACTACTTAGTTTTGAAAACTCAGACTTCACAGTCAACAAAGCTCAGTATAGACTCCTCTTCTAATTTCATCCTTTAGCTGGCACTAATTTTTAACCAAAATGGAATTAAAAATGTGTTTAATATTTAAATGAAGCTGGAGATATGTATTTATTTATTTGTTTTGAAATAAAAGTCTTCAATTACACATCAGTAAGGCAAAGAGTAGCTGAAGATTATGTGCTTCATAAATCTTCTGCTTGCAGCAGAGAGATGTTAAGTAAGTACTTCTCTAGAAACAGGGAAGTGCATAATCAGACAAAAACCTCCAAATACTGAAATAGTAATTTTGTTTGTTCAGTTGTACATGTCATGATAGGTCGGAGCTCACTGCTATATGACATCTTATAAAGGCACTCAAAGTTCCTTATGTTTTGGAGGTATATGTTTTGATAGTCCTGAATAGGTAATAAGAAAAAAAAAGAGAAAGTAAATAAAGGGGGAAGGGAAGGGAAGGGAAGGGAAGGGAAGGGAAGGGAAGGGAAGGGAAGGGAAGGGAAGGGAAGGGAAGGGAAGGGAAGGGAAGGGAAGGGAAGGGAAGGGAAGGGAAGGGAAGGGAAGGGAAGGGAAGGGAAGGGAAGGGAAGGGAAGGGAAGGGAAGGGAAAGAGAAAGCAAAGCTTTTGTTTTTGTGAGAGAGAACTGCTCACTTTGAAAATTTAATAAGGTTTATTAAACCTTAACAAAAATACAACAAAGAACTACATAAGGAAAAAGCTGCAGCACTGGGAACTGCCCCTCGTGGGTAACACATGGCCAGTTCATCTTCAAGATGGATGCTCAGTCTTTTGTACCCCTGGGGGTTGCATCAGCCAGCCCAGCCCTCCCAAAGTCTGTCACTGAGCTCTTCTTTGCCATTTATCAGTGGAGATTGCTCTCTTGTGACTCGATTGGAGGTCAGGTGTTGCCGTGCTGCACCCCCTGAGCAACCCCTGAGCTTTTCCATTCCCCACTGCCCCATGCCAGGGACACCTGTGCAGCTTCTTTGTGCCTGTCCTGGACAGCCCCGGCTGTGTGATGGCAGCAACACAGGGGGAAAGGGAACTGTGGGAGAGCAGAGGGCATCTGAACTGCAGTAACATAACTGTACATCACTAAAGCTTTTGTTAATATTTGCACAATAGTTATGTCTTAATTGTGAGAGCCAATCATCCCATTATCCATGTATAACATTTTGATTAGTACTGATTGATGATTCTGATTAGCAAATCAGAAAATTAGGAACAGGTTCAAGCCAAATTTAAAGGCAGTCTTTTTCCTTCCTAGGTCCAGATACTGGATTATTTTGTGTTTGAACTTGATATTTTTTTTTTTTTTTTTACAATTTACAAAGACCAAAGGAATGGCATTGACAGCAGGGGAGAATCAAATTGTAAGATGAAATCACAAGCAAAATTGTCTGTGGCCACATGTGCCTGTGTGAATTGTGCATTTGTGAGGCGGGAGATCCGTGTGCTGAATTGTTGCCAGTGCATCAAAGTCTGTAGGAAGAGATGGGATGGAGTTGAGCTGTGGGATGTGGGACACACCTGCAGAAGCACCTGGCAGCACAGAGAGGCTTGTCCCCTCCGGACCCTGGGAGGAGGAGGTGTCACCACAGACCCCTATGGGTGAGGAACCGGCTGGAAGGTGACAGAGGAGTGAACAGCGTGTGATCACCCCACAGAAGGACATTTAGAAAGTGTGTTGCTGACCTGCCAACATGGGATAGGTCATGTAGTGAGAATTACCACGTAGGGAAACACTGTGCCTTGAAAAGTGTAAGAAACCAACTTGTTTCTTTTGAATGTTGATTCAGATTCCCTGCCAGTCTGAGTCCGGGTCGCAGCCACTCACAAAAGTTCTTGGGTTACAGAGTAAATTCAGCTGGGACATATTTTAGATCTGCGTCTTCCCATGTGCAAACTGAAAGTTTTATTTGCTTATCACACATCCAAATTGGAGTAGCAATTCATGTGGAGAGCAGAGGACCCACCTTTAACCAGAGCACTCCTCCTCTGCCCAGTTCCTACATCAAAAGCAGAAGGTGCTTTCTCCGACAAAAGGGTGCCACAACCAAAAGGGTGCCACAACCACAACTGCATGAAACATTTTATTTCTCTATCTCATCTTTGAAGCAGCTGAGATCTCCTCTTGCTGGAAGAACAGGGAGCAGTATTATGAAGAGAGAGAAAAGGAGGAATGGGGCCTGTCTGACAGACACCCATGGCATTTTTGTCCTAGTCCAGTATTTCTGCTACATTTTTCCCAAAAAACCAAAGCAAGAGGAGCATTTCTAAAATTTTTAGTGGTATTATGCTCTTAGTCAGCCAGTTAAGAGCTATTTCTAAATGTATTTATAGTCCTTTGTAAATACTTGACCTTCTGTGTTTGCTTGCTTTTGTCCTTTTCATTTGTCCATTTCAAACTCATACAGTTTCATATAATGACCCTACAGAGTTACTTCATATGGGTTGGCATGGCTGCAGTTGTGTGAGTGGGAACAAATGTGCTTACCAGGAATGACAAAGAGAATGTTTTGTTCACCACTTCTGCATCACAAGCATCTGGCCTGTGTGGCTGCTGCAGCTGGATCTAGACCAGCTCCTGGTGCTGCACCAGATGGTTTTGTAATGCACCTTACCCAACAAAGGCCCTCCCTGCTGATAGATGCGGGGAAGTTCTTTTCAGCCCCCTGCCAGACAGCTCAGTGGAAAGGCCCTGTTGTAGCCCAGTGTTTGAAAACTCCAAGCATGTAATTAAATTCCAATTAATCCCAAAGCAGTCAAGGTTCAAGCTGAGGAACTGGTCTCTCTGGCCTCAATCCAGCAAAACACTTCAGTGCATGAGTAAACCTCCTTTGAATAGTCCTATTGGCAAATCAGTGGGAACTACTCATTGCTTCAAGTCAGGGGTATGTTCTAGAGTTTGTTTGATGTGGCCACAGTGCCCCACAGTAAGTGCTGTTTGAACCAGAGCCTAAATCCAGTTTACCCTGTGGTGCCTTTTTGGCGTTGCTGATTTCTTACCAGGCAGTCTTGCTCATTTAGCCTTGGACAGCTTAATTTCAAAAGCAGTGTTAAGCACTTTTAAATGCCACTTTCTCATGATAAGCATTCACAGGTGATTTCCTTTTGGACAGTAATATAGTGGTAGATTTATTCTGGCAATCACAGTGTAAGTTGAAATTCCCTTGAAGAGAATTTACAGGATTAGAAAAATATCATAAACATCTGAAAACAGTGCACATGCAGTTGTACTTAGGAGATACAAAGGTCTCAAAAACTGCCATTAAAAATGGTGTCTTTAGTAAAATCCTTATCTTTTGTCTTCATGTCTCACCTTTAAATACAGTGTAAGTAGAATTTTACCTCTTACCATGTTTCAGACAAATGACAAAACATAAACATCTTTTTATTAATTGAAGGTGAATTCTGAAGCAGCTTAAGTTGAAGATCAAAGTTAGTAGCATGCTTTTTCTGCTCTTTTACCTTTCAGAATGTTCTAGGGACTCAAATTTTCCAGAAACAAGTTTGCTCAAGTAGATGGTGGGATGTGCAAGAGCCACTAAATTCATTACTGGTAAAGCAGTTCTAATATTCCAGCACAACCACTTTGGGTTGTTGAAACTCAGCCTGTGGTTGGAACCTTGCCCATGCATTAGGACACTCTTCTGAAGCCTGACACTTCCCCTATTCAGATTACTTAACCTAAATACAAGAGAAAAATAGGAAGAGAACACTCATGCTTTCTTTTAGGAATGGGTCACTCATTAATACCAGAGTGTATGAGATTTAAGGCATATTCAAATTTACCAGCCAAAAAGAGGCATATTGGTCATTTGCTCTATACTGTGCTATTTAAAGCATATTTGACTCTTAGTTATTGTACCATTAAATAAGCACTGCAAAGCGCCTGCAGTTGGTCAGTACTGTCTAAAGCCACATAGGCCAGCTTTCTGGGTGTATAAATCCAGCTGAACTCCAAAACTTTGAACAAACAGTCATATAGTTGATAGAATCACAGAATGGTTTGGGTTGGAAGGGACCTTAAAGCTCATGCGGTTCCACCCCCCTGCCATGGGCGGGGACACCTTCCACTAGACCAGGTTGCTCCAAGCCCCATCCAAGCTGGCCTTGAACACTTCCAGGGATGGGGCAGCCACAGCTTCTCTGGGCAACCTGTGCCAGGGCCTTACAACTCTCAAAAGTAAGAATTTTTTCTGAATACGCAACCCAAACCTACCCTCTTTCAGTTTCAGCAATAATTTTTAATTCTGAGCTCTCTCAGCTTTTGTAGGATGCCAGAACTCATGTAACTTGGGTGCTCCCGTTAGGTGTTGTTCAGTGTTAGGTGTTGAAAACTGCACCTCCGTTGAAGTATCTCTAGTATCTTAAAAATATTGGTTATCACTCTTTATGTAGTTTCAGATGTGATCAGATAGTGATAAATTTGCACACTGACCTTTACCTGGTTATATAAAAATTATTTGCTATAAAAAGTAAATAAAACTCCACTTGGACAAACATAATTATACGTTCTTTAGGTGTCTCTGCTTTGTAATAATAATGTCCCATTACCCACCAGAGGGAGCTCAGTCAAATGTAAGGGCCTGTTCCACCAATGTAAATTGGTGAGAGCTATTTGAAGGGTTATAAATAGATTTAAGCACAATTTTAGCAGTTAGTGCATAGCTGGATGTAATTTATATTAGCTGGGAATTAATGTGGGTGGTTTGGGTTTTTTTGCTTGAAAGAATCCTCCTTTTTTGAAATTATGTCAAAAAGAAGCGTTCACATTCTTGGCACAGATAATTTCATCAGAAAGTACTTCTTCATATGTGAGTTTCTGGCTTTTATATTCACAGCCATGGAGGGAGCACCTTGAGTAAGTCTATTATTTAGAGCAGCATTCATGGGAGTATGTCTGAATGTGCCTCTGTCTTTCATGAATATTAACATTGGTATTTTTTGTACTGACATCTAATCAGTTAACATAGATACTGATGTACTTGCTGACCAGGAACACAAAAGGGTCTGACCACAAGACAGTCCATTTCCTTAGCAGATAATGTTAAATGATGCATTTGCTTCTGACTGCTTTAACAAGTTCAGAGTGGTTGACTTATTTCAGCTGTCCACGCACAGCAGAGGAATGTGGGAGTCAAAGACCCAGGCTGGGGAGAGCACTGTGATGAAGTGGCTGTGAAGAAATCTGTGGTCACAAGGCAATCTGGGTTGTGCACTGACGTTTGCCATACACTTGTAAGAAAGTTAAAACACAGACGTGAAAGTTTTTCAATCACAGAATATCACACTCTTGCTATTCCTTCATGTGGGAAACTGGGGATCTAGTTTATAAAAGTAACAAACTCTACTTGTTCAGTGAAAGCAGCATTAACAGCAAAGCAAGACCATTAGTGCAGTTATTTTAGTACTGGAGTGCTCTGGCTTCAATGTCGTTTTTACTTTACATAGGCTATTTAACGAGGTTTTATTTATCTTTAATGCAAATACAGCAGTTGGCATAGGACTGGGCTCAATGACCCTTATGGGACCCTCCCAATTCAAGATTTCCTATGATTCCATGATTAGCACAATAGTCATATTCTCATACTGGTTATTCCTCTTTCTGTAGAAGAACCATCTGCAACGCTCTGACGTCTGTACCACATCATCACTCTGTTAATTCTAGACAGAGCTGACAAAAACATTACCTTAATGAAGTAAATATTCCAGTATAAAATTTTAGTGTAAACTAGGCTTGGAAAAGTGCTGGGATACATAAAATAAAGCTTCTTAATGCTGAGCTAAGGACAACAGCCTATACATTCTGTTGGCGCAAGCCATGAGCAGCCAGAAAGCAAGCAGTTAAGGGAACAGCTCACTCACCAGTTCCTCTTCCTAGCTGTACCTACTTCCTTTCCATCACTTAAAGTTCTCATATCACTTAACTCATTCCTTGCACCCAGAGCACGGTTTGGCATCTGGCTGCATATTTGTTACATCAGCACACACATCCTCATTTCATTTCCCTAATTCCTGTATTAAAATTTAGTATAAGATTAAGACAAATAACTAAATCCACAGACCACCTACTCTTATATTTTCTAACCAGTTCAAGGAAACCAAGCATGTCTCAGAGCAGACACGTGCAGGCTGGTAGAATTCCTTGCTGCCACATACCAGCACCAAACCACAAAACATCACACGTAGCACTTGGAAACCACCTTGAGCACATGGTGATCATCAGACCATGTCATAAGATTGTCAGACAACTGGATCTGAGCTCTGGGCTGATGCTGCTTACTCATTGGGGATGGATTGTGGTCAGGGGGATTGAAGGAACTGAGGTTTAGAAGGGGGAACTGATAATTGGCGTGTAGAAAAGCAGAGTGACTCATATGCTAAATTTTGTGCTTTCTACAGAATAAACCATTCAGTGGAGGAAGCCTGGGCTGAGGGTAATGGTGATTTGTGAATGGTTGTCATCTTTCATTCATATGGGTATGAATAACATATGACATTACTTGTTAGGAGCACTGAAGAACTTAGAGGTGACTGCCACTGTCCAAAGCAAGGTAGATTTTTCATTCTTATAAAATAATCCACTTGGAATTTGAAGTGTCAGCCTCACAGTTTTGGTGTGCACCTGAAAGACCACCTTGATAACTCCCAGTTTAACATTGCAAAACCAGTGAAGGAAATGGTGAGGCTAAGGCAGCCCCTCCAACTCTGCTTTGCTTCCTTCCCTTCCTCCATAGGGTGTCCTGTGGTGCAGTCATGCAGTTGGTGTCTGGTGTTGTCCCACAGAAGTGCATCAAGATGAAAAGCAGGGCCCAGCATTTTGGTGCTTGTTCAATCTTAGTCTTTCTTTGCTGCACACCTTCCAGGCTGTCACAAAGACAGTTAATAGTTTCATTGTGGATTTTCCAGGGATATGTATCACCGTATCATCCATGCATCTGCCTGCCATGACATCCCACCAGGAGGGAGAAGACCTTCAGAGCTGTGGGTGCGCAGGTATGACTGTGGAAGTATGAAGATGGGAGACAAAAGTCATGGCAGCACCCAGGTTTTGTCAACTCTCCTCACATTCCTGCTGGACAGGGCCAGTGCTCTTCCTGTTACATCACTGCCTGTACCAAACTTCCTTTCCCTGCAGCCCTGTTCTTCCACACTGCACATCTTGTACCCACCGCAGAGAGGCAAAACTCTTCCAGAAAAGTGGTGTTCACAGGGGTCCCAGGATGAGGGAAGAGACGAGAATCTTGACTCCATATTTCAGAAGGCTGATTAATTATTTTATGATATATATTATATTAAAAGAAAATTATATACTAAAACTATACTAAAAGAACAGAAGAAAGGATTTCATCAGAAGGCTAGCAAGCAATAGAAAGGAATGAATAACAAAAGCTCGTGACTCTCAGAGAGTCCGAGCCAGCTGATGTGATTGGCCATTAATTAAAAACAACCAACACGGACCAATCAAAGATGAACCTGTTGCATTCCAAAGCAGCAGATAATTATTGTTTTTATTTTCCTCTGAGGCTTCTCAGCTTCTCAGGAGAAAAATCCTGGTAAAGGGATTTCTCAGAAAATATCATGGTGACACAAGTCTCTCCTGTTCCTTTAGACGCTTCCACTTTGTGCGTTGATCAATAAAAGAATTTTAGATAGGGAACACCACCAAGTGGCTTTGTGGCTATTACTGTGACCAGATAATTTCTGCAAGGTGTCCTGTGACTGGAGGTGAAGCAGCAAAGAGTCACGTGGCAGAGCTCCCCAAGCACACAACCCAAAGGAAGGTTGAGAACACCTCTCTGTCCCACCTATCCCCACAGGTAACAGTGTGTAATCTTTACAAAGGCCTGGATGATGGAAGCCTCTGGTGGGAGGTGACACACTTCCAAAGATCATTAATTCACAAAATCAGACAGAATAGAGATAATCCTGAAAAGGGAAACTTTTTTTTAAAAAGGCAGCAAACTCAAACTCACAGCTCATCTTCCAGACGTTCCAAGCATCAAGTCACCCTTGGCTCTGGCTGTTTCAAGCCCGCATGAGTCATATCCTTGCTAACTGGAAGCCTTAAATTGAGTTTGTTCAGCATTCTTTACGACGAAAGGAAGTTGTTTAGCAATGATAGAAAATGGAAAGCACAGGTCTTGTTTTTGTTTCAATCCCATGTACTTCACTGTGCCTTAAGTGGTTTGAGGCAAATGCATTTGTCATAGTAGTGGCATGCTTACTTTTGCTAACCTGAATAACCTGGATAACAGCAAGAAATACACTTTGTCTGCAATACAGCTGCAGTTCTCACAGGTTGTAGTCACATGTTACAAAATTGAACCTTTCATTAGTACTTGATTTCAAAAACTGGCTTCTAAGTTTTTGAACTTCTAAAATCATCTGTGAAGTAATTGTATAAAACTTGTTTTTATAGTGTGATAGATACAACATGACCTAACATGCAGATCAATCAGAACACAAACCATATTGCCTACATGGAAAATAGAGGATCAGTATGATAAATACTTTATTAAAAGCCTAATTTCAGCTATTTAGTCAGCAGAGCTCCACTGTATCTAGAGAAAAATGCAACATGTCCAAATTGGAGACTTACTGAATGTGAAAATATTTTTCACTATTATGCTCTTGATGAACAAATAAAGAGATGGATGATAGATACAGCAGTTACCCCTCAGAAGGTTGTTCCAGTTACCTTTACTCTTTTCAACACCTACATGATTTTCTGCATGATGTAGACTATGCTACATTTTAATTTAACTTGCCTATGAATATTTTTGGAAAATTCCATTTCCCTACCTTCCTGCCTTTGAATCCCACTTCCCCAAATATTAAAAAAAATAATTTTAAAGATACACTAATTTTTCATCCTTGGTACTTCTGTATCAGTTCTACTCATTTGTATTGCGAAAAAATTTCTCTGATCTCCTGCTCTCAGGCTCATGAGCATGCATGCAGGCAAATATGTTCATACAAAGCTGTTATTTTTTACTTTAACCATAACTAAAAGCAGGAGGAAAATTTGATTGCACATAGCTAAAGTCCAAGTTGAATATAAATCTTTGACTTAATTTAGTTTGGGATGGTTTAAGAATTTCATATTTATCCAGGCTTGTAGGCTGGCCCACATCAAAAATTTGGCATCTGCACACCTGTAAAATATTTCTTGAATTCTTCTATACTGGTCAGTACCTACAGGTTAGGAAAAACATATTACATGACTATTCTCCCAGTGCTGATTGCCACAAATGAGGCCCAGCTTTCCTCCTCCACCTGACTGTGGCTCTCTCTCAGGTTTTTCTCCCAGCATATGGTCTGTAATTTTTCTGATATCTAAAGCATGGTGACTGCACTTAAATAGAAAATTTCAAGGTGAACACAGCTATTTGTAAGTAAAGGTCTGCTGTCTGATCCATTTGCATCCAAAGACATTCCGTCAATAAACTAATTTTATGTACTTTATATGGCCTTCAGTGAATTCACTGAAATCATCTGACTGCATGTTTTCAAGGCTAGATGGAAAAACCTTTGACTAAAATGACAAACTATTTTAGAATGAGAATTCTCTTGTTCAAAACACACAAACACAGGCAAAAAAGGGTGATTCTAACTTTCTGTGGTGTTCTGTGCTCAAAGCAAAGCTCTGATTTCTCTTCAAGTTATGTTTCCCAATAGTGCAAAACTCAAACAAGACTTTTCCAGCACTTCCAGGCCTAATATTCCAAGTGGTTTTTATTAACTATGGTTTGTTGTTTTTTTTAACTTCCACAAAGTACAAGGAAAATTGGATCCTCAGATAATAAGAGGAATAAACACAGTATTAAACTGCTCAGGGAGCATTCCAGCAGGAAGCCCATGCCTCAGGAGTGGTGATATCCCAGGTACAGCAGGAAGCAGCGCCAAGTTTGGATGCTGACACTGCCCTGGTGGCTCAGAAGGAGAAGTGGAAACAAGGTTGTCCTCTCCTGCTACCTCTTCATGCTCTGCTGCTGCAGTGCTTGGAGTATCACAGAGCCACTTTTCCCACCTCTGCTGCAGGGAATACTGTAGGCAGTTAGCACAGATAAATTACAGGCAGCTTGTAATTCGTTTTTTTGTCCCCTTTGCTGCCAGGAATTGTTCTGATTAACATGAAGTTCTGTTTTCATGGTGGATTATAATAATAATCAAAGCTAAAGTCCTGGTGCAAGTCTTAACTTCATAGTTTTCAATTACTAAGACACAGTACTAATAACACATTAAGTTGAATTCTAAGCTCATGAAGATGTAACAAGCAGCATCTGACAAGCAGAGTTTAAAATACAGGGGGATTTGAGAACATTTAGAACATAAAAGGGATTTTCTACATCCCTTTTTAATGAAAAAACTGCTCTATGGATAGAAATGGAGGTATAACCAAGATTTTTAAGTTGATCTAAGAAAATACAGGGATAAATAGAGCAAGTAAAAGACATTTTACTTCCCAGTTATTTGTGTATCACAGAACTCCTGTCCCTACTTACAGCCACTTATGTTTCAAAATAGACCAGAAAATAAGAACAAAATAGCCTTACAATAATTTTACAGACATAGTCTCAGTTGAAAGTATGATGAAATTATGATTCTTATATTAATTTTTCATTTCTTGCATGCCTAAAAGTACAATAAAAAGGCACTCAAGTAATCTTTACACTTAAGGCAGGAAAGTTTGATCTCATCTGTTTCCTTTTAATTTTATAACTTGAAAATTATCACCGGCAGTGCACTTGTTTGACAAAAAATAATTTTGTTACTTCAGTTTTTAATGTGCAGTTTTTCAGATTTTATACAGCAGTGTGAAGTTGACATCAAGTATGGTTTCTACTAGTGAGGAGATCTGCTTCAAGATAACTTCCAAACACTTTATGCATGAGGAAAATAATTTAAAAAGAATTTACCAAACTAAAATTAACATACATGTATTCCATATATTAATATTGTCCCAGTCCTTAGTATGATCCAAATTTCCAACACAGAGACTATTTATATAATTTTCTAGTGTGTCCATATCTTCTTAAATTGGAAGAAATATGTTTAGAAAAGAAACCTGATCCACTAGAACATATAATGGGGATAGATTAACTTCAATTATGTTACTTGAAATAAAACATTCATTATATAATGGATGAAATATCCATTATATTAAGCTACTGGGTGGCAAGCATTAAATCAGATTCAGACTTCTACATACTCTGCATCCGTAGTAAAGTGTTGTAACATATGAAACAGATCTTTATTTTAAAATCTGTTTTCCATTCCTGTAAGAAGTGCCTCCCATGAGCTGGCTGGGAGTTATGAGGAGCCCTGTCTCTTTTGGTACTGTATCCTGAGCTTTTCCAGCTGCTCCACGCACTGTGTCTGGGCCAGCTTCAGCGTCCGGTTCTCCTCTGTCAGCTGTGCGTACTCCTTGGCCAGCCGAGCAGCATCCATGCTCTCTTTTTCCACTTGCTCCAGCCTGGCAATCAGCTCCTTTCTGATGATTATGAAAAAAATCCCAATTATTACAAGTGGCAGTAGGCAAAAATTTGTTGTCCTGTGTTAGGTCAAAGATGGGCTGTGTGTTGTGAACTTAGTTTTTATTACTTGAACTTGTGTGAAACGAGGATCTAGAAAATTAATTTTTTAGAGTCCTGTTTTTTCCCTTTGTGAAAAATGCCAATCACTTGTTTTTAAAATTTTTAAAGTTTAATAGCAATAAAATAGTTATAAAAATAGCAATACAATTAGACTAATAATAATTTGGACAATTTGGATTAGGACAATATGAGAGAATAGAGACAAAGTGTTACGGATGTCTGGGTACCTTTTTCTGGGCAGCACGAGCCCAAAAACGGACACCCATTAACAGAGGATTAACCCTTAAAAACAACAGCCTGTTGTATATTCATACACCTCATACATGATGCATAAATTCCATTCAAATACAGGATTCTGTCTGGTCAGTGTCAACTTCTTCCTCTGAATCCTAACAGTGCCTTCGAGGTGGGAAGAAGTTCATTTCTTCTGATAACAGGGCAATAAATTATTTTTCTCTGAAAGATTTAGGTGTCCTGTGGCTGCTATCTCACTGTGAGTCGTTTCTTTAAAAAAGGTATCTTACATAGCATAGTTTCTATTTTAATATTTTTAATAACCTAAAACTACATTTAACACACTATTTAAGAGAATTAATACAGCTGATTAATATAAATTTATATTAATATAACTATAAAGTTATATTAATATAAAGTTATATTAATATAACTTTCTGACATAACACATATAATTTTCATTTTAATATTTGTGAAAAGCCAATCATAAAATATGCATTTTTCACACCTTTAAAAGGCTAAACTTCCATAATCTCAGATTGGTTTGCTGTTCAGTGACCAAGCCTGAAAAATGCTGTTGTCATGTGTCTGTATTTGGGACTGTTCAGCAGAAGAGAAGGCTTTGGGGAGACATTAGAGCCCCTTCCAGTACCAAAAGGGGCTCCAAGAGAGCTGGAGAGGGATTCGTGACAGAGGTGACAAGACAAGAGAATGGCTTTAAACTGAAAGAGGGCAGGAAATGGATATTGGGAAGAAATTCTTCCCTCTGAGGGTGGTGAGGCCCTGGCACAGGTTGCCCAGAGAAGCTGCGGCTGTGCCATCCCTGGAAGTGTTCAAGGCCAGGCTGGATGTGCTTGAAGCAGCCTGGTCTAGTGCAAGATGTCCCTGCTCATGGTAGGGGGCTGGAACTGGATGAATTTTAAGGTCCCTTCCAATCAAAACTATTCTATTGATTGCATGATTCTGTGATCTCTAACTTCAGTAAGAGTTGAGCACACAATTCATGGTGGAGAATCAAGTTCCTAGAGATGACTTGCTAATACTTCGCCAAAAGAAAAACAATTTATTTTTCTCTCAATACCAGGTATCTCTGAAAGAGAGATGTTCTTGTTTGGCTGGTTAGATTTAGAAATAAATAAAATTTTTTTGTTTGGTTGGCAAGTTCTGTGAAGTGTGCCAGGCTTCCTTTTCTCTACTACAAACAAATATAGTAAGTAATAGGCACTGAATCTAAGCAATATAGATTTCTATAACGTGTTTACACTCAGATATTAGCCCTATTGCTGGGGAAGAGTTGCAAAGCTGACCCCTCCTGGTCCTCTTAAGTACAGACACAAGAGGATTCAAGCTGTGACTTCTGGATGGAGTCACACAGTGCCCTGTATTCCCAGAGCTGGCCAGGAGCTGGAGTTTCCTGTATAGTATCAACTGAAATTACCTCAGCACAAGTGGAGATAAAAGAGGTCTTAAAACACGCTGAAGGCATGAGTAACTCACAGAGAATCTAATTGCTCTCCCCTTAGTCACCCACCACGCCAGCCAGGCCTCTGGGTTTCTTTTCCCTTTAAGTCAAAAATTCACCCATTACAGGAAGTCTCTTCTAAAAGGTTCTTTTGATCATTCTATATCAGAGATTAGTTAATCTTTTAACTGTTCATACCCTGTGACTTTATTTCTCAGTCATGTCAAAACACTACTGGTAGATCATCAGTGGGAAGTTGTTCATGCCTTCACAGTGGATAGATTTCACTGCAGTCCTTAAAGGAGCCCACTTGTCAGGCTAGACCCGTGCTTTCAGACAGGAAATTCCTAGAGATCAGCAATTCTATTCCCACAGGTCAGAGTGCTCATGAAAAGATAACATTTCTGTGTTTGCTGATCACTTGTGTTACATAGAGCAGCAAAACTGTAAATCTGCCTTTTGAAAAACCTTCATTTAGGACCCTTCATTTAGGATCAAGTTAACCTTCCTCTGTCTTTACTGCAGCTTTCAGTGATAGCAGAGTTTGCCCATGGCTTAGCCAACTGTTTACAGTCACAGTTACTGCAGCTCAAGGAGTCACAAGTTAGAACAGACCTTTGGTACAGCCATTTCTACCAGCTGTGCTTCCCAAAGATTAAAAAAAAAAGAAGAAAAAAAAAAAAAAGAGAAGAGTTAGCAGCTGCTACAGAATTTTTAAATCAGCCAAAGAGGCAGCATATAGGCATCCTCTTTATGATAGCTTTGCTGAGGCAAGGCAGAGCAGTTATGCTGCAGCAAAGCCTCTTCTGTTTCCTTTCACCAGGTGACAGGTGCATTCAATCAAGCCTTTGAGAGGAAGCATCAAGAAGGGTATTTTTGCTCAGTAAAATTCTATTTACATTTAACATAATATAGCTGTACTACTTTTAAACACAGCAAGCCACTAACAGGTTCATTTCTCTGTGGCTGGGCCACTCTAGCTCAACCAGTTTTCACAGAAGCCAGGAAAATCTTGCTAGACAGCTCCTATTCATGGACCTGAGACCATGGAGGAATGATTTAATGTGAGAAATACATTCAGGGACAATGAATTTTTACAACTCTCCCAATGTTTGGGTTTTTTGTTTATTGTTTGTTTGTTTGTTTTTATTTTTGTTTCTCCCTGGACTTCCTCTGGAAGACTTTTATCTCTAGAGACCAAATAAGAACTTCTACAATATTTCTTTGCAATTATTCTCTGGTGCAATGTTGGACTGAAGGGCTAAATTAACTCTTTCAAATTACAGACAGTTAAATCAGAAGTGTCCAAACAAATGAATTCAGAATCATTCTTCCTTACTTTTTTTGCACTCATGAGCTTTTTGAAAGGGAGATGCAGTGAACCCACTAGTAGGGAATCAGCATCTTAAAAGCAGTTAAACCTTTTCTGTGGGAACTTTCAGTACTTGAAAAGGAATGGTACTGACTCTCCTGGACTTGAGCCAGGGGAGGGACAGACAGACAACGTGCAAACTCAGACAGCTCCAGTAATGAAGGTCAGTTCTGATTTGATGGCATTCTCTGCAGGCTTGGCTTTCATGCTGCTCTCCAGTAATATTCAGGCAGCACAGAAAACTCCTCTCCCCCCTCCCCAGGATTTAGATTCTCTATCAAACAAACTGCAAAGGCATTAAAATAAAAATATAATCTTTGCTGTAGTCCACACTCTTGGACCTCCCTCAAAGAAAGCAGTTTCCTTGCACTGAGGTAGTAAAATTGCCCACCTCTGAGTCAGCAGAACCTACTTAGTCCTTTCCCATCAGGATCAACACCTGTTTACAGGATAGGGTGATGTTTCAGGCTAATACTGTCAGCCTGCCACAGACCTAAAATTAGAATACCAGGGAATTGCTAAATGTTATGAATGGTGTAGTTTAGGAAGCTCACAAAAGGATGAGGACAGTAACTAACATTTACATCTGATCTAATCCTAGATTTGAACTTAGCTTTCAGAGGTTAAAGAACACCATGCTAAGCTCTTGCACCATCCAGACCTTGTTGTGGATGCTTAATAAATAGATGTAGCACTGTGTAATCTGTGCTTTCTGTTAATGGTTACCCCAAGTTTAAATATTAACAGTATTGATAAGGTATTTTCCAAACTAGTGCTGAGGTACTCACAGCTTTGAGCCAATCTGTAACGTGTACTTGAAGTGTTCTTTTTTGGGGAGGGGTTTGGGAGGCAATATTAGTGATTTGCATCATAAACAC
The DNA here is from genome assembly GCF_047830755.1 of Zonotrichia albicollis. Lineage (NCBI taxonomy): Eukaryota > Metazoa > Chordata > Aves > Passeriformes > Passerellidae > Zonotrichia > Zonotrichia albicollis. The sequence goes on along the minus strand of NC_133820.1, from coordinate 114,901,616 downwards.
ATCAACCACAAGCAGGAGAAAAACATAGCACTGTCTTAGGGAAGTTATTTCTCTTGTTCTGGCCTTAGTGACCAAACATGCAGAGAACACAGCTCCTCAACACTCATATTCACAAGGAATAAATACAAAGAAAAGTGACAGACTAAGCAGATAAATCTGCCTGGAGATAAGTGTATTTAGAGATGGACTGACACAAGGAAAGCAGTTTCCAGAATACAAAGACTTAGATTTGCCTTTTCCCCATTGAGAACAAGGTATTCAGGATCATGCATCTGTGGCAGTACAGTAACTTCTCCAACAACTGCTGAGCACTGGTGGCCATAAGGGCATTTTCTCTTCACACATTTGCCATGGCTTTCCTATCAGGGGGAACTATGAGACCCTGCAAGGTGACTGCTGTCTTGAGGAGATTGTTCTTGCATAAGTCTACTAATAAATTAAAAACCAACACCATTAAAGTCTGCTTTAACATAAATGAAAATGTGTCTCAGATGCCATAAAATGTCATAGAATGACAGAATAGTTTGAGTTGGAAAGGACCTTCCAAAGGCAAGGACACATCCTCTAGAAGAGGAGGTCTCTCTTTGTATTAGAAAAGCTGTAATTTAATTTCTAGTATTTGGCAAGTAACATATGCATACATGTGAGATGATGAAAAAAGAGGTCTAGAATGGGAAAATTATTGAGCTAAAACGTTGCCTTTAAGGTTTACACCAATCTTTTTCTGAAGTACCTAGAAGTCTGAAAACTACTTGTCTTCCCACTACAGTGTTGGGAAAGACACTCCAGAAACAATGTACCTGGAGAAATCCTCTAGACTAAAAAGCACAGGAACAGTCCTGTGGTCATGAGAGCAAGCTAAAACATATGAAAGGCTCCCACAAAATGAAGCAGTCATCTCCACTGCATGCCATTTACCAAGAGGGGCAGTGGCATGCTGGATTTTATCATCAACAGCATGTCCAGCAGCACCCGGGCAGGGACTGTCCCACCGTGCTGGGCACGGCTGAGGCCACTCCTCGAGTCCTGAGTTCTGGTCCAGTTCTGGTCCTCTCCCTACCAGAGAGGGACTGGATGTGTCCAGAGAAGGGAACACAGCTGGGGAAGGGTCTGGAGAACCAGGAGCCACTGAAGGAGCTGGGGGGGCTCAGCCTGGAGAAAAGGAAGCTCAGGAGGGACCTTCTCACTGTACACAACTCCCTGACAGGAGGGTGTAGCCAGGTGAGGGTCGGGCTCTGCTCCCAGGGAACAAGGGACAGGGAGAGAGGAAATGGCCTAAAGTTGTGCTAGGGGAGATTCAGATTAGCTATCAGGAAAAACTTTTTAATGGAAAGGTTTGTAAAGTACTGGAATGGGCTGCCCAGGGAAGTGGTTGAGTCACCATCCCTGGAGTAGTTAAAAAAACAAGTGGAGGTGGCAGTGGAAGACACAGTTTAATGGTGAACAGGGAGGTGGTGCTGGGCTGGTGGTTGGACTTGATAATCCTAAAGGTCTTTTCCCATCTTAACAATTCCATGATTCTCTGTCTACTCTAATGTGCAAAAGAAGGAAAAGAAATCATATCCATATCACATCCATATCCAAGAGAACGAGTGATCCTAAACCAGGTGGTGATCAAATGATCTTTTCTGTAGAGTTATATTAGAATTGTCTGGGGGAGGAAAAAGAGATAACCATGCAGTGCTAAGAATATAAGATACAGCCAGCAACCATGGCAACTCTAATATTTAACTACATAATCCAGGGTCATTATCTAGTAATAGCAATATAACAAGTGCTCAAAATAACCAGCCATCTCATCCCTTTCACCCAAAGTTAGATACCCAAAACCATCTGTTATGGAAATACGTGTGTGTTTCTGGAACATAAATTAAATTACATTCTGTGCCCTAAATGTGGTGTGTTCTCGCTTCCACACCCTTTTCTTTATTTTCAATCATGTCTCCCATTCCAGAGTGGTTTTTTCCCTTGTACCACGTATTGCTGGCATAAATGTGAAGAGTGTGAGTGAAGACAGCAAACGAAGCTATGATTAAATTAGCAAAAAAATCTACCCAATGTTCTTTCAAATTCTCGCTTCCTTTTTTTATTCCTGAGTAACTTCTTTTCCCATCTTTATTTGCTTTGTCCTTTGATTTTCCCTTTTTTGATACTACAACCTCTTTTTCTCTCTCACATTTCCCATTTTCCTGTGAAATACTTGTCATCTCCTCTCCCACTGCCATCCCAGTACATTCTCTCTTGCCATCTATATTGCACAAAAGAGAACAAGCAAGTTTGTTCTCACCTTGATGAAAAGCAGCCCTTGTTATTTTGCTTCACTGACTTTTTACTTTGGCTGTACTTGATGCTCACATTACATATCAAGCTAAGCAGAAGTAAAAGCCTTTGAAAAGTTGTAAAAGATTCAATGTTTTCCACTGTTGTTAAAACAATGTTTTACAACTTTCCATGTCTTATAAAATAATATAAAAATATACCTGTATATATTATTTCATGTATGAAAGGTTACACTGAACTTTGGAGGTTGGAGCAAAAATTATTTAAAGTAGAATTGACTCTATTCTTTTTTTTTTTTTTTTTTTTTTTGCTAAAAAGCTCTAATACCTGTACAGATATTTGTCAGGTTAACCTTATTTCTTCCTCCTAGCCAACAAATAAAAAATATTTGCTCAATCCCTTTTCTGCTTTTTTCTGTCAGTCATAGCCTTCAGCATCCTGTATGTACTGTCACAGGCACCACAGGTACAGAAACTGCCAGGTGAGACTTATTGGAATGATCTGTGGACAGAGTTGGGAGCACTGGCAGGGATACCATCCAACAGCATTTGTGATTGCCTTTGGTAAAAGTGTACACTGAAAAACACTATAAAAGCTGTTTGTTCCCCTTACAAGGGATGCAGCTTGATCACTGTCCATTTTATCAAAGTAGTATTTAAGAGAAATAGACAATAGATAGTAGGTGTAGTACACAATTTGGAATCTTCATTTCCATACATTCAAACTCAAATGTAGAAGAAGAAACCCACAGCAGGAGCAAATTTTAGAAAATCGCAACTCTATGTTTGCAGTTTGATTTTAATTGGTTTTGAGGCTAAAAACTTGTGCATCTCATCAGACTTTTTAGACAAGTGAAAGCATTCTTCCCTTTTTAAAATGGAATACTCAATACTTCCAGTGATGGGGCAGCCAAGGCTGTCTGGGCAACCATTTCCAGGGCCCCAACATCCTCACAGGGAAGAATTTCTCCTTTATATCCAATCCAAACCTACTGTCTATCAGTTTAAACCATACTGCCATGTCCTATCTCTACATGCCCTTGTAAATAGCCTCTCTCCATCTTTCTTGCAGGCTCCTTTCAGGTAGCGAAAGGCCACAATTATAAGGTGCACATATAAGTGTATACATATATAAAAATATACACATGTATTTATATACATACATATATTTTTATATATATATACTTATATGTACACACACAATGCAAAATATGCATGCCACCCCAGCCATTATAATCTAATCTTCATTCAGTATATGCTAGTCCCTAAACTGCTTTTAACTCTCTTACTGTAAGTGCTGAGCATGTTTTTAGACATAAATCAGTGAACATGACAGCAAAACTCCCTTTTATTTCTTGCTTATTCCTTTGCCCCCACACTTATACTCCCTTTCTGTCTAGTTTTAGATAAAAATCAAGGCTGTCCTGTTCAGGTTTGTTTGCTTACATGTGTGTAAAGTTACATGTATGCTAATAACTTTTTAATCCACCTTTCAATTTCAAGCAAACCATGTGGTAAAGAGGTCCCAGTTAGTTTCTGGAGGGTTTAATAAAAACAGACTGCTCCAGAAAGGAAAGATATGCAATGGGGGAAGGCATGAGACCCACTCCAAAATATTACAAAATGGACAATCTACTTGGAGGAAAGAATCATAAATAATCCACATCTGGAGAAAAAATATCCTCAATTTGCATTTGCAGCTTGTTAAACCTCAAAATCAGGCAATCACAGTGCAGCAGCTTGTGAGGAAATTAAACATCCTTGATCCCAATGCTGTAGGATCACTTTTTCAGATTAAGACACATGGGAGGTGTGAAAGGTGCTGCCCTGATATTTGTTATTGTTTAGGCATTTCACAGCTATACAGCATGTGAACAAAAGGCTACAAATATGTAATAAGAAAGTACATATGGGTCTCAATAATATAATTCCATTTGTTGCCTTATACAGCCACTCATGACATCTGTTTACTGGGGCATGGAATTCCCAGAACAGGTTCAGCACAGACAGCAGTGGTGGAAGCTTCCTGACATTGTTCCACTGTTGACATCCACTGGTGGAATGAAGGAAAGTGCCAGCCTGAAGCCCTTTAATTCATCCAAGATAAGCACCTCTGAGAGGCTGACCTCTGGGCTCAGAGGTTGATTAAGATAATTGTGAGTTCAGGTAAATAACTTTGTGCATGTACCTGCCATTCTCAAGAAGCATTTCTAATTTAGCTAGTACCACAGATTTATAGATTTAAAAATTGCATTCAAACAGCAATTTTTTAATTCCAGAAAGTGCAAAAAAATATGTGAATGTCTCATTTACATGGGTTCCAAGCATTCTTCATAAATAGGCATAACTGATTCAGGGTTATGCCAATAATAATAAAAATGGATTTATATTAGTAGACTCTAAAACCAAAATGATTGAAGCCTACCTTTGGTGTTTATACAACTAAAGTCAAGCACTTAAACAATCATTTAATATTTTATATTGTGCTTGGATTTTCAGAGTAGATGGACACATGGTTTCCACTGAATTGATTGCTAAATATGTAAGCAGCTTATATCAGACAACCATATTTGAAAAATCATTGCAAATTTAAAATAAATTACTTATCTTCTAATCTTTTTAAAAATACTAATTACTTTTGATTGGCCAAGTACAATTAATGGTGAATCAAATGCAAATGCTGCAAATATGATTCAAATGCAAAATGCATTTTGGCATGATATTGGACATCATCTTTTTTAGCTTTTGTTCCAATCTGTCAGCATCTGAGTGCCCCACTGATCTTCCAGTGGAAGGGGATTTGCAGGGAAACTTCAACTAGCTTTGACACTTTACGCAAAAAGTAACTATATTGTGCTCTAGCCCTCAACCCAGAAAAAGACATCTCACTTTCTTACCCTGCATAGTTTGGATTCAGAGAGTTCTTTGGCTGTCTTGTAAGACTGCAGGATTTCAAGTTTCCCTCTTGCTTCTGCAGCTGAAGATTCCCATGGATGCAAACTTGGCTGAGCTGCATGGTCAGCTGGGCAGAGATTTCACTATTCACCTTCTTACCTCTCTCTCAATTTCTTTTTCAGGTTTCTTGTGGAAAGGAACCAACTTTCCATTTGTGCACTTTGCCATTTAATAGTCAGGCAAAAGATGACAGGGCTATGAGTACAGGCCATAGACAAGAGAAAAATCCTCCAGCTTATTCACTTTGGGTATGAACACCTGAAATGCCAGTGTATATTGAACCAGGGTACACAAAACCAAAGCAGCTCACAGAAACATGCTTACTAACATTGTCAAGGATTCTAAGCCTAAATGAGGATCCATTTTGTTCTTCATTAAAGTGTGCAATGCTTATTGAAAAAACTAAAATTGAAAAGGAACCTACACCAGATGAGCTGGATTGTTATGCGGCCTGGAGGCTGCCAGTGAAGCTTTTAAGGGACACCCACAAAGCTGAACTGTGACAGCCCTTAGTGGCCTCAGTTGATCCTGTAGAGCAATGACCAACTTGTGACCATCAGGAAGAGGCATGAAATCATGGGATCATAAGATGGCTTGGGTTAGAAAGGATCCCCAAGAAAACCCGGTTCTAACCCTGTGCCACAGGCAGGGGACACCTTCCACTAGGCCAGGTTGCTCCAAGCCAAGCCCTGTCCACCCTGGCTTTGAACATTTCCAGGGATGGCACAGCCACAGCTTCTCTGGGCAACCTGTGCCAGGGCCTCACCACCTTCAGAAGGAAGAATTTCATCCCAATATCCCACCTATGCCTGCCCTCTCTTTCAGTTTGAAGCCATTCTCCTTGTCCTGTCACTCCAGGCCCTTATAAATAGTCTCTCTCCATCTTTCTCCTAGGCTTCCTTCAGATACTGGAAGGCCACAATTATAATATATGTATAAATACATATACAAGCATATATGTATAGAAGGTCAGAAAATACAGTGTTAAGCTTTCATGTTTCAAAAAGGGTTTTGCAAAGAGAGAATATAGGACAGTAAATCCTTTGGGAAAATTACTCACTTTCTTTCTTCCAGCAGAGCAATTTCTTTCTTGACCTCGTGGTACTCTTCTGCTATTTTGCAGTGCTGTTTATACACCTGCATAGATTCCTTAGAGTCATGACAAGGAGGCAGAGGCTTTAAGAAAAAGAAGTTTTTAGAATGAAATATTAGTTTAAACCCCACATATTTTGAAAGATACAATATTTATCTGAATCCCTGTGAGAATACCTAAAGAATTTTTCCCCTTAACTGCAGTATATGGCCAACTATTCCTAGTGATGGCCTTTCAAGGAAGGAAAAAATCCAAACCAGTTCCCTGCATAAGAATATGTGTAAAACTTCAAACATATGTGTAAATCTTCAAACATTGTGAGAATTTTCAGAACTCTTCTTGTCAGCTTTGCAAAATATCCCTGAAGATTTTTCAAAGAAGGATTTCTCCCTTGGCTCCCTCTTTTTCAGCTAGAGCGATGTGGAACTGCTAAAGCTGATGCACTGATCAGACCTATCACACACGTCTTTACACTGCCAGGAACTGACATCATTGCAGCTACATCATCTTTTTTTTCAGTGCATCCTGAATGTAATAAATATGGCAAATAAAACCAAGCTGTCCTAGGACTCCTTATGTAAATTTCATCAAAATTCTTGAAAATACATTTTGGTTAAATGTAGGTGCTTTTTGCTCCTTAAAAAAGAATGCATCTTAATTCAGGCTTCAGGTTTGTCACATTTTGGTTATAACACTTTCAGGAAGTATTTTTAAGTCATTAGCCATGAATCTATTGACTGTAAATGAACTCCAAATAGCATGCTTGAGCCACCTGTTTGAAGTAAAAGGAAACACTTAAAATAGTTAATTTACTGCCCATTTAAATAACACCCAATTGCCTTCTGCAATATTAGTAGATTGCTTTGCATTTCTTGCTGTCCTACCTTGACTCTTGTGTGTAGTATAATATTCCCTTAATGACATTATTAGGAAAAGAAAAGCCCAAGTAGGCAGACTTTTCCTATTTATGATCTTGTAATCCTTTTTTTAAATCTAAACTGAAAATTTAAATTTTACTAAACATGTTCAGAGACAAAGATGAAAAACATTTTTGTTCAGGAGACAGAGTGAGCTGGCTTCAGACATAACCCAAAGCACAGATGTAAGCAATGTATGGAGCTTGCAAGTACTTGTAGCTGGTATGTGATTCCTCACTGAAATTTTAACAGACACTCATATTCCATAGTCTAAATTTAAAACTGCTGCAGCAGGATTGTTTCACAGCACATTGTTTCATTCTCCCTGATCTTGGAGATTTTGGGAACCCAGGGAATGGGCAGCCCAATATTTGATGAATCTAATCCCTAGAAAAGGGCTTTTAATTGCATTTCAGTGTGGATGAGCAAGAGCACCATTCATATAGCCACCCAAATAATAAGCATAAATTTAGCAAGACTGAATATAGAAGTCTCAGTGCTCTAATCCAAGAATGTGTGGATGAGCCAAAGCAGCATCTCTGCTATCTATCAGAGATCAGCCACCAAGTGTGTCACAATAAAACAATTTTGAACAGTACCAAGGGGAAAGTCCCCAAACAGTGATACTTCAAAAGAAAAACACGACAAAACAAAGCAGAAAAGACCATTTGCATTTGCTTCCAATTTAATTTCCACTAATCTAGCTGGTTTAAACCAGTTTAAAAATTAAAACAGTGCTCAGTTTCTATATTCCAGCTTCCCACTCAAAAGATATATATAGAGAGCTAAAAATTATCAAGTCATGCTGAAACTTAGTATCTAAGGCTCACTTAGAACCAGTTGCTGACTTTTCAACCCCTTCCTATTATTATTTCCTCTTCAGTGACATTTTCTCTTACACTGATAATTTAGCACTTAAATTAAACTTAAAATGAATTAAACAATCAGTTTACTAATTTCTATTCATAAAATTATTTTCAAATTGTCTGATGGTAGTAAGCACTATATCAAGAATATTTTAAATTATTAGTGCGTTATTTCTTTAAAACATTAATGTTACAGTGTTTTCAAATGGCTAGATAGAATATAATTGGATCATGTCATGCAGTAGTTTGGATTGGAAAGGACCTTCAAGAACATCAAGTTCTAGCCCCTCTGCTATGGGCAGGGACACCTTCCACCAGGCCAGGTTGCTCCAAGCTCTGTCCAGCCTGGCCTTGAACACTTCCAGAGATCGGGCAGCCACAACTGGAGAACTTGGTTTGCTCCTCTGTAATTTGGAAACTACTAAGAAAGGCTCCAGAGACATTATCTACAGCATCCATGAGCAGTTTCTGGTCAGTAACATGTGAAACAGGCTTATTTAGCAAATCCTTTCTCCTGCAATAACATGGGAAAAGGAGAGATACAAATCTCCATTCCACATGGAAGGACTTTTTTAACAGTCTGTGGCCAGGCAGCTGCAGATACTGCACTACAGAATGCCCAATGGCATTCCATGAAGTCTGTATAACATCTTTATGTTAAGGGATTGCTAGTTTACCAAGGTGGCTAATTTAAGAAGTCCTTAATAAAGTCCAATTTGCAGTATGTTTTGGTTTTTTTCAGTCAGAAGTAAACAACCATACTTTATTTTCCTCTTAGAACAGCCTGAGTTTGCTGTATCTTGCCTGTCCATAAATTAATATAAATAAAAGCATACCTGCTAGACAAGCAAAAGCATCTCTGCCAAAGTAGGTTACATTTAATGGCCACAGTTTCTGCTTTTAATCCTGTTTACTTCAGGCTTCAGTGTCATTCACCCTCATTTTCCTGTGCTGGCAAAACATGCATGTGCAGCACCTCTATCTTGCTCACAAAGCTAGTACAAAAGCTACAGCTGTAAGTTATACTGGTGGTCTGCTGATTTTCAACAAGGTCTGATTTTTCCTTGTATTTTGTTGAGTAACTCACTATAACATTGAGAAATGTCCTACAGAATTCAGCAAGTAGACACTGAGATCCTTTTATAGACCATCCTGAAACTGCACATATATATATGGATCTTTACAAGACATATGAACTGTTTATTTAGACTTTTGTTCAGAATCCAGACATGAAAGATGTTGGAAAATGACATGAAAAAGCAGTTCATGAAGAAACAGAAAAACACAGAAGGTTTGAGGTGGAAGGGACTTGCTTTCCTTGCAGGAGAGGGGCTCCATTCCTTTAATCATTAAAGCCTCTTCTCTGCCTGCTTTTGAAGGCAGGTTGAAGGAGATCTTCTAAAGAAAATCTTTTCTGGGGTGACACAGAATGAAAGTTTTCAGGTTTGGGCTTTTTTTTTGCTTCATTCACATGACAAGTTCTTTTGCCTTGCCATATGAAAATCAGCATTCCACATCCACAAAACTGTAGAGTTGGCAGTGCCACTCAACTGTTCCAAAGCTTTAAAACAGTTGATTTTTTAAATTCACCATCATTGCACTTATGTGTTTAACTGTGAAAAAAAATTAAAACTTTCTCCTGCAAAAGTTGAAGTTTCAAGAAAAAATTGTATCAGACTGTTTTTCCAGCTCATGTGAACTTGTCTAGAAGTCTTCAGCACTGATCTAATTAAAGAGTAGTGTCTTGCTTTTTGTAAATTTGGTAACTTTCAGCTGAATTCTTCTGGAAAAGTGGAAAATCCAATGCTAATATTTTGAATGTGGCCTATGTTCATTTTATGGCCTTGTGCTCTTTTCTATGACAGAAAAACCCACATTGTGCCAAGCAAAAATAGCACATTGCAGCTATATTTTGTTGTGCAACTGGAACTCTTCCACCAGTTTCAGATACCCATCTTAGGGTGCATCTAGTCTAGTCTGGTTTTACTATGAAAGTAAACAGTTCTCTTTCTTCCAAACAATTCAGGTCAACTGGATGAGAGCAATTGTGAGTTTTGCTCTCCTTTCTGGGAGATTTTCCATTCTTTTCTAACCTTAGTATGATGCTCTGACTTGGTGAACATGCATACATGTTAATATACATGCATAAAATGGTCTTACATAATCTAAGACCAAAGTTATCACAGCAGCATTACAGGAGACTTATCAAGTTCATAGGCAATCAGATCTAATTATAGACCAACAAAGTCCTCTAGGAATTCTGATGGAAACCAATACATAGTAAAAAAATTACAGCATCCTCTTTAAAAACACAATATGCTTTTAAACTTTCTAAAATTAATTTATGTGTCCAACAAAAATCCTGGCATTCAGTAGAAGCAATTAAAGTTCCAGAGTAAACAAGGTTTCTGCTAAATGCTTTATCACCCACAGCACAGTGCCCCTTTCATAACATTTGCATTACTTCTTTTCTATGAGTATTTTCTACTAAAGTGAGAAAAACTATCCTTTGACTTAAGGTTGGATTTTATACATGGCTGGAGCTTTTTCTCCGTAGCAGCAATTTTATAGTCATCTAATGACACAGATTTGTAACATGAAATATGACATAAATTTCTCTCAAGCTCACAATTTCATGAGACAAGATCATAGAACCATTGAATTGTTTTGTGTTGGAAAGGACTTTATAGATCACCTCCTTCCAAGCCCCTGCCAGGGACACTTTCCACTAGACCAGGTTGCTCAGAGCCCCATCTAACCTGGTTTTCAAAGATAAAGCACCATAGAACACCCTGTAGAAACATCCATATCTGACTTGTGTTCTTTCCTCTCCAGCATCCAGCTGTCAGCTGCAATAAAGGTTTTGATGGGGAGCAGAGAGATGAACTGAGCAAGTCCCAGGAAGTGTTGGAATGGGACAGGGCATGAACAGGGCATAGCAATGCAGGTATGAACACCAGATACCTCCTCTCCATTCAGTGACCTGAACAACAAGGCCTTGGGTGCTGATGTAGGTTTCTAAATACAGCACATAACCCGTAGTAAAATTTCTGTCAGAGGGTCACTGTGCAGCTCATCAAGGAAGTGCCTTGCAAGGACCCATCCAGACAAAGCAAAGGTTAAATTTTCCCAGTGCCAGAGTGCCAGGTGTAACCAGCCCACCCTTGCTGCACTGCCCACCACATGGCACACACACATGGGACAGAGGAAAAACACCAAAGCTCAAATTAGCAGTATTGCTTGTCAGTGGGAAGCAAATAATTTCCAACACTGCAAACAAAAGGAATTGAAAACAAGAAGTTTATTAATATGAGTTTTGTTTCACTGATAAGTTAGCAGGAAGTTTAGTTGTGTGTGTTTGGTTTTTTTTTTTAATAATAAAGCTGCAAATATAGCTTAAACTGACCTGTTCTCATATGAAGGGCTTTCATGTCTGGTTGACCACAGACCACATATAAATTTTGATTTAAAGTAGTTGAGTAATTTTTTTACAAATTGCTTCTCTAAATGTGTAGAAAATGTAACAAGTAATTTGAAAATAAATTTTCAAGTAATTTGAAAATAAAACACAGTAGTCTGAAGATAGCCAGTACATTAGAACACACAGACTGATCATTTTTATTCTTTGGAAAGAAACTGCAGCTAGAACTGTCTTTTAGTAAGACTCCTTACAGAGAATTAGCTTTTTTTGCTAAGTCTCCTAGAAAGACCTTCTCTCCGGCAATTCCACATGGACCTCTGTAGAGCTTGGCCAGCAGGGTTTGTTACCCTGCCAAGGGGAGGCTGCACTGAACTTTGCCCTGCCATTTGATACTGCTGCCCAGGGAATAGGTATGGAAGAACTGTGGAGGAAAAGTGGGACCACTAGGTAATTCTGCCCAAATAGCCAAGTTGTCTGCGAAGGCCTAACATAGGAGGACGAGAGCCTGAAGCCTAAAACAGAGGTGCAAATTGCATGGTACTCAGGCTGTGGTCTGCTGCCTGCATGCATAGAATTCTAAGGCTCTGATTTTCCAAGTGACTCGCTGAACTTACATAGCTTTCAAGCTGCTTTCAAAATCCAGCCTAAAGATCAGCTAATTTAGGCTTTTTGTTTGTTTTTAAAATGGGTTTCAAAATTTTCCTTTGTATGCTTGAAATCTGTAAAGTTATTACTTTTTTTTTAAGGTGCCTATTACTGTATAGTCACATAACCTGCATTTATAGTTTGCTTCTTTAAATAAAATTCAAATGTTTTTGACTGTATTTATGGCACACTGATGAAAATCTTGTGGCTCTCAGATATGATATTTTTATTATGAACACATGTACCAGCATTCTTACAGATTCAAGCATTTCAGGCTGCTATTGCCACAGTTGATTAAAAGATTCATTTACACAACCCTTCATGTGTGTGCTCTGTATTAATGCACTTTAGGACAGAAAAAAGCATGGATGGAATGACAAGGGACACCACCATTCACTATTTCTGCAGGTCCTGGTGAAGCCCATTTTACCTGTTTCTGTAATACAGGAGCTACCTGTTTCAAAGCTGGCATGAATTGCAAGCACATGCCATAGAGTTCTGGCAAACCTGCAGCAGTTTGGATTGCAGCGATTGAAAAAACCACATTGATTGAATTAATAAGAAATGTAATAAGGTAAATAATAACTTTGTAACAGGTATTGATTGTTTCAAATTTTAAAGATTAAAAATACTGTAATCACATTAAATAGTTATCACATGAAACTGTAATCCAGATTGACAAAAGCAAGGAAATTCAAGTTTTTATTGCTAAATTGGAATGCAATGTTATCTCTGCATTGGCTCAGAGCCTTGCATTAACTTCACTGCCCTTGGGTGAACATAAAGGCATTGCAATATAAACATGCACATAAGCTTGAAAACAAAAGGATTAAGTGCTACCACAAATTTTATACTTTTAAGTGGTTGAGTCAGACAGGTAGTTCTCATAAGTTATCCTTCCAGCTACCCTGATATTACCAAGAGAGATTATGAAGGATAATAAAAATAAAATTATATTAACCAAAGCCTTTGATTGTTTCTTTTAATTTGTTATCATATTGAGATTATGAGAGTAAAGGAAGGTTTTCTGAAACAAATGCCAAGTACTTAAGAGACCAATTGGGTACGCTTAGAGGGATTGTTAAAAACTTTTACTGAAGGGCTATTATATATCCAGAACACTTGAATGCTTCCACAGGAGCATTTTCAGCCTATCATATTTAGAGATATCCCATATTTAGAGAATATTATAGATTCTAGAAATGTAAAACTCATAAAAGTCTTAATAAAAAAATCATCACTTGTCCTGCAAAGTAGTTATACGTAATGCTAGTAATATTGTTTTTATGTATCAATAGCAGCAATAATAATCATACGTTGCTCTTTTAGAGCAATCCTTACTTACTGGTCTTAATGCTCTTCAACAAAAAAGGTAAAAATTATTAACTTAATTTCAAAGATGAACAGAGAGATGAAGCAACTCCCCGATTAAGCAATGTGTCACTGAGAGAGTTGGAAACAAAATGCAGATTCTTTACTTTCAATTCAGTGCTCCAGCCATGAAACATGATTGCTTTTCTCAAATGGAATTCTTCTAAGGAAAAAAAATACCGATCCTGTTTGCTGCCCTGGAAGGTTAGTGGAACAAAGAGGTTAGCATACTACCTGGTTCCTTAATTCCTATTTATGCCTAAAGAACCTGCCCATATCCTCAGGATGAGAGGGATAGAGCAAGAAGAGTCTCTGTCATCCTCCATTCCTTTCTCAGTCATCCTTTTGGTGAGAGCAGCGGGACAGAAGCGTCGCCCTTGAAGCCAGCAGCCACCCTGTGCTGCCTCACCAGTTGATGGGCACAGGAAAGATGACATTATTGCACAATGAGTGGTCTACTAATGCCCTTCTCAATTTACAGTCAGGAAACAACTGCCTTCAGAGTGAAATATCAGAGGAAGTCTGAATGCTCTTGGGAAAACAGATGATCTGAAGTAATCTACCAAAGCCAGCAAACACTCCAGAACCAGCACAGAGGAAAGGGAAATAATCCCTGGATGCAGAACTGGCTTTGTGCCTAGAGAACCATGGAGTTGCCATCAATTGCTCACTATCCAGAATACTGGAGGCCCATCATTCTGTGCTGACAAATCAGACTGGTCACCAAAGGATTCTCTTGGAATGCATCTGAGAAAACTGATGATATCAGTCATAGCACAGCCTGCAGGCATCAGAGTCTATAATGCCCCTCTCATTCCTCCTCCCATCAGTTGAACAAGAACTCTCTTCATTGCAGTGCAGCAGCACTGCAGGAATTGGATGGAAAATCTTAAAAGCAGGCAAGATTTTTAAAAGAGTAATTTCCCTGTGGTTGGACTAAAAATTTTCTGTAGGTCTTGAAAAAACAAGGTTTTCTTCTATGGATATATACAGTCTTATTAAATGTTAACCGGCTAGAAAAGTACCAAGAAAACCTTCCACTATAATGTAACAACCAGAGTCTTTTATATAGTAAATGTGAAGTAGAACTGTCATAAGAGAAGAAAAGTTTACCTGCAGCTGCTGATCTAGTTCTGGAAATGCCAAAGAGAAGTTTTCAGGGGAAGCATCATCTAAAAGGTAAACACAATGTTAAAAGTTTTTGTCTGCCAAAGAGGGCATTTCAAGTAATCTGTTTATTACAATTCTATTTTACATATATGGACAGTAATATTGGGATCCTGAAAACACCCCCACATCTTATCTTTTACACTTGAGATGCCTCAGTAGAATCCTTGAAAATACTAGTAGATTGGTAATAAGAAAAGTTTATGTTCTGGAAATACAGAAAGTCTATTTTGCACTGCAGTGATTAAGAAACAAAGCAGTTGGTCCAGTAGAACATACAGTAATTTAATAAAACAAATAAATCTAAACTGTTTTTTTCCTGAGCTCTCTCCACTACACTGCTGAGTAAAGGACTGTCTTAAAGGACTTTACCTGTCAATTATAAACCTTATGGGCTAGAGTTAGTTCCATCATGACAACAAACCAAGCTGTGTTTTTATTTATTTGTTTGGGGTTTTTTTTGTTTATTTTTAGAACAGGCTTCCAGCAAAGGTGGGACAGATTGCACCAGTTATGTCAGGGTTGTGATGTGGACACCTGCCCACTAGTAGCTGGCCTGAGATCAGAAATATGAATCGCACTTGGTAGCGCCAGTGCAGTATTTCTTTCTCAGTGACTTTCACACTCTCAGTTTTGCATTGGACTGTGATGACTGTTTATTCATCTTACTACAGGTTATGGGAGGTGAGGAGAGTGTTACTATTAGCTTACAGTCACTTATTTGTAATGTGTCAAAATTAAGCAAGGATTTTTCCTTCTCTTCCAGGAGAAAATTGCTGTCACAGGTCAGATCCTGCAACGTGCTGTGTACTTGTAGGCTTGAACACAGCAACAAAACCCCAACAAGATCAAGGGGACCTCGTATCAAAGAAGGATTCTAAAAGAATACAGACCAGGATCTAAATTATTTCTCAAATATTTGATATCTCTTTCTCCTGGCCTCTGTGGTTATACAGCAAAGGAGGCTGGGGGGAAAAGTAAAATAAGTCACCTTAGCCTATATAAAATAAACATACTGGCTAGCACATGGTCAGAGCCTTACTCAGTAATATAGCTAGAGCTGGGCAGCCTCTGGGAAGAGGAGAAAAAAAGTACTGATACAAAAGTAAAAACTCTTCAATTTCCTCAGGAAATTAAGTGAAGTTCCTGTATTTTCGTGGAGTAGTTTTCTTGCTGCATTATCAAAAAGTCATACCCATGTCATGTGAGTGTCTCCCTTCTTTCTTCACACCATATGTCAAGCATGCCCATTCTGGAAAATACTTAAATTGCTTTAATTGTACAGAATTGTATCATGCTAATGTGCAAGTGTTTATCTTTAATTTGCTATTGCTTTCTTGTACAATATATAAATAGACTAATATTCTAAAAGGAGAAAGATGAATCATATGGCAAGGCTAAAAGGAAGGACGGAATAAGTCTCGGTGTGACTAGGGCTACAGCTGCTCTGCAGGTATTTGGCTGAATAGCTGTTAAATATTCTGACAGAGATATTGGACCAGAGTCATGGATGGCACTTAAACTGCTATTTGTTTTGGCAATTCCAGCAGTACAATCTTTGCTACAGGAGCTTTACTGAGGGATCTTGAACATCTTTAAAATTCAGAAAAACACAGCAAAAGCAACACTCCATATGATTAAAAAAAATTTGAAGAAACATCAGAGAGTAATTACATTTTCATAGGATCAGCTATTAATAAGAAAATAAAATTAATGCTGTCTCAGAATATTGGAAAATAATACTCTGAAAGGAACCAGTTAAAAAGTTTGGAAGTACATTATAAAGGATGGAATAGAGAGAGAAATTAATGTAGAGGAAATCCTTTCAATAAACAGATGTTCCCTGCTTATTTTTTGAACTCAAGTGACTGAGTCAATGGTACTAAAAATAGAATGCACTGGTATCCTAACCATTATGACATACCATAGTACATTTTATAATGGGCTTGCCCTAGCATCTATTGAACAGCTGCTAGGGTTTTTTTTAGTTATACTAGTTTAAGACTTGTTTAGATCATCATCTGATATGCAGAACATCATCGAGAAATGCTGCAGACTTCAGTGTTTTGAAATTATCCTGAGTTCCTAATTCTCTTTGGCTCTTCTGAGAATTTCAGCTGAAGTATTTAGTTTACAAAAATTAACAGAAATCCTCATAGCTAACTACAGTCTTGTTTTTCACAAAAAGAAGAACAAAAGGCTTTCCCCACAGCTTTCAGCGAAATAAATTATTGCCCCAGATCAGTATTTCGCTGTTGTCAAAGTAACAACCACAACAATAACAATAAAAATCACTTGGTAATAATTAAAACTTAAATTTCACACAAGGGGAAAGCAAATGAAAGCAGACATTCACTTCCTAAAACTTTTTTGAGGATGTTTTCAGGGTGTCAAGAGGAGAGACAGAAACTCTTGCATTTTTTTCAGGAGAATTGCTATTGCCCTTACCAGCAGAATACCAGTCAAAATCACATTGACTTCTAGTCTTAAAAATCTATTGACTCTGAAAATCAGATACAAAAATGTCTGAAATGCCAATGAAATTATTCTGAAGATCAAAACATTCTCAAAACTATCTCCTGGTCTGTTTGTTCTTTTCTACTCTACCACTCCTTAACTAGAAAACTGAACTCTGAAATACCTTTTTTCTCCCTTTTCTCAATTAACTATCAATTTTTAATGAATATCTAGACTATTA
Organism: Zonotrichia albicollis; assembly: GCF_047830755.1. Lineage (NCBI taxonomy): Eukaryota > Metazoa > Chordata > Aves > Passeriformes > Passerellidae > Zonotrichia > Zonotrichia albicollis. The sequence continues at coordinate 114,884,204 of NC_133820.1, read as the reverse complement.
TAAGGAATCACTTATATAATCAAAGACCTCTTTTATAATAGAGTTAGTGGCTTTTCTGTACCACAAATCCCTGAAAATATCTAGGCTGATTCTTCACCAGTTATGAACATCTTATCCCTATAGTCACTATAAAGAAACACATAAGGAAAAATTATTTGTAATTCAAGCTGGATGTTGAAAACTTATTTCGTTTAAAATAAAAATATATTTAAAAAGGAGAGATAGTAACTCACTGCACCTGAAAATGAGTCAAGATTTTGGTCAAAAGGAAATAAGAAAGAAGGAAAAATGTACATGTGCATATTATGGCCATACCAGCAAAGTCAGCAGCACTATCCTGTGATGTGAAAGAATCAGATCACGGATTTCATTACAGGCACCTAAGTTAATGTATCTGTCACATGATTTCTAAATGAGTAGCATTTCCTGATTTCCCAAAGATCCCACATCTAATTTTGAAGTTCTATATTTAAAAATGCCCTAAAGACAGATACCCTGATTAAAACCTGTGTGGTTTTAGCCAAAGACTCAGTTTGTGTGCTTGAAATAGTGTGATTTTCATGTTTGTTTTATCAGCTTCACATGCTCACTTGCTGCTGAAAGCTGCCATTTGTTACAAAGAGTATCTGAACTCTATTAACTCTGAGATTGGCTTTGTACAAAAAACTCACTACTAGCCCTGAGGCAGCTGATATACACTAAAGTTGCACATTTGAGAATGAAGCTTGATTCTGGAAAGCTTCACTTATTTAGTCATGTTCTGGGCTCCTGGAGATTCCAATATCCCAGACCTCCATCATGTAGTCAAATGAGAGAAATCCTTCACATGTTGCTGAGAAAAGATTTGGGTCTGGCACAATGAAGTGTAGTACCCAAATCTTTTCCTATATGGCTGTTCCATTTCACTGAACTGTGAGCTAAAGGCAGTAAATCCTTTAAGAATAACATCTGATTCACTTGCAGTATAATCTTGAAAATTAGTTTCTCTATGATCTTCACTAAGATAGAAAGAAATAGATTATAAAAAATTTAAATGTGTTGAAAGCACATTAAGGTTGCTAAATCAAGCACTTGAAACTTAGGAAATGCCAATCACAGCTCTGCTTCCTTGAGTAACTGAGTTATGATCCAGTATTTAATTATACAGTCAGGTCCTATTTTTTTTTCTCCTACATGTGTGGGCCAATATATTCAGATCTCTTCCTCCTAAATTAAAGAATTAAATTGGTAACATAAGTAGGCTGCTATCCTGTAAGTGGATCAGCCCTTGCACAGGAAAAGTGCCCAAACTGAACTGCAAGCACCACAACTTGCACCAACAACAGTGGCAAAGCGCCTGTCAGGGTCCAGCCTCAGCCCTGGGAGGGCTGTGAGATGCAGTAGCTCTGGGCCTGGGCACTGGCAGACAAGCACAGACTCATCAGATTCATCCTGGAAGGCTGTGTGGCTAAGTGACTGCAACTTGGCACTGCTCTGTGCAGCTCCAGGGCTTCTATTCCCAGCCCTGCCTGCCACGACCTCGCACAACCTCGCAGTTACCTCACTGATAAAATAGTGGGGAACGGCCACTGCCCCACCCAGGAATAGGATGTGAAGGCTTGCTCAATAATGAGAGTTGTGGACCTACAAAAATAGAAACAGTCCATAACAGAAGAGGTAAGAGCAAAATCCTTCTGCTTCATATACCTTCATTCAAACCTAAGCATCCTCAGATGAATGTCCCTTTGAGGCTGTCTCACCTGATTTCCCATCTAATCCCCCAAGAATCAAGCCCTGTAGGTTAGGTGTAGATTTATGAAATTAGCTCTGCACATTTTAGCCATATATTTTAGCAATCCTCACTGGCTGTCAATCAGTGTGCTGGAAAACCCCTGGAGCCATCACAACCAATATGAGGGGGGGGGTAAGAATTTGAAGGTTGCTTTTGAAGAAGCCACCACTGCAAAACGGTTTAGCATGATAAACTACAAAAGCAAAAAATTCTTTGTAGTCACTAGGATAATGAGCATAAAGAAGAGTAAAATAAGTAATTTTGCTATGCTTGCAAAAATGTGACGCTGTTCCACTCTCTGTCAGGTTCATTAGAAGATGTTTTGCCTTTGTTGTCAGTGATTTTTTAGTAAAGTGCTGTCAGAGGTAGACTAATTTCAAATTAAAGAACTCACTAACAATTTCAGACCCAGTCATTTATCACCACATGTCATGAGCAGAACTTTCCAGCTAGATTCAAGCTTTTATTTGAGAAGGCAAGGTAAAGAGAGATGAACCTATCCCTTTGAATCTTCCCTTTGAACTATTACACGAAACAAATCCAGCTATCAAAATCCCATTAAGTTCATGTATTTGTAAGATTGATTAAAATTAGGACGTACTCAATTTCATGGGTAACATTAAATTGATGCTGACAAACCACAATTAATTGTCAACTTTGGAACATTTATTTGAATCTTGGAACACCACATTTAGTTCAAGCTGCATTAGTTTCCAAGTGATATAAGGTAGGTTGAAATAGTTTGTTTCCAATTCATTACTCTAAAATGGTACCTTAAGTCAAATTGCTGTGACAGAGTGCACAGACACACCCTGGGAAATGTGTTAGTGAACTTGAGTGAAAGGGCCAAACGTAGACATTTATATATACAGGAATAAGAGATACACAATAAAAATGTCTTATATAGCACCCTCTGATGGGCTGCTTCTGAGACTTTTAAGGAACTGATTACTCTACTATCACATTAAAAATATCTCACAAAGCTGGCCAGAATTTCAGTCATCAGGTGCTGACAAATAATGTAAGACACATTATTTCTTGTACACTCAGGACAGCTCTGGTTTTGTAGGTCAGTTAAAGTAATTTCTTTTCATAAGCTGAGAGTAGTTTTTCCTTTCAGTGCTCCTCACACCCACTGCTTGGTTACAATCCTAGCCAGTGAGATAATCACCACCCAGAAGAAACATTCCATTTCCTCTTTTTATATCCAGTTATGCTGTCAGTTCCTCCTAGTAAGCAGTTGCACAGCCCCCGGAAGGAGAATGCAGCCTTTCTTGGCAAAATGTGTCACTGTGCCTTTCAAGTGAGGTAGAATTTAAGGAAAAGCTTAAGTCAGAGAGATTTCCTCACCACTCAGCCCTTGCCAAGAACTTATTGTATCCTAGCAGTGGATGAGCTTCAGCGGATGCTTTACTATCACACATCAGGTCACTCCTGTTTGGACTGAAAACAAATATCCTCATCAAGGAGAAAAAAGGTGAAAAAATATAAAAGACTAAGGGGGAAAAAGCACCTACTACAGAATACCTAAAAGTCTATCTTCTGAATGTTTTGTGGATCATCTTAAAATATGTTAAATACTTGTTTGTACTCTCTTGATTCAATTATACTTTGCTGGAAATTTTCACACCTATTAAAAGCTTATTTCCTTTGTCTTCTTGAAATATACCTAACATAAAAGCAGGTGAAATTCTTATGGTATGGTAAAACAATAATGTTGGTTTAGACCTCCTGGTAGCCCCCAAACAGATGTGATGCAGAGGGGAGCATGGCACTCACTCTACTGGTTGCTGTTTTTTTTTTTTTTTAATCAGTACTCATGAAGATTCTGGACAGCATACTGTAGGAACATTTGGATAATACAATAAAGGATTCAACATTTTAACAATTTTAACATTTGGAACAATTTAACAATATGTAGAAGAAAAAGATTACCTTTCCCTGAGTTTATTTTTGTAAAGGTTAAGAAAGAGGTTGGAATTATTAGCAGGATAAAAAGGTAGAAAATAAAATATGATGCAATGTTAAGGAAGTCAGGCTTCCTGCCTTTCATGTTCCCCTCTTGCAAGCTATTCACAACCTTGTCATTTCCTACTGCCGTCTCTTGTCACAAACTACTCTGCTCTCTTTGATTTTCCCATGGTCTCAGCTTTCCCTGACTTGTTTTCTGTGTCTCACATTAGCATTCTTTTTTCATCATTTGTAAGAGTGTTCCCCTTTCTTTTACATCTCTCTTCAAGACCTATCTATGCCATAATTCCTGCAGGAAATTTATCATGTGACTGTATCTTGAGATATTTGAATGATTCCTTACTGGTCTCTGTAATAAAAAATGTAATTACCAGGTTATTTTAATTTATGAAAAAGGCACATAGATTATCACATGTTTCTTTATATTCTTTGTCCTAATCTTTCTTTGTCACTCATCCTTATGAATTGAAAGTTAGGGTCAATAATATATGAAGATGTTTGGTTTTTAATTCCCTTGCTTAGGGGATGAGATTGTATTTCAGTATTGTAGCTGAAAATTAGTAGTACACAACAATTTGCTAGGAAAGATAACGCATCTTCTAAAATATTTTTAAAATAGAAAATTGCATTCAAGCTGAGATTCTGTTCACACAAACCTCAGGCACCAACCATCATACTATTCTACAATGCAAAGAGTCCCATAAAGCTCTCAGCAGCATAGGTTTCAGTTGTCCTTACACCACATGCCATAAACACATCTCAGCCCTGGCTCCAGGCACTCACCTTTAGCAAAAGCAGCAGCCAACTTTTTTTGGATGCTTTTAAGCTTCCCCTTTGATTTATTTAATTTTGACTTTCAGTGTTTGGCAACAGCTCTCTGGTCCTTAATAATATTGAAGGTGCAAACTGATAATATTTATCTACACCAAAGGGTCCATGTGTGTACAGGGTATGTTTGGGGAAATTAATACTCCCTCAGCATGAGCTGATAGGATAAACATCAATGAAATTCTGCTGCTGTCTGAGAGAACGTGCCATGTGGGGCACCTGTTTCCTGAAACCTTTCACCAAGCTGGGCATGTGTGGCACTTTCCAACCTTCCCCCTAGAAAAAGCCTCTTCCTCCTCTAGACAAATTTATCCTTTTACTTTTCCTGTTTTGCAATTCCACACAATCAGACGTACTGCACATGCAGGTAAATTTGGTAGTTAATTACCATTCTAATTGCATTCCACAAACCACTGGAAGAAAGTAAAGATTAAAACTGTCAATCTAGTGGATTTAGTCTAATGAAATTGTTAATGGAAACATTAAAAGTTATCAGACAGGAAATCTGACCACAAGATACCACTCATGAAAAAAAATCCATCCATTACACTGGACTACATTGGATATTGTAAACATTGGTAAGTTAATGTAAAATTTAAAGCAGTTGTGGTTTAAATTTAAAAGCATTGTGTTTTACTCCACAAATTGAACGGTACCTGGGGAATCATTAAGGCTGAAGGCAATTCGTACCGGCTTATCAGCAGGTACCCTGGCCGTGGTGATCATGTGGGCACTTGAGTCAATGCTTTTACTTGTTTGCTCCAGCTGCAATAATACAAAAAATATATTTATTACAGAGCATGTGACATCATTCAACAGAGTTTTAATGCTTTTCATGCACTTTCCCATCCTAGCTAGATGTTTAGAATCAAAGTCAAGGGAGCGCCATTTCTCTTTTCCATTTAAAAAGAATTTAAGTGAAATTCAGTGCAGAGACTGCTTTTATTTTTGCTATTTATAGATTAGAAAGAACGATGGCAAAGGAAGCTGCCTCTCTTCTCACCTGCTTGCTCCCCGCCATTGCCCCTTCAGCAAGCCTTGACTCGTGGCAATACTGCCTGGTTCTGAAGGTGAAGAAGGAAGAAGGGGTGGGGAGTTGAGAGTAACATGACCCCAGGGCTGCCCTGTGATTGGAACTGTGCACACCACTCCACATGGTGTCAATGAGGAGGCACTCATCCTTCTACCTTCCACCCAAACTCCCCCAGCCCAAGTGTTCCTGCAAGTCACACACTTCATGGCCAAAAATACGTGGGGGTCTCCAAACCTTGGTGGTGATTCTTCAGTGGAAGTCTGTGCAGGTGTAGGGGTCTGTCTGCATGGATTTGGCTCCTGGGTTGGGACCTTACTCAGTCCTCTGTCTTTCTTCTGAGACCATCGATTCCAAAAAGTGATTTTACCCTGTGTGATGTCCATTAAGAAAACTGCTAGTTCATTTCAAATATGGCACTAAAGAACTGTTGGGCAATAAAAGAATTAGCTACTAACAGTATAATTAAAACATGTCTGTGCCCTCAGAAGTTATACTCTGAGCTCTACTATTGAATGAACATTCACTTTTGAATGAACAGTTTTGGTTAAACTCTATTGAATAGCTGAATGCAAACAATCCCCTTGATTATCTACACAAAGCTGCTGAAATTCAAAGATATTAATCTTCTGATTAGCACCATGTGTTGAGAATGTGAAGTTAGTGGGACTTTGTGCATGCAAAAGATCTGCCCATAAAGAAATTATTTTAGGACTCTGGACTGCTATCCAGCACACATTGTATTCATACCAAATGGGTGGACAATTATGCTTTCAAATTACCATAAAAACTTCTTAGGGAATTAGAAACCAAATTCATCAGGAAAATACAATGAATTTACTAACTCATTGTCAGCAGACAACAGAGCATTTAGCTGGTGAAAACAAGAGCCAGTTTCCCAAGCCAATAGTCTTGCAGTTTTACAGTAAAGTAGCTATTGTACTGCATGAAAATGCTACCAAGTCATTCCAATTCATACTGAATTATTTGGCAGTCTCAAAAAGTCAATAGAACAGAACACTGTTTCAGGAGTATAATCTTCCTTGGTGGTGTACAAGTGAATCAAAGACTTCTCTGGCATCAATGCCATGCAATCAGTAGAAGAGGATCAAATTTGCATTGGGTCCATTAATTTCAGCATTTCTTGTTTATTTGCTTTGTCTCTCTCTATGTTTAGCTACCAGAGTGATACAGTTACTTGTGACTTGAAGTGTATAATCTTTTCTTACAAATAATTTACAATAATAACAACAAATAATCTAAAATCCTTACTTTGAATAAATTTTATTTGAAGCTGAAAGTGTCTATTTTTGCTAGTATATGAAGGATATCAGGGATTGCTCTTAATTTCCCATTACTAGTATTCAAGACCCACAAAAATGGATCTATTATCTGTGAAGCAGAGGCAAAGAAAAGCCAAATAAATTGCACCCATGTATGTTTTAGATTCAGGAAAAGACCCTTGGAGTCAAGTGAAATATTTTATTTTGAAGTGCATTGCATCAGAGTAAATAATTTTTACCTTCTGAGCATTCTTGATCTTTTCCCCTCACTTCATAAGAAACATCTGAGACATCTCATTGTTTTTTTAAATACAACAGAATTACCAATGCAAAATTCGTAAACATATTTCCCTTCCTTACTTCCCAATACAAGGTAAAGAAAATATCCTCTCCAAGTGAAGAGATTTTAAGTGATAAGCAAATCCTTAAAAGAAGGCTTTTCATTGTTCTGTGCTGTTAGTACACTTTCTCTGACACTGACTATCTCAAGTGGTCTTCCACATAAGAGTATACTTCACATTTCACATCATAGCCTAAGAAATTAAAAGGATGCCTTCTGCTAGAGTTTTTAAAGTTGCCACAACAACATTGCTACCAGACTGTTTTTTATCCCAATCACATACTCTGTGGTCTGCAATATTCTTAAATTAACCCTTTTAACCATCTACTCTGTGAGGGAAAAAATCAATACCTTTTCAGTAAGAAATGATGAATTCTATTGAAACACAAAAGAAAATTTCCATTTTATTCTAATTCAGAAGATATCTTATCCTGATACACAGCATTTACCCTGTTATCATTTTTTTAAATTGCATTTATCCCTTCTCTCCTTTTTTTTGTAAAGTCCTCAAAAAAGGATTTTTCTCTTTCTCTCCATCACAAAAAGCAATCACAGAGAACAGAAAGGGATGGAAAAAGTCTGTGTGCAAACAAGGTGATACTATGAAACATGCAGATCAACTGCCCCTAATTCCCCACATCCTTTCCCCATGAATGAAGAACAATGTCTCTGTGGACAGAGATGAGAGTGAGTAGGCAACCTGGAACTTAATCAGATTTAATGAGCAGCTCTCATCTTCTCAACAATTGCCTATAGAGCTGGCTGGCTGCTGTTCCTCTGTAAAAAACCTGCAGCAGAACTCAGATTAAATGCTCTAGGTTAGATCTCTATGGATTTTTGCACACCTGTTGCCTTACCTCACTTAGCGGAGTGTCTGCACTTGTATAATCCAGGGCCAGCCACTGCCTTGGCTCGTCGTTGCCTTTATGGAGTAAAGCTTCAATAAAAGAAAAGGCTGCACCTGCTGCATAGCAACAAACTGACAAGGTCTGAGAAGCTGAGACAGCTGTCAGGGCAACATGCTGCTACCTGCACTTCCCATAGGCTTTGCTGTCCCAAAAGATAACCCTTTTCCACAATTCTGATTTTCCTTCCTCTCCTTGCCAGGGATGAGAGATTATGATGCTGTCACACTTCAGGGAGGAAAAAATCCTTCTGTTACAGGCATTATTAAACAGCAAACTGTGGTGAGCCCAAGATTTTTAATTCATTAGTCCTGGCAAACCTGAAATACAAACAGACTTGCTTCATAGGACAGGAATGTTTTCAGCATGACCCAATCAGTGTCTGTGTCTATTCCAGCAAACTGGCAAAGATAGCATGACTCCAGTCAGCAAAAATGTCTGCAGCTCCAATCAGCTTGGGCTGACTCTGCCAACTTGGACTGGCTGCAAGCACACTCTCAAATGATAGCAGGGACTATCAAAGCTAACAACAACTGATGCACTCGGCCTCTTGGGCTCACATTTGTTTTGGCTTTGACTGAGCCAGGCTTGTTGAAGAGAAGCCACTAGCCCTTCTCTTCTGAGGAGATAACAGGCAAATCTCAGAATGTGTAGGCTGTAAAAGCAGATGTATTTATAGAGCAGCCAGTGATGGCAGTGATAAATGAAGCTGACTCAGAGATTTGACTGAACTCAGAGGATTTCCCAGTGTGATTTCAGATAGCTTTTTTTTTTCAAACTACTGGCAAGCAATTTAATAGATAAATCTTGAAGTATTACAAGAGATTATTTTCTTCAGTTTAAAGTTTTATTTTCTGTTGTCAGAAAATAAAAGTTTAATCCCTGTCATGCACATGTACTACCTACATGACTTTGACTGAGTGCTATCACTGTCATTGGAACAAGTGGAGAAAAATGGAGAACAATTACAGAATGATTTTACAGAATATCTATTGTTTTGTGCTTGAAAAGGGGGTCTCCTTCAAAATGTATGTGAAGGTATATTTCATCTTTAAATTCCTAATGAAAAGAGCTTCTCTAACCCAGATCTGCATAGACACATTCCTAGATTCCCCTGGCTCAGCTGATATATAGAGAGATTGCTGGACAAATAAAGACATGAAGGGTTAAAGTAAAATTTTCATCCTTCCTCACTCTCTCGCCTTCTGACCCTAGACCAGGACTGATCTCACCAGGGCAAAACTCTGGAAGCTGCCAGTTACCCTTATGGCCTCAAAAGACCTTTCTTATACTTCAAAATTAGTGAACTGCAAAAATATCTGACCCACACTACCTTTACCCCAGGAATGACTTGGGAAGGCATTGGACAGCTACACCATTACTTAGGTATCTCTTGAGGCTGTCTTTAACTGCAGTGGGATTTCAGAGCTCTGGCCCAAACAGCTGGTAGAAAGCTGGACTGCACCTATGACTACACTGACCATTTTCTCTTCCCTTGATATGTTTCTGAAAAGATTGAGGGTTCCTCCCTAAATGTCTCCTTTGGAAGGGGCAGAAGACAGATTTGCCTCTGGTGACAACCATTATAGCAAATAACATTCTACAGCTCAATATTATCAGCAATTGGTATTGATGTCCAGCTCCACATCCAATTACTGTGAAAGTATTGGTAGATACAGAAAATCCTGGCTCCAGTGGAGTCACAAAAATATTCTGCATCAGTTTTCATGGAGCCAGGGTTTTCCCCAAATCATAAGATATTGCTTTGTATGGACAAATGGTACTCAGATGGTGTTGATACTTTTGTTACATGCCATTACATAAAAGCCTAAGAAAGGCTCCCTACATGAAATCTTAAGACAGGCAAAGTTTCCAGCAGCCATGACAGCAAGGGTCTTGGACATAAATGATGTCTGAATAGGGCAGGGTGCTTTTTCCCAGATGGCTCTGACACTCCACATTTCCAGACTGACACTTCAGTTGCACTCACTTTAAATACCATGTGCACTTGCAAATTAAGTAGATCATCATTTTATGTGTTGCAGCCACTGTGTCCATGTTTTTTTGAATTTCACTGTTTCTAGTTAAATCTGTATTATTCACAGACTCATGGAAGCACAGAGCTTTTAGGGTTGGAAGGGACCTCTGGAGATCACCCTGTCCAACCCCTCCTGCCAAGGCAGGGTCACCTGGAGCAGGTGACACAGGAATGTGTCCAGGTGGGTTTGGAATATCTCCAGAGACGGAAACTTCACAAGACTCCTGGGCTGCCTGTTCCAGTGCTCTGCCTCACTCCATGGAAAATGTTCTTCCTCATGTTTGGGTGAAACTTCTTGTGCAGTTTATGGCCATTGCTCCTTGTCCTGTCACTGGGCACCACTGACAAGAGCCTGGCATCATCTTCTTGTCACCCTCCCTGGAAATATTGTATGGGTTATTGAGATCTCATCTCATCTCATCTCATCTCATCTCATCTCATCTCATCTCATCTCATCTCATCTCATCATCTCATCTCATCTCATCTCATCTCATCTCATCTCATCTCATCTCATCTCATCTCGTCTTCTCCAGCCTAAACAGGCGCAGCTTCCACAGTCTCTCCTCCTAAGAGATGCTCCAGAACCCTCATCATCTTTGTGGCCTCTGCTGGACCATCTCCAGAAGCTCCATGTCTTTCTTGTCCTGAGGAGCCCAGAACTGGACACAGTTACACACTTCTGTGAAGTGTGCTGCCTCTGAATTGTGGGCTAAGATCCAAAACTGCACAAACCAAAAGGACCCAATTTGCATTTAAATATCAACTCTGTGCTATACACAATTATTAGTCACCTGAAATCACTACTTTATGGGAGGTGGCATGTTTTTAAAATGTGAGACTGTTATAGCATTCTGCATACAGAAGATCAAAGCATCAGGATGAATGATTTGACTGTAATTGCTTTATCAGCTATCTATTCTTGGGATAATTGTGCTAAAACTCTCAACAATATAGACTCAAACAGCATATTTTAAAAAGTTCTTTAAATTACTTTGTAAGAGTAAACTAGGGAAGATCTTAATTTTAAACAATGGGGAAATTGAAGTCTAGGATGCTTCAATTTGTTCAAATTAATAGTCCAAGGCATTTGCGCAGAGATAAGTCTCACAATTCTTACTTACTAAAGAGATTATTAAAATAATTGCACCAAAACAAATTAATCTCTAATTTCTAGCAACACAAAAAAATACTTCTTCCTGACAGACTGCACATACACCTTACAGTCATCTCTGTGAAAATTACAGAATGCTGAGTACTCCAGGGTGTTGTGGGGTTTTTTGTGTTTTTTTTTTTTCTTTTTGTTTTGTTTTTTTTGGTTTTTTTTTTTTTTTGTTTTTTTTTTTGTTTTTTTGGTTTGGTTTGGTTTGGTTTGGTTTCTCTGTGTGTGTGTGTGTGTGTGTGTGTGTGTAGGAGAACAGCCTGCCCTGTTCCTTTTTCAGAATACTCTTAGTAATCAGGTTCCTGGTATCCAATCAAAAGTCTTTCAGTCCTGCATCACATTATGAAACTGGTGATGTGCTAGAGGAGGATATCACATTTTATTAGTCAAAAACACCTGAAAGGAATATATACTACATTAGGAACTATGGGACTTACTGATATTCAGCAGTGGAAACATGCAAATTTTCAAAAAGTTTTAGGATGAAGTAGCAGTTATTTTACAGATGTTAAAAAAGCCAATATTTGCAATCTAATAAAACACCTGTTGCCTTCACTTTTTAGCTGTGCTACTTTCAATTCATCTCAGTGTCCTAGTATAAGTAGTATTTTAGTAGCATATGATCTCATTGAAGCTAAAATGGTGTTTTGCAGATTGCCAGTCACTATTTAAAAATACACTTTAAATATTCTAGCATATGGAAGATGTTCCAAGAAGAAATCAACTAAAATATATATATATATTGCCTAAAAACAATCCAACATCCCATATCCTGACAACTGGAGCAACCAACAGAGCATTTCCTTAGTGTTCTTGGGTATTACCTCCAGTGTCCTTGCCTAGGTAGTGTTTTAACATAGGTAAAATAATGTACTTTCACCAAAATTCTATTCTCTGAAAGGCTGACCCCCATCAGATTAAATTAAATCATTAATACCAGCAGCAAAATACATTGTGCACTGACTTACAAAATTTGCTTATAAATAAGCAAATTTATAATTAATGGCAAATTGATATGCAGTAGCTGAATTCACTTACATAGGATCACACAGGTTTAATAAAGGATATCATTGCCAAGAAATTAAAGATTGGCTTAATCAAGGTAATGTGGATTTAAAGGAGCTGAACCCAGCAACTCAGCAATTTTTACATCTGCCTTAAGATCATCTGCAAATAACTACACTGTGAATTATTTGAAAACCTCAGTGGTGAAAAACTCCATCACTTCCGCAGCAAATTCCAGGTAGAAACTGTGAAAAGCTAATTCTGCTGAAAGAAAACTGATGCTGCCAAAGACCCTTGTGAAACTCTGCATGGAAAACAAGATGAAAGTTGAAGTTAGAAATGTTACTGGAAAAGCTTCACTATTGTCAGAAATCAACGGGTGCAAATTTACACACTTTATTCACATCTGCATAGAGATGCTGCAGGGTTATTGACAGATTGGCATTAATATTCTCAAACATATGAGTTACCTTTGAAAACCAATTATTTCAGACAACTTTTAATCCCTTCCTTACACCTAATCCATACTATGACTAGAAGTAGCTGTTCACAGAAACCTGCTCTTCAGTGCTGCCCCTCAGAGGGCACATTCTAGAAATTCATTGTATCACAGAATGGCCCATGACGCCGACAATTTATTTACAGCCTGGGTTGGGAGAGACCTTAAAGACCCTCTGGTTCCAAACCAGGCATGGGCAGGGACACCTTTCACTAGAACAGGCTGCTCCAAGCCCTCTCCAGCCTGGCCTTGAACATTTCCAGGGATGGGACAGCCACAGCTTCTCTGGGCAACCTGTGCCAGGGCTTCACCACCCTCACAGGGCAGAATTTCTTCCTAATATCCCATCTAAACATAATCTCTGTCAGTGGGAAGCCATTCCCTCTTGTCCATCACTCCCTTGTCTAAAGTCCCTCTCCATCCTCCCCGCAGATTCCCTTCAGGTATTGGAAGGCTGCAATTAGGTCACCCTGGAACCTTCTGGTTTTTCAAGCTGAACACTCCCAGCTCTCTCAGCCTTTCCTCATAGCAAAGGTGCTCCATCCCTCTGTCCATCTCTGCAGCACCCTCTGGACTCATTCCAACAGGGCCAAGTCCCTCTTGTGCATTTGAAACCTACTGACTGTGCTGCTGCTGACTGTTCACCAATATGCACATTAATGTAAAATTCCTTAATTGCTTCAAAAAACTGCTTTTGCTACAGCAATTTTTGTCCAAAAAAGAACCTTGATGCCTCGTTCCACGTTCATGCTAGCCCCTGGTGACAACCTTGTTTTTGATTTTATGGTTTTCTTCATATTATCATCCATAATAATCTAAAAGCAAAATGAAATCTCCAAACTAAACCTGTAATGATCTTTTAATAAGCTCCACTGGCAGTACCAGCTTTAGCACCATGAACTAGAGACAGGCTGCTGTAGCTCCTGTTTGAGGCATCTAAACCCTGAATCCAAAACAGAATTGTGCACATATATTTTTGGGGGGAAATTGTATGTTCCAGGTTACAATTTAAATAATCAAATTGTCTGTTACTTGAGAAGTTCAAGTCTTCAAACAAAATTAGAAAATTACTACTGAACTAGCTAAAAGAGAAATAGCTCCCATTCCATTTACCTAGTTCTTAGTTTTACAGCCATAAATAAAATCAAAGTGGTTTAAAATGAACTTAACCAGCAATTAATATAGCTCACAATTCTTGGAAAGTTTCAGAGTGCTCTTTGTGCAGAGAACTGGCAGTTTGTATTACCACAGCTTAGCAATTGACGATATTTAACTTTAAAGCATTACTTTCAAAAGTTACAAAAACTGTGGCAAACAGACATGACAGACTGGTTTTGAATTTTAAAAATTTCAAAAAACAAGTATAAGAAAACAGTTTCAAATATTTTTCCTTCTGCAAATTTTTTGCAAGCCATAATTTGCCATTAATGATTACAAAAAAGTGAAAATTAGGAAACATTGTCTAATTTCTTGCTGATGTACCCCCTTTCTTTAAAGTTCTGTATACCCATATATTAGATTGTTTTGCTATTCCTCTTCACACCACCATTCAGAAATTTCACCATAAACTCACTTAAGCTTCCTTAAACCAAGAAATGGAGACAAAAGGTTATAGCAGCAGGTTTCTGTGAGACTGTTAGATGCTGTGTAAAGACTCCTTGTGTTATTCTATTCAGGGAGAAACATCTAAAGCATGTGTCTGGAATCCTCTAACACAGGCAAGTAGAGATACATGCCCAACTGAAAATAATCTATTCTTCAGACTGCTGAGAAGTCTGCAGAACATTTTCAGCCTTTTGGAACCATACATCATGCAATGGTGTCATACAGCTGCTAATCCCACTTGATCTAAGATCTTCCTTATTTTCCATCTATTGATGGTCTGGGATAGTTTATTATAACTCCTAAATCTGACAATAGATTAATTGAATAAGCCACACTGTTGTTAGTAACTTAATCTACATCATCAGTGAGTAAAATCATTAAAAAATTTTTAACAGTAAAAATATTGTACATGGCACTCTTTCATTGTTTCAGCTTGGAGTGTGATTCTAGTATGTAATATCAATTACTAACTTTCAAATTCATATTCCTTTGTAAGTCTCATCAGAACAGAGCATTTTCTTTTGTAGTTCTTTGTACATGCCAGCAGTAATAGAAATTCAACACTGAAGACAAATTGTTTGCTACATTGTATGGTAGAGAACTAGAATCATGGAGGCACAACTTCAAGGAAAAGACACCTCTCTAATATCCAGCCCAAACCCTCCCTGACACAGCTTCATGCCATTCCCTCAGGTCATCTCACCAATCACCAGAATCAAGAGATAGGTGCTGCTTTTCCACTTCCACTTGATTTGAGTCAGTTGTAGACTGTAATGAGGTCTCCCCTCAGTCTTTTCCTTGATGCCTACATTTTAGTCAACAGAACTCAGAACCTGAGCCATAAAGATGCACAATAAACATTTATACATTCACTTTACTGTACTGTGTTAAAAAAAAAAAAAAAAAAAGGTAAAAGAATGTCAAATACATCATGGATAAAATCTACTTTTGATAACCAGTGAACACCTAGCCTGCAGAGTTACTAAGATAAGCAATACTGATAATGAAACAGAGTTTGAGCAATTATCCTTCAAAAGAAAAAAAGGCAGAGATTTCTTTATGGTTTGATTACTGTTTCAAGAACCTTAACCCAAATACAGGGTTTGAAATGAAATCTGCCTGATATTACTGAGTCTTGGACTCATTAAGGTTGGAAAAGACCATCAAGATCATTGAGTCCAACATTTGACTGGACACCACCATGTCACCTTCGCCTTGGAACTTCAGTGTCTGATGACATCCTTTAGCTAATATCAATGAGCTTGGGGCTTTAACAGCACGATGTCACATTTTTTATTATTGTTGTTGTACATATTACAGCACTGGTACATTCACAATGACCTGTTTTGAATGTATATTAGAAAATGTTCTCTGCTCATTCCTTATATGTAAACTGGATTGCACTACCTAAAGGATACCTTGGTTAACTGTCTGTAATGATTTTATTTATTTATGTATCTATATATATATATTTATATTTTTATAGATGTCATTTAATTTTTAAAAACACATAGTACAGTCTTCAACATAACAGGTTTTTTAGGCAGTGTGTGTGACAGCTATAGTGGGTCCATAAACTGCACAGATTATTTGGTTTAACAGATACTGTTGTGGTGTGTTGCAATATCCTGTTTTACCTTCTCCCTTCCCCCTCGCCCCTCGCTGAGTGTGCCCTGTCAATCAGGCTAACATACCAGCAAGGCGTCGTGTGATAGGTGTCCCTAGTCCCTTGAGACCCTGCCCCTTCACCTGGTTGGTGGCTCACCTGTCCCCTCCCCTTCCCCTGTCCTGAGCTTAAAATGTTAATGAGACCATGTGGCCTGATTCTGTTAGCAGCAGTGGCCCGGTGCAGACATCTCTGTACCCATGGAATAAACATCTGGCTACCTTCTAGCAGAATCCACTCCCTTTCTCTCCACCATCGCCAGAAGCTCTCTCTCCTGAGGTAAACGGAGTCCTGACAGCCTGGATTTGCCCCGCTGCACTCTCCAGCAGCCAAGGTATCTCTGGGGTAAAACACCGCAGTGCTGCCTTTGGCCCAGCAGCGAAGGTCAGAACTGGCCCAGGCACCATCTAACTGGTTATATTGGGATTCATATTCCAATAAGATACCAGCTTGACTAGCTTAGCTGGAAATAAAAAGTCCCAGGATATGATAATGATAGGTCAGATTCACACCCAAACAGAGGACCTCAGCCAACCCCTCTGAAGCACAGATGCACCCATATCATTAACCAGTGAGCTAGGTGGAGCTGAGACCCTTAACCAATCATGTCTCTAAGGGAGAGAAATTTGAAAGCCCTATAAAAGGAGCTGCCCCATAATAAACCTAAGCTGTTACTGCATGAACCTTGTTGTGCGCCTGTCACTTGCCTGTCTCCAAAACTGTAACAGTGTGTATCTACTGTTCAAACAGAATCACACTTTAGGGATTTAGTGTGCAAGGCTGAGAACAAGTCCCAGTCGATAGTCTCAACTTTGGTAAGAGTCCATTCTGTGGCTTTTGGCCCATACTGCATTATGGCATGATTCCCTTATTTGTGCTACATGGTGTAGTATCTCCTGCTTTGCATAAGTGCACAGTGTTTATTCATTAACATTTCCTTAAACACCTCAAGAACCATGTAGGAAAGACTATGCATTTTCCATAGTGTGGGCAATCGTAAAAGCAGGCAACCCCAATATCTGCAAAGAATGATGCATCTGACTCCATGATATCAGAAGGGTAATTAATTACTTTGTTTTACTATATTATTCTATACTATATTATACTACATCCAAACTGAAACTGTGCAAGCACTCAACTGAACAAAACCTTGTGACTGTCTGACAGTCTGGACATGCACTTGGCCCTGACAGGCCAAGAAAACAAAACACCATCACTTTGGGTAAACAATCTCCATATTGCATTCCACTTTGGCACAACACAGGCACAACAAATGAGAAAATAATTGTTTTGATCATTCTTTTCTCTGCTTCTCTCACTGCTTCTCTCAGGTTCAGAGAATGTGAATCCCACAGTGGACTATGGTTCTCAGTTACAGCTGGGCAGGATTTGCAGTGCAGAAACGAGAGCTGCAGGAGTGTGTTTACAGTTCTTTTGATTCACAACCAGGCACAGATTCAGGCCAATTTCTGAGCTGCTGGCAGATACATGGCTGACAGAGTAGCCAGGAAATAATGGGACATGCTGAAGTTCCCTAGGTCAGGCTGGTGGGTCACATTCTATGCTGGCAGCAAGAAGGACAGTGTCCTTGCACACCCTGGGCAAGAAGACTCCCACTGACCTGAGTTCTGGAGATTGAACGAATTTCTCAACAGGTATATTCAGATGACATGTGATGAACAATCCTAAAATTAATCCTCAAATAATAATGGGGATAATAAGGGAAACAAAATTTTAGTTACTTGGACAAGGCCTTTAAAATTATTTAGGTGGACAAACAAAGTACTAAAAATTGGAAAAGCCTCTGTCTCTATCCTGAAGATCTAGTACTGGTTTAGATCATCCTTAGAAAATTCCAAATTTGGCATCAAACTTACAATATGACAAAGTGAAGAAAGAAGACTGCAGGTGTCAGTGGCTCAGGCACTAGACAGCATAAGCTGTGGTCTTGATCTCAGAATCCTGCCTTTTCAGCTACTTATTTTTTTGCTTAGTGCTTTCAGAGCTGAAACAAATGCAAATCAGGTGTGGTAGCAGCTTGTTTCCAGAAGGCTACAGATAGATGTTATTTATTCTACTCTTCCTTATTTCATCTGGGTATTGTTTCTGCAGAAGTTTTCATTTATTCAATGCTGGGTTTGCCCCTCTCTTCCACTGTTTTCTATATTTTCCAGTTGCAGCCTAAAACTCCCATTTCCTTCATTCCTCAGTTTGGTGTTCTCCAAGTTTCCACTGCCACATAGGTCCTGGTAAGTCCTTCCCACACGACAAGAACAGCTGAACTTTCAGGAGCAGTAGGCATATATTTCCAGGTATTTCCAGGTTTCTGTGCATCCTATTGGACAAGAGAGAGTTCCCATATGACCAAGCTGAAAACTGAGGAAAAGTGTTTCACTAGCCCTTATCTGATCCTGCACTTCATTTCCTCAAGCAAAACAGAACTCACCATCTAGAAGACGTTATTTTTTCCCAATTAAGTTTTTTCTTATGGCAACAAAACAAGAAGGATCTCAACAATTTTGCCTTCTCCCATGAAATAAAAGTTCTTGGACTGCATTTTGTTGAGTACCACACCAGTGTCACAACACGTGTCTTGATTGTACCTACAATACAAACAAAAATCAATACAAACAGCATTGATTCCTTTCTGAGACTATCATCCTTTCCAATTTGCTTGTTCTGAGGAACTTCTGAATTCTTGTCACTTGTGCAGGTGGAATCACAGAATTGTTTAGGTTTCAAAAGACCTCTAATACCATTGTGTTCAACTGTTCCCTCAGCAGTGCCAAATCCACCATTAAACCATATCCCTCTGCATCATCTAACAGTCTTTTGAACACTTCCATTCTAAGGCAATACTCCTCTAAAATCCCCAGAAATGCTTTCCTGTGACTCAAGCTACCTGGATTAGGTATAGCAGAGAGAGCACACACTGAGGTAAGAATTCCAAATGGTAAGGAAATCTTGCTTTCCTGTTGTCACAATCCACTAGTACAAGCGGAGGTCGTGATGGTTTATTAACTGATCTCAGAGTGCAAAAACATAGAGGGTATTTCAGCATTAATCAAAACAAATGCACCTTTTATTGAGTGCCCACAGCAAATGCAACAGAAGTATCAGAAAGGAGATAAAGGATAGAAAAAGAGAGAAAAAGGGGAGGGGGGGTATAGCTACCAATGGAGAGATGAAATTCTCATGGTCTGGCCAACAGATCTGTCTTGTCACATTGGGGAGAATCTCAAAGTCTTTGGTTAACTCAGGGGTCTGTTATCGTCCTCCACTGGCAAGGAAAGAGGTACAGGACAGTGGAGAACAAGCACAGACAGTCCAGTTCTGAAACATGACAAACCAGTCCCAGCAGTGAGCAGGATTCATTGTTTCAGCACTGGTTTCTATGGGAAACCATTCCTGGTCCAGCGAACACATCTGCAGGTAACATTTGGCAAACATCCTGCTTCACCCAGCCCAGCACCCCCATGTTAGAATTATAGGGGTCTCAGACTCAGTCCTTGGGAGGCCCTCAATCTCTGTCCTTGATGATAGTTGTGAGGCAAAGGAGGGATTTTCCGTGGGGGAAAAATTGCCCCAGAAAGTCAGACTTTGTCTACAGTGGGTGGCATCTGACCAATTTTTTCAAATAATCAAAACAAATCACAAAAATCAAAAATAATTTTCACAAGATTACAAGAATTATTTCAAAACACACATCCAAATTTTATAATCTATTCATAATCCATAATTATGGCTTATTCATATAGTTTGCCTTGCATCAATAGCCTTGGGGAATGTCCACAGGGGAGAGGACATTGGCCAGGTTATAGACGGCATTAATTATAGATGTCAATTGTGTTAACTGTTTCATCATTCTCAAATTAATAACGAATAAGATTGCTGATAAAACAAAACCAATCAAAACTAAAATAAAAAGGACAATGATGGGGTGACACAATTTGCTCAGGACACTGGCAGTAGGTGACCACCTAAAAAGAGTATCCCACCACCTGTGTTAGGCATCTTCTCTTACTCTTTCTATAACAAGATGTATTTCTTTCACGTTGTGAAAGAAATACAGTTACCGGGGTTTTCTGTCCATTTTTCTTAATCTTTTCCAAAATTTCGATTAAATCCTGATGAAGCAACAATCACTTTACCAAAGTAAGTATCATCCCAGTGGGTGTAGGCAATAGTTTGTGAATCAGTGTGTAATTGGATTGTAAAAGATGACAAGAAGTAACTGGGGCTTCACAAGAAAAATCACATTCTGTGATTTTATTAAAGTTACAAGCACAAAAATTGGAACGATTTTTAGTATCCACTACTACATTTTCTACAAATACAATATCACAAGCAGTTCTAAGGCATGCACATCCATTGCCTATATATACAAGGACTGTTTCAGAAGTCTCGTTAGGATGAGTTTCAAAATGACAGATATTTTGCTCTGTGTCCAGACTAATGTCTTGAGCTATAATTGCATTACTTTCACATATGAACCCCTATTGTTCTTGGACAATACAAGTTTCTAAATTAACAGTTTGCCACTTTTCACTAATTTGACAGGCTCATTCCCTATGTTCTGGAGGATAGAGAATAGCCCCACCATGATTCAGCCCTAATGCAATTATAGGGAAAATGGAATGCACCGAAGCGATATGTATGGTTAGTACAAAGGTTGTGGCTGTGTTTGTGATGGGGTGATAAGTAAAATTCACTAAGTTCCACCAGGATTGGAATTCTTTTTCAAAATCAGTGTCACTGTCCAAAATTATTTTCCGAATTCCAGTAGGAAAAGTGCCTTCTTCACCTTCTCTTATAATTGAGGCAGCAACTGACTGGATATAGCTAAGAGCCAAAGAAACATTGTTTTGTGTAGCACCGAGTGCATCAATTACCAGTTAGTGGTGATTCATATTTATCTTTTCCTAGTTTGGTAATATGTTTGATAACAACCACTGATGTGTTCCCAAAGTCATTAAGGATGACTGCAGTGGTTGTTGTAATTTGGTCAAATCTCTAGTTGTGGCAGCCAATTTATTCATTAATACTTCTGAATCAATACTATTTAGAATTCCAAATTCTAAATGGTAAATTCATAACCGGTGTGTTCCCACAAGACCGGTTATGTCTCTTGGTGTCTGTCTTTCAAAAGAGTTCTGCTTTCAGAACCAGGTTGTCCAGCTCTAACAGGAAGTTTGCAAAAATAGTGGTAGGTGTTACCATAAAGGGAGGGAAAACATTATTTTTGTCATCCAACACTAGTGTTATCATGGTTTATCAGGTCTTCATGCCCCTTGGAGTTCTTCTGTGAAAAAGTAATCACAATAGAATTCTGCCACCAAGAGGCAGAAAAATTAGAATGATGGAATTATCCAGCATGTATTTATCTGATGCTCTTTCCCCAGAGCATTGGAGGCTACCCATGCATGTTTATTCTGAGGGGTTTTTAGCACAAGTGGTACTTGCCCTATAGTAAGGGAGGTCCACCAGAACAGGTTGTCCAGGATAATGTGCTGGATTCTTAGGATCATTTGGTACACAGCATAGGAGTCAGTGTAGATACAGACAAGAGAGGTATTCTGTGCCTCACGTTGGAAAACAGTCCAAACAGCTATCAGGTCCCCAGCCTGAGCACTGCCTTCTCCCTCAGTAATAATTCCTTCACCAGAGGAAGTGTGGAGGGCTGCTGCCCTGTACCTCCACACCTTTCCCTCTCATTTAGCAGAGGCATCAGTGAACCAAGAATTTGCTGATTGTTCAGGGGAGAAAGGAGGTGCTACTTTAATTACAGAGGCAGGTTTGTCATGGCTGCTACCCAAGCTCTTGGTTTCTTGAATCACTAAATTTTTTACAGCTCCTTCTGTTATTGAGATGTTACAGTAATGTTCCATCTGAGCATACCACTTTCTAACTGAGGCCCTCTGGCCCACCCTGTCAGGCGAGGGGGTCCCAGTAGTGACTGCCTTAATAACTTTGAAAGGGCCTCTCAAAAAAATTGGTTGTTGTCCTGCAATTTTTTCCACTTCTGAGAGAGCTAAGCTAACCACAAACAATCCCTATTCCCAGGTTGTGTATCTTTTCTCAGCATCTTTGAAACCACAGGAATAAAAACCAAGAGGCCCTGTTGGACCCTTAGGACCCCGCTGCCATATGTGTACTGACAGCCTTGAGGAGGCAAATCCCCATTCCACCTGGAAAGGATCTGTGGGATG
This sequence comes from Zonotrichia albicollis, assembly GCF_047830755.1. Lineage (NCBI taxonomy): Eukaryota > Metazoa > Chordata > Aves > Passeriformes > Passerellidae > Zonotrichia > Zonotrichia albicollis. Next base: position 114,861,895 of record NC_133820.1, on the reverse strand, counting down.
GATAGGACTCAGTGCTTGATGAGCTGTTGCTTCAAAAATCAGCAATTGCAATGCTTCCTCCTCAGAAGAGTTCAATCCCATTTCACCTCTTTCCTCAGCAAGTCATAAAGGGGAACAAAGGGGTCGTTCTGGTTACTAAGAAATCCATCTGGTCCTTCTACAGGAGATATAGCTGCTGTGGTGTTTTGAAGGAAAATTTGCTGTGGGTTTAAGTGACTCTGGAAGGCCTAGAATTAAAGGGGTCATAATTTCAGGCTTTACAGGTAATTGCACTGGTGACTCATAGACTGTAGTTAATTTTCTTTCATGCATTATTTGCAAGCAGGCAGCTTTGTGAATGTTTTCCAGGAGTAAGTCGGGGGTACCAACTATGGATAAAGGGTCTTCCCTGTCCAAGGGGTTCATTCCCTTGGCCCGTAAAGCTGTGCACTGTGTCAGGGACCATGTGTCACGCTTATCTCCTGTTGTTAAGGAAACTCCATGTCCCCAATATCCACTGGCCTCCTGTTCAGACAAATGAATTTGATGTTCCCCAGTGAGAGGCACTCAAAATACGTATTCTGTCTCAGATTCGTGAGGGAGATGCCCGTACCCCTTTTTTATGTGTGGGTCATGATCCTCGTCATCAATATAGTTGTATTCTGTTTTAATTAGAGGTCTCAAGCTAGAACAGCAGTGTTCCCCACAATTTTTCATCAGAGCTAATTCTTTTTGAGGGTAATTTTGATTAATGTGAGGAGTTTCCTTCTCCTCTGCCTCTGTTGCAGAATCAGCATTCTGTGAATTTTTAAAATATTCATCTCTCAAGGCAGCCCATAAGAAATGATTTTCATTTCTTTGTTCATCTAATTGCTTTTGCAAAATTTACACTAAGTTTTGAAAGGAGTCTATTATAGCTTTTTCCTCACTTCTTCACTTAAAGTGATTTTCTATAGTTGCTGAAAGACAAGCTCCCAAAACTGAGCATAAGATAGTTTTATTTTTGCCTAGTTTAAATTTTGTTTCATGTTGTAAAGAACATATGCTATCAATAACATTTTCCAAATTAAACCAGCTACTTTGTGCCCATTCTTCTCCTCCTGGAGAAGGTTTGGCATTATGTTTAACTAGTGGAGCACAAAATTCAGCTTTAACTTTTGTGTTGAGGTTTTCAGCCATTTTGTGAACGGACCAGAAAACTACTACAGGGAAATATAGACTTAAGTTACACAACCACACAGCCTTTGCTGTGTTTCCCTTCACTTCCCTGGGTGGGAGAAGAGACCAAATCTGCCTGGGAGGTACTCCTTAGTTACTGGTTGTCCCTTCACTTCCCAGACAGTGCAGATTCACACATACACAAAAACAGTTTCCCTTTTTTGCACTATGAGTCTCTTACACCTCTTTAGCTTGCAATCCTCTGCACAAGTGAGAGAAGCCCAGGATGAGGGTAGTATTTAACCCAGGACCTGTAGAGCAATGACCTAAGTAGTGCTTAGCTGAGTGGATGTACTCTAGTTGATTAGTCTGCTCCTTCCCATTACATTCCAAATGACAATCTGGGGGAAAGCTAAAGTAACTGCTGCTGCTGTTCCTAAGAAATTATTCTAAATGTTCAGCACTATGTGGTTCACAATTTTCTTTTTCAGGTTTAAGCATGATTCTCTGCAAACTCAGCATGACCTTTAGCCTTCCCTCAAGATGCCACTCACATTTCTTTCACTGGCCAGCATTATTGGTGAAACATAATTGTTCTACTCACACTTCAGCAGATGCTTTTCAAACCCTTCTGTTCCACAGCTGAATAAGCAAGCAAAAATTAACATTCTGTCCTTCTTATGAACTTCCCAAGATCGTGTTAAAATTTTACCCTCCTAGAATTTGACAGACAAGTGCCTACAGATAAGCTGGGGATTTCCATGTGCACAATTATAGATTTTGGGTGGTGAAAGTGCAGCCAACGGCCAATAGCCAACCCTCTGACCTTGGCATGGTCCTTTAGCATGTCAATGTCTATGCAGAAAATAAATGGTGTAGATGCATAGCTAAAAAAAGATCAAGGCCAAGTCAAAGTTGTGATTAGACACTCCCAAAGAAATCCTGGTTGTAACATAAAGAGATGTTTTAGTGTTAATTCAATACAGCTTAATACAAAAATATTCTCTATATTCATAGTCATAAGCATACATATATATATATATTATGGTTTTAGTGGTATTCTGGCTTTAAAAAAGGTATGTAGCACAAGCTTTGATAAAAGCACTGTGCCAAGAGGGCAGTTCAGAAATCATAGCATTGAAGAGTATCCTGAGTTGGGAGGGACACACAAGGATCACTGAAGTCCAGTGGAGTAAGTGCTGTGGAGGGAGCAGTCAGGTATTGTCTGCTATTGGGGGGTTTCTGTGTGGATTGCTGATTTCCTCTGTCAGAAGTACTGCTGCTGTTAGTGCTTGTTTTCTAAACTCATTGGTGTTTCTGGTAAATTGTTCTTACCTCAGCCTGTGATCTTTACCTTTTATGCTGCCTGTTCTCTTCTCCAGCCCAGCATGTGGTGGGGTAGGCTGGGAAGGAAGGTCTGTGAGCAGTGCATGGTTTCAGTGGAAGTGGAATCAATGAATTGGGGAGTACCATTCCTAAATGGCAACACCTCTCAGCCACCTCTCCAGGTGGGACACGCCAAGTGACTGCAGCCACACCTCGCAGGGCTTCTTCTCAACACCCTTCACCATCTTTGTAGCTCTCCTTTGGATGTTCCCTAAGAGCTTTCTATCTTTCTGATATTGGGATGCCCAGAACTGCCCCCAACACTTGAGGTGAGGCTGCTCCAGTGCAGAGCAGAGCAGAGCAGAGCAGAGCAGAGCAGAGCAGAACAATCTCCTCCTTGGCCCAGCTAGTGATGCTGGGCCTGATACCCCCTAGGACACAGCTGGCCCTCTTGTGACTCATATCCAAATTTCTGGAGCCCAGAATCCCCAGTGCTGCTCTCCAGTGTCTTGCTCCCCAGTCTGTCCATACATGTGGGGCTGCCCCATCCCAGGTGCAGAATGTGGCACTTGTCTTTGTTAAACTCCTTACAAATACCTGGAGACAGCAGAAGACAGCAATGGCACAGAGAGAATGTAAATTATAATGAGAAAAAATTATACAAAGACCTGTAGAATTAGGGCAAAGTACAAAGAGTTATTCAAGCTGAATGCATCAATTAGCAGACAGACTAGCAGACTTCCATCAATTCACAGAATCTAAAATTTTCTGTGCTGACTTAGAAGTAAGTACCATGGCTAATATTAGATTATATTATAGAAGTTCCTTTATAAAGTATCTTGACCCTAGAACAGGATGGGTATTTCCTTCTTGCCTTACTGCAGCGTGGTGCAAGATACACTGGAAAAAACAAAGAGAGGGAAAAATGGGGTTGTTCCCCAGCAAATCTTTTTGGAAATGCCTGCAGTCCTTGGTCATGACAGACATGGCTGAGTAAGTTCCCTCTTTTGCTTCAAGTGCCATCTACTTCCAAATACTTCTGGCAAAACTGCATACAGAATTTTTGAAGTTCATTTGTGGGGCAAATTATGTAGTTTCCCTCTATCATTACTCTTTTTAATACTTCTGGGGCAGTGCACAAAACTGTTACCCTGTTACCCTGTTTTACAGGGTAAAGTGATTTAATGTTAAGAATTATGGGACAGTAAAATTAAATTGTGTTATTCTGAGGTTACTTAACCAACACATATCAAATTATTTAATGAACCTTGCAGGCAGCCCGCTGTAGAGGTGGGGAAACAGTCTCTGTTGGCTTACAGGCTCAGGTAGTGCAATATTATTTCGAAGGCCCTGAACTTCTTGTCTTTAAACAGTGTATTTGATTTTGTGTGGCACAGAAGCAAAGTTATTAAAACTTGTCAAACTTAAAGGAGATCTACTGTCTCCTGGCAGGACCTCAACTACCTGCAGAGGTGTCCAGGTGGGCCTCCAAAACTGCTCTTTATCATATTTGCAGTGAGCATATCACTTGGCATTACCCTGGATAACAAGTATTGCATCCAGCTCTGGGATCTCCAGCACAGAAAGGACAGAGACCTGCTGGAGTGAGTCCAGAGGAGGCCACCAGGATGATAAGAGGGATGGAGCACCTCTGCTGTGAGGAAAAGCTGAGAGAATTGGGATTCAGCCTGGAAAAGAAGCCTTCCAGCCCTTGAAGGGAGACTACAGGGAAGATTGGAAAGACATTATTTACAAGGGCATCCAGTGACAGTTCTTCAAAACATGGAATAGATAAAATTCTCATAAGAAAGTATATTCCTTCATGTTTGGTCTTTGTATACTTTCACGCTGAATCAACAAGAAAGGAGATTTAATCCCTGAAACAGATAGCAGCTAACAAGCAAGTTCTAAGTGATGACCAGGTGTCAGAAAAGCAAATTATTTGTTGTTAGAATTGCCTTGTTAAGGTTTAGAGCTTGACATGCTTTAATGAGCTCAGATGTAGGGGAAGGAAAACAAAAGAAAGAATGATACCCACTGATACTGGACACAAAGAATGCAGAATTTATGGGCCAGAAGGATATCTGGCAGAAAAAAACCAATAAAGCCAATTCAGCAATTCTGTGGAAATCAGCTCGAACTGGGTGAAGGGTAAATCTGGCAAGAGGAGATCATTACCACTGACTCACGGACCACCAGCTCAAGAAACTCACAGACTCAAGAGACTAATTGGCATGAGAAGCAAGAATCATTAAAAAAAAAAAAGTAGATAGGATACTAATTAATAAGAGAACTGTGTAACTTGCAGCCAATGAACACTAACTCCTTTGTTTGCTGAAATGTATTTATAGTAAAAAGTTTTCATAGTTAGCATTCATTATTTGTGGAAGACCATTGAGCACTAAGGCTTGTGCAATTCTGAAATAAATTGTCAATCTTGAGTGTTTAATTATTGGCATGTTGCACACCAAATAACGAATCTGATTTTTGCGGACAATAACAGGACAAGGGGAAATGGCTTTGAGAGGAATGGCAGATTTGTCTTAACAAACAAGCTGTGGGTCTGCTGGTAGATAAAACTAGCTCTGGAAGATAAAGGAAACAATGGGAAGGATTCCACTGATTGATGAATGGAAAAAGATATTTACTTTTACAAATAAACTTTAGGTTTGCTGAAAAATGAAATCAAACATTAAGAGATGAAAGAAACAATGGGGAAGAAAAACCCCTAAATTCCATATTAATTAAAAGTTAAAAGGGAGGGTTATACATTAGAGGGAAATCTTCGGGATCAGGCGTTCTGGGAAGTCTGTACCTCTCCTGTACCTCAGCCAATGGGGAAAGACAGAAGGGAAATGTGCCCAGGAAATCAGGATAAAAAGGAGGTTGCATCCTCCAAAAATTTGAGAGATCCCAGGGGAATGACCCATGGCCTCTCCCTTTATTCGAATAAAGCCAAAAAGGACTCCTCTGTCTCCTTTTTGGACATAAACCTCTGGTGTTTGTGGATTAATTTTCCTAACAGCTTCAAAATGAAAGCAGGCAGATTTAGATTGGGTATTGGAAGACAGCCTTCCCTGTGAGGGTGGTGAGGATTTGGCACAGGCTGCCCAGAGCAGCTGGGGCTGCCCCATCCCTGGAAGTGTTCAAGGCCAGGTTGGACGGGGCTTGGAACAATCCAGCCGAGTGCAAGGTGTCCCCGCCCATGGCAGGGCTTGAAACTGGATGAGCTTCGAGGTCCCTTTCACTATGTGGTTTATGATATTCAGTTTTCCTATCTGTGCATTGCGCTTCCATTTGGAGAAGAAAGTACTAAGGGAAAAGCTTGACAGGAGTCGGCTCAGTTTTATGACGTTTATCATCGGTGGCCATGAAAAACCCGCACTGTTCCTGGAGCTTCCATCGCAAGGCGTACCGAAGAGCGCCCGGGCGACAGTCTATAGAACTGGACACGGAAAGAAAGAGGGAACCACCCCACTGGCCTGGCGCTACCCCGGCGCCGTGCCCGGCCCGGTCTATGGGGGCGCACTCGGCCTGAGGGGCGGCCCCGGCCCCGGCCCCCGTCCCGCCCGCCCCGCGCCTGCGCGGCCCCGCGCTCCCGCCGTGCTCCGCGCGCTCCCGCCGCCGCCGCCGCCGCCGCCGTAGCCGTGCAGGGAGCGAGCGGAGATGGCGCTGCACGTCCCCAAGGCCCCGGGCTTCGCCCAGATGCTCAAGGAGGGGGCGAAGGTGAGGCCGCCTTTGGATGGACGCGCGGACAGATGGATGGACGGGTGCGGGAGGAGTCTGGGGGTGGCGGTGCGGGAAAAGCCGCGGCGAGCCGGCAGGGCCCGGCGGCACCACGTGTGCCGCGGGGCGGGGGCCGGGGGTTCGGCCGTGCCCCGCTCCCGGCCCGGGGCTCCCCCCGCTCCTTGCCCGGGGCGCTGCGGGGATCGGGGCCTGCCCGCCCTGCGGGCCGGTGCCCGGAGCACGCGGCCTTCCAGAAATCTCTGCGGGCCGGGATCGTGTGCCCGCCCTGCCCGGGGCCCGGCCCTGCCCTGCATCCCGGCCCAGGGATGCGCCAGGGCCCGCAGGGGCTGGGCAGCAACATTCAGCCGGGCCCTATAGTTGAAGTGTTCAGAAGTACCAGGGTCGTTCTGCTTGTTTTTTTTTCTCTGATACCTTTGTCAGCGATGCAGAACAATGGAATGTTTTCTGTACATTTCCTTTCCAATAAATGCGTTTTTACTGTATTTAACATTAACGTAATTAAGGTTTTGGTAGAGTCGAAGACTGTGTGTTAATAAAGGAGAAGCTTTCTTTGAAAAGTGGGCAGAAAGCAAGAAGGTGTGGCATTTTTTCTTTTCTATTCATAGAATCAATAGAAGAGTTTGGGTTGGAAGGGACATTTAAGATCATTTAGCTCCAAGCCCTGTCTGGTCTTGGACATTTCCAGGGTTGTGCATCTACAGTTTTTCTGGGAAATCTGTGCTAGATCCTCACCACCCTTACAGGGAAGAATTTCAGGGCTTCCTAACCAACTAAACATACTCTCTTTCAATATGTAGCCATTGCCCTGGTCCTGTCTCTGCAGGCCCTTGTTCAAAGTGCCTCTCTCCAAGAAAGAGGGAAAATAGGAAAGTTTTCCATTTGCTGCTACTTAATAGAAAGAAGAGGGAAGGTAGCAGCTCTGAAAGCCCTTTGTGTTTCTTTGGAGCCAAATAACGGTAGACGTCCAGGGCAGGGGCAGAACAGGGAGGCAGAGTGGCCTCAGTGTTAGAAAATTCAAGGCCAGAACAGCAGGGGTTGTCTTCTGCAAAACAAGGGGGCAGCTGGCCATCTAAGATGTTTGGTTATTACTACTTTTCTCCCTTCTCTACCAGGCTGCACTACTTTTTATCCTGCTTTTTCTTTCTTAATGTCCTTTCTGGGGATCCCATCTTGTCTTAAGCTTTCCAAATTGAAGACAGGCTGATTGCCTTCTCAAGCCCAGATATTTTGCTTAATCATTCTGCTTCTGAATTTTCAAACTGTACGTTTTCAACATAGAACTGAGTTAAATTATTTTTGTACCATACAAAGGTGTGAGTAAAGAAGTGTGTACAGAAACCCTTGCTCCTCTCCAGCTGGGTCTTGGTTGTTTTCTGCTTCTTTTTGGCATGTCACAAAAAAATTTTTAGAAGGCTGAAGGGATGCAAACTGTATTGCAAGTCTGTTCGGATTTTCTCTTTGGAAGCTTTTTGTGCCTGCTGAGCTGCCTAGTTGAGAAGGTGTACACAGTAGTTCTTGCTGTCTTTGGGTAAGGTTTAGTGTCTGTTCAAACTGTATGTGAAATATAAAATGTATATTAATGAAAAACTTTGAGGGACTCAGTAGATTGATGCTGCTTTGATGAGAAATTACTGGTTCACCACTTTTTTTTGTTAGCCTAATTCTGATCAGTCATTGTTCTCTTTAGCATTATTCAGGACTGGAAGAAGCTGTCTATAGAAACATCCAGGCATGCAAGGAGCTTGCTCAAACCACCCGTACAGCATATGGACCAAACGGTAAATAAATCCTGAAATTACTGCTGCATTTTGAGACAAATGCTAGGTTTGGAGGCTAAACATACCCTGACAAAGAAGCATCTGCTTGTTTCTGGGGGAAACACATTGGAGTTGCTCTAAAACTGCAAATATGTGACCATTTCTTTGTGACTGTAGAAAACAGATTTTGTTTTGACAGCTCTTGAGGTATGCTCAGTGTCTGCTTTTGCCAGGTTTTTCTAGCAGTTACTGTGTTCTCTTTGAAACATGGTGTAAAATATATGAAAAAAGCATAAAAATTAAATGAAACATTATAACATGGTAGGTAGTCATAGTGAACATAATCTTGTTCAGTCAGATATATGGAAACAAAATATTCTTCTGTATCATTTAATTAAATTATGTGCTGATATTTCAGAACAGAAAACTGCTTACTTGGAAATTACTGATTTTTCTTTAATGTCCTACACTTCAAGTATTATTTCACAAAAATGTTTTGAAGTTCTGAAATTATAAACAGAGCTAACCATTTTAATGTGTAAAATACACCTGAAAGTTAGGAAACAGTGTCTGTGTACAAAATACTGTTTGCATAGGGAATTCTTTTTATAAACTGTTTTGTTTTCCCATTTAGGAATGAACAAAATGGTTATTAATCATCTGGAAAAGCTTTTTGTTACAAATGATGCTGCTACTATCCTGAGAGAGTTAGAGGTAAGTTTTCTTGCTTCAGATGATGTCAGTTGTACACCAGTGTTTCTGCTCATGGGCTGTTGTGGTTCTGACTGTCAGTAAGGAAATGTCACTCTGACAGATTATTTACTTTTCTCACTTTGGAAGTCATTTACTTTTTTCACTGAATTTGAGGTCCACAGTGAAGAATATAATTCTTTTGTCAAGCAGCATTAATAATTGTAGGAGATGCTTAATAATTCCTTACTTTCCCCAAGAACCAGTAGGATTAAAAGAGGATATGTCTAGAAATGCAGTGGTTTGGGAAAGTCTGCATGACACAGCTGTTGAGTTCATCTCCCAGTGGTGTTGCTTGCCATGTTCTCCTGATCGGCAATTCAACCCATCAATTGAATTTCAGAATCTGAGGCTATAGCAGCATCCTTCTGTAGGTACTGTGAAGGCATGAAAAGACTTTCCTAATTCTTCCTGTGACTTCAAATTTATATTTGTTACATAACACAAAAAATATTTTACTGAATTTTATACTTAGTGATAGAGATTATGTATGAAGTATTTACTTATTGAATACATTGCATTGGTGTTCATTTTGAGTAGAGTAACTGTGGAAGTCTCAGTTGTGTTTTTAAAAAATACAATCTGCATACTAGTGACCTAATCTGATACATTTTACATGTTACTTTCTGGTATAAAATGGCAGGTATTAATATTCAGGAATGTGGTATTTTATTGAATTTTTTGAAAGAAAAGTGAAGCAGTGCAATCTTTAGGCAGAACCTCCCACACTCTTCCCCCTTAAAATGACACTGTTATTTAGACGTGTATTTTGTGTGTTACACATGAATTCAATTTGAAGATCTAAACTCCAGAGTGTTTTCCTGTTGCAGAACTCAGTTGTGATGCCACTGCATCCTGTGAAAGCAGCTCAGACCCAAGGTCAAGGATATCTAATTTATGTTGTAGTGGCAACATTCAGTTCTCTGATTTTTTAAATATATATTTCTGGGTTTTCCTACTAGAGAAGCTAGCCAATTAAGAATATCTGTGCTGCTTTCTTTTCCAATTTTGTGCATTCTTCATATCTCTAGGTACAATTTGAGATAAGAGAGCTTAGAAAGAAGCATAGAAAATGCCTGAAGCTGCAATCTTAGGGGGTGTGTTAGTTGCTAAGATGTGTAACTTCTTTTAAAGGTCCAGCATCCTGCTGCAAAAATGCTTGTGATGGCTTCATACATGCAAGAACAAGAGGTTGGAGATGGAACAAATTTTGTTCTTGTTTTTGCTGGAGTTCTTCTGGAGTTAGCAGAAGACCTTCTGAGGATGGGGTTATCTGTGTCAGAGGCAAGTTATATTCTCATTACAGTTCTCAGAGCTTGAATCCAGATTGCTGCTGATTAGTGTTCTTGGGTCATAATACTGTGAAATCATCTGCCTTCTTCCTGCCTCATTTTTTTACATAAAGATGTTTGAAGGAGAGCCACATGTGATTGTTTGCTTCCCTTGTAAACTTTTGCATCTGTTAATGTGGTATGGCTATTTGAAAAGCAGTTAAAAGCAGTGTGAAGTCTTGTAGTGAATATTTACTGTTTGCTGCACAGGTGATTGAAGGATATGAAAAGGCTTGCAAGAAAGCCCTAGAAATTCTTCCAGATTTGGTGTGCTGCTCTGCAAAGAACCTTCGAGATGTTGAAGAGGTGGCATCTTTGTTGTACACGTCAGTCATGAGCAAACAGTATGGCAACGAACGGTTCTTGGCAAAGCTCATTGCTCAGGCCTGTGGTGAGTGGGGCTGGAACAGCTAAAAACTGAGTGGGTTTGGTGATGCTCCTTACATTTTATGGAAGAATGGAAGTAGGGTTAGTTCAGCAGGTTGAATTGGATAGAATACCTATGAAACGAGGGTAATATTCCTCATGTTGAACTCTGCATTGGCATTGCAGCTCAGGAAAGGTTTGCCTTTCCTACTAGGCATTTCTAGAAATAGCTTCCAACTTCTTTTAGTACAGAAATCCATCTTCTCCCTCTTTTTGTATCATAAAGAGGACATATTGTGCTTCACATAAGCTGGTTTTAGTCTCAGCCACATAACAATGGAAGTTATGTGGAATGTTATTTTGGAAGACTGTAGTTCTATTGAGTTGTTATCTCTTTAGATTTCCAGGGTAAAACCTTCACTTTTAATTACATTGATTTCTTTAAATACTCTGGGTTAGACTTACCTCTTGACTCCACCTGTATCAGTGCATATTTGAACTTAATTAACTGAGAAGCCTGAATAAATGTTTCATTCCGATTATTACTTTGTAAAAACAAAATTTCTCTTTCTCTTTATGCCAGTTATTAGCAGGTTGTATCTTGAATTTAGGCAGATATCTCAAACTACTGAAATTAAAATTTCAGAAAAATTCCAGGCATTATTTATGGTGTCATTGTTCTACTTTAGTCATAAGGCAGGACATATTCATTATTTTTCTTCTTTTTTTCCCCCAGTTTCTATTCTTCCTGATTCTGGTCATTTCAACGTTGATAATATCAGAGTGTGCAAAATTGTGGTAAGTTTGAAGTAGCTGGCTTTTCTGTAATTATTAATGTAAATAGTGTAATGAGGGGTAATCAGAGAGTCTTTTCTAATGTTGTTGTGGCAGGTATTCTAAATTTTGGAAATTAGTCTTTCTTTTGTTTAGTGCCCAGTAGCAGCATTCAGAAACAAAAATCATTAATATTGGAAGTGATGTAAAATGGGAACCTGTTAGACAATGTTTGTGGTTGCTGAATAAGCTGAAGTCTTATACTTGGGGTGTTACATTCAAATGCTTGTAAGGTCTGCTTCTCAGGCAGAGTAGTGCAGCTTTCTGAGCACAAATGGTCAGTAATACAATGTTCCCCCATTCATAGACTCAAAGAACAGTTTGGTTTGGGCTGGAATGTGTCTTAAAGATCTCTCAGTTCCAGTTCCAGCCCCTTACCATGAGCAGGGACATCTTCCACTAGACCAGAGTGCTCCAGGCTTTCTCCAGCCTGGCCTTGAACACTTCCAGGGATGGGGCAGCCACAGTTTATCTGGGCTGCCAGGGCCTCACCACCCTCACAGGGAAGAATTTTTCCCTGATATTTATCTAAACTTACTTTCTTTCAGTGAGAAGCCATTCTCCCTTGTCCCATCACTACTTGCCCTTGTAAAGAGTCTCAGATTCCATTTATTTCCTTTCAGGGTGCTGGTATTTCTGCTTCCTCAGTACTGCATGGCATGGTTTTTAAAAAAGAAACTGAAGGAGATGTTACTTCTGTCAAAGATGCAAAAATAGCTGTGTATTCCTGCCCTTTTGATGGTATGATAACTGAAACTAAGGTATGCTATAGCTCAAAATAAGTTACATCTCTATTTATGCTTATGTGCTCTTATTTTTAGACTTAGCTATAAATATTCTTGACACTTGGTGATTGAGATACTTTGGTGAATATTGATTTTCTTAGTATAGAAAAGTTTTGAACCCTGATTGCTTCACAGGATTTTTGAGATAGGGGAAATGGTTTTGGGTTTTTTGGGTCATTTGAGCCAAACTACGGCTTGAATTTCTGAACCCTAAGGTTGTCTAGAATTGCCTGGTGATTTCCTTTTTTTTTTCCTCTTGTTTTACCCTGTTGCTTGGGGAGCATGTCAGTATTACAAAACAGGATGACTTAAGGTTTACAGATAGGTTGGGAGACACAATGGTTTGTCAGAAACTTGTAGCTATGTGGTTTAATGCTGAATTTTAACAGTGTCTGTGTTTTTACTAGGGCACCGTCCTAATAAAGAATGCTGAAGAACTGATGAATTTCAGTAAAGGAGAAGAAAATCTAATGGATTTGCAAGTCAAGGCCATTGCTGATAGTGGTGCAAATGTAGTAGTGACAGGTGGCAAAGTGGCAGATATGGCTCTTCATTATGCCAACAAGTACAATCTCATGTTAGTAAGGTAAGTACTAGGAGAGCATGAAAACATTTGGACTACCAGATTTATGAAATGTACTTGCCAAGTTAAGACAATACTTCTGCATGTGTTAACATTGTTATGGAAACTTGTTTTTAAAGGTTGAACTCCAAGTGGGACCTGAGAAGACTGTGCAAAACTGTTGGTGCAACAGCCCTACCCAGACTGGTATGTACTTCCCACATGAGGTGCAGGAGGATGAGAACTGATGAGCAGGTTCAGTTCTTAACTCATGTTTTTCTTTCTAGACTCCCCCCACTCTTGAAGAAATGGGTCATTGCCATAGTGTGTATTTATCAGAGGTTGGGGATACACAGGTTGTGGTGTTTAAGCATGGTATGTATGTTCTGTAGAACTGCTCACACTGCTGTTCTAAAGTGTGTTTGTATGTGTTTTGGATATAAGATTAATGAATTAATTCAGTAATGTATGTCTCTGAACAGAAAAGGAGGATGGAGCCATTTCCACTATCCTTATTCGTGGATCTACAGACAATCTGATGGATGACATAGAGAGAGCTGTGGATGATGGTGTCAATACTTTCAAAGTACTCACAAGGGTGAGTAATGAGAACACTTGGGTTATCAAAAGTGAGCAGTGGGTCAGTTTGAGGCAAGGCTTGAGCCTGCTCTGAGCTCATTTGCTACCAAAAGCAGAAGATATTAATCTGCTTTGGTGCCTTCTGGAGCTGGAGAGTGGCTGTGTGGTACTGAGGTGTGGAGGGCTGTGCAGGGAAACAGCTCTTGTTGTGAACACAGGGGGCATAGAAGGTGGTGTTTAACATGGACTGCACTCAGTTTTCCACTAATGAGTGAGTGCTTGAAGGTGGATTACCTTTTACCACTTTTTAAAGACAGTCAGCTCTTTTTTACTTACTCCCTAAATGCTTTGTAATGTTCCTTGGAAACCAGGCACAGAAGAAAAGCTAGATAGCTTTGTCACTTGGGATCAGGAGAAACTGATTGGTTGCAGACTCAGTTTTAGTTCATTGGTGATAATTCATGCTTCCTCCACATAATGCAGGTAGGTTTTTATGGATGGAAGAACTCGGTTTTACAGAGGATTTTTTTTGTGTGAGCAGATTATGTGGTCTTAAATATTATTATTTAATTTTTCTTCTTTTTATACAAAATGAAATGTTCCTGTATTTACTTGGAAAACAGCATGCAAAAATTGTTAAAACTGTTAGAATCTTAATATCCTCTACATACCAAGACATGGACATTTGTTTTGAGTACAGAAATGCTGTGCATTTATGATTGTCTCCAGGTGTTGTGCTTTTTTAAGATTTATGATGATTACTTTGTGGGCTAAGAGACCAGAGTTAATAAGTAAATTCTGGTTTGCCAAAGGATGTACAAGATTAATTTAAAATGTGAGAAAACAAAACATCCCAACACTTTGTAATACCTGTTGACATATTAAACTTAGTGTACAATAGATTGGTTTCCTGGATGATATTTCCCACCAAAATAATGGAAAAAATGAGAAAATTAACCAGGAGTTGAGTTTTTTTAAAAAAAGCCAAAAAATCGGAGACACAAACCCCACTGCACTATTATTTTGGTTTTTACAAAAGAAGCTGTTTTTCTTGAAAGACATGGGAGTGAATGAGTAGATTCTGGTAGATTTCCCTTATAATGCATGTTTGTTCTGAAGTGGATTCTAAATAAGTCTGTGTGGATTAAAGTTCTGTTGCATTCTTGATAGACTAGAAAAATCCTAGAAAAATGAGAAATAATGGATACTTTAAGCAAAACATTGTTTGGGCGTGGTCTTTCCACAGGATAAACGTCTTGTTCCTGGAGGTGGTGCGACAGAGATTGAATTAGCCAAGCAGATCACATCTTATGGAGAGGTGAGGCAAACAGGCTTTTTGGCTTTTCATCTTCACACACAGCTTACCAAAAATACAAATATTATTTCATACCAACATATATATTTGTGTAATAACAAGTGTGTGTGTGGGGGGGGGAATGCCTCCCTGTCTTACGGTTTTTGAAATGCTGACATGGTTTTCACCTTCATTTCAGACTTGTCCAGGGCTTGACCAGTATGCCATCAAGAAGTTTGCTGAGGCATTTGAAGCCATTCCTCGAGCACTGGCAGAAAACTCTGGAGTAAAGGCCAATGAGGTCATCTCCAAACTTTATGCCATGCATCAGGAAGGGAAGAAGAATGTTGGATTTGATATTGAGGTAAATAGTCTCTGATGTTACTTGTTGCCCTGCAGTGCAGGGTTGTACTTTGTGGTACTTCCATCAGTATAAAGTATTTATAGATTATTTTTAATTGTTGGGAGCTGTGTGTAGCACAGTTTAGAATAATAAATTTTTGGAATTGAAATCCTTACATGTTCTTTTTATCAGCAAAAAGTTCAGTCCAGTATAGTATAATGTCCTTATGTCAGAAGTGGAGGGGGATACTGAACTAATGTGACAGGCAGAAGGTCTTCAGAAATTACTGACTTTGTCTTCCTCTTAATGGGTTAGGAATGAAGGTTTTCTGAAGGGAGAAGATGAGATTAGAAAAGTGATACCACCTTGCTAGGTGAAAGCCTGAGAAGGTTTTGAATAAGGTTTTTTTCCCCGTCTGACAGGCTGAAGCTGCTGCAGTGAAGGACATGTTGGAAGCTGGTGTGTTGGACACGTATCTTGGGAAATTCTGGGGTATCAAGCTAGCTACAAATGCAGCAGTAACTGTCCTAAGGGTTGATCAGGTAAGTTTATGTGCATTTGGGTGCTGAATTAATACCTGGCAGAATCCTCCTGCAAATAGGTGGAATATCCTGCAAATGCAAGGTGTAAACATAATGCTACTTGAGAATGTGGTGTGTTCATTTCTGGAAGCCAGGAAGGCATTTGTTCAAGAGCTTGTAATCTGGAATGTGGCTGCTTCTATTGCAGTACAATTAATGTTTGTTAGTATATTGTTTTTTAAAGATTTTGTTGGTATTTTGAAGACAGTTTATATTTGTATCCAGAGAGTTACCCTAACTTCTGTAGGAACAGCCTTTAGTAGAAGAAACTTCTCTCCTGTATTTTTACATGAAAATCCAATTTTTAGGAAAAATAGAGGTTACAGTCTTAAGGATAAAAATCTTTCATTATTTTGTGAAACTTCAGCAAAAATGAATTTGCATGTAAAATTTTTGTAGATTATTATGGCAAAAACAGCAGGCGGTCCAAAAGCCCCTAAGCAACAAGGACATTGGGATAAGGATGACTGGAAAGATGAGCCTGAAAACTAGAGTGCAGTAAGCTATGTGTCTCTGCTATAGCAGAGAGGTATCTGTGAGTGCATGCATGAGTTCATTGACAAGCACATGGAGATTGTATGCTCCTTGAGAACACCTAACACTGCTGTCTTCTGATGTGTGCTGATTGCTACATCCTGTGTTCGTGCCCTTTGCAAATGGGTTCTGCTTCTGAATCCAGATTTTCCTGGAAGGGATGGATGATAACTGCAAGTTCAGATTTGCCTTACTTGTCCATGTAGCCAGGGCAGAGAATGAGCTTTAACGTGGTAGGACTGATGGACTTGATGGTTTTAAAGTGTGAAACTTGGAGACAATAATTGAGAACAATGGCTTTGATAATCCTTGCTGTAGTGTGCACCCTGTAAACTAGTCTGCTGTTGGCCTATTCAAGCACTCACTTTCTGTAGACTAACTGAAGTCTTACTTTGCATGGAAAAATGAGGTAAAATACCTTTTTTACTGTATCAGGGCTCAGCCTCTACCATTCTCAAAAAAAAAAAAAAAAAAAGTTGTTTGTATCTCAATTAGATGGATATTCACTGGGTTCAGAGTAGGGAAATTGCATGGATGTAGTGAATGCTAGCAGTCAGCATCAGGCAGCTGTAGGAGAAGGGTACAAGCCTGATTTTAACATTAGCTTTTTCTGCTTCTCTGTTCTCTTCAAGATCATTATGGCAAAACCAGCTGGTGGCCCAAAACCTCCATCAGGAAAGAAAGACTGGGATGAAGACCAAAATGATTGAACAATTTAACTGTATTTCTTAAGTGACATGACTTTGTGAGTTTTTTAATATCCCAGTTGGAGCCTGTCACAGTGTTTTGCTCTTGCCTTTAAATTATGAACAGTGTCCACTGGAGTGCAGAACTTCAAACACCTCAATAAACATACTCACTGTTAAAATGTTGACTTAATTCATTTGGAGCTGGCATGACCTGTCTTTGCCAATCTGTGAATGTGTAGGGGATGAATGACACTGTGGCTGTGAAGGGCTGACCCTTGGCTGGCTGCCTGATGCTCTCTCCCCATGAAGGAGGCAGAACTTCTCAGGGGCTGAGTGAAAGGGGGGGATCACATACCAGGAACTGTTGCAGGCACAAGGGACTCAGTGTGCAGGGGGGCTGACCATGAGCTTGCTGCAGGGAGCTCAGGAGCCACAATTGTGGCTCTTTGTGCTCTTATTTGTGCTCCTTGGCCAGTACCTGAGTGTAAACAGCCAGGTGAATGTTGAAATAATTAATTTTTGGCAGCAGGTCTCCTGCTTCAGTAGCCCCAATCCTGAGACCCCACTTGGAGCACTGTGTACAGATGCGGTGCCTCAAACATAAGAGACAGAGCACTGTAAAAACGAGTCCAGATGAGGGTCACCATGTTGATGAGGGGACTGAGCACCTTCCCTATGGACAGGGGCACAGAAAGTCAGGGCTGTGCAGCCTGGAGAAGAGAAGGTTGTGTGGAAACCTCACAGCACCTTCCAGTGTCTGAAGGGGCTACAGGGAAGCTGGAGGGGAACTCTGCATCGGGGAATATAGTGACCAGACAAAGGGGAGTGCCTTCAAACAGAAATAGGGAAAATTTAGGGTTGATACACAGGAAATTCTCCTCTGTGAGTGTTGTGAGGCCCTGGCACAGGTTACCCAGAGAAGCTGTGGCTGCCCCATGCCTGGAAGTGTTCAAGGCCAGGCTGGACCGGGCTTGGAGCAACCTGGTCTGGTGGAAGGTGTCCCTGCCCATGGCAGAGGTTTGGAATTGGATGATCTTTAAGGTCCTTTCCCACAAAAAACAATTTATGATTCTATGATTCATTTTTTTGACTTGCATCTCTCACCTCACTCTTTTAATTCCCCATGCTCGCAAAAGGGCATCCTGACACCAGTGAACTGCATCACATTCTAATGACCTTAAAAATAAATGCTGAGCAGCACTAGCCAGCATGATGCAGAGGACTGGAATCTTTCAGCTGAAGCCCTCTGTTAAGATTAATCTTAGGAAGTAAACAGCTTATGTGTCTCCAAGTAGCTTGAAAGGAGAACTGCACTTGAAATCCAAGCCACTTCAATAATTAATCCTTTTACTACTCTTGCCAGCGCTGCTCTATCTCACAACCAGAAGGGAGTGGAAGGCTAAATCAAGTCTGGAGCTATCTTATGCCTAAATAAGGCTGCCATACAACAGCTCTACTAATGCTGGCTTTGTAGTCAGTTGTTGGTGAGGCTGAAAAATAAACTCAGCAAGTTTTCAGAAGGATTGGCATACTGCTATAGTCAGCTGCACGAGGGCCACTGCTGATGGCTCAGGGTTACAAGAACAAGATGCCCATTTCTTAGTAAGGCTGTTGTGAAAAATGCACTGAATGCAAGCAGCTGCTGCTCTAGCGTGGCAGACAAGATTTTATTCACATGAAAGCCAGCATGAAGCTTGGGGAGAAGGGAACTTCCAAGCTACAAGTCAGTGCAGGACTACTGGTCCTGTGAAAGGCTACATGGGGCTGCCTGTAGTGAGAGTGGGCCAAGCACTCAGCCTTGCCAAAGCATCAGCAAAAGAATTCCTGGAGCATTTGCAAACTTGAGAGCTCCTCTATTGGACATAAACCAATAGTGAAAAGAGAGCTGAAGCTGCAATTGTTTTGGCTCTTAAGATGAAGGTACAGCTTCTTATGCTTGGAACCCAGGTCTGAAAAACACATGGGAACTCATGACAGCCAACATTAACTACAGTTCAAAAGTAGAGCCGGTTGCTTTAAAGTGAAAAAACAAGATTTATATCAACACTAGCAATTTGCATGTTCCTTCTCAATGATTAAATATATAAATGTAAATAAAACATCAGCACAATATCTCAAAGTGGCAGAGACTGTTACAGTGAAGCATTTCCAGCTGCAGTTCTGACTGACAGATGTTCCAGGACAGAAGACATTTGCCAACCTACCCTCTTTCCTGTGCAAACTGACATTCGCAGTGCAAATATTTTCACATTCTTTCACTGTCACCGTGTCCAAGCAGCTAGAGGTCACACAGGTGGAAGTGTCAAGGGAGAAGATGTTCTCAAAGTACCTCCTTTTCTTAACAGCTTTAAACTGTGCACAGTGCTCTGTAGGTTCTTTCCCAAATAGATCTGCTGTCACTTTTTCACTCTCATTATTGGAGTATTTACCAGTATAGCCAGACGGGACGTGCCTGAGCTTGTCTGGCCCTTGATGCTGGACCAAATAGCAGCACTGTGGTGTTTTCACCCCAGAGACACTTTTGGCTAGCTGAGTGCTGCAGCTGAGCACGTGGAGGCAAGTCCAGGCATGCAGGAGCTCTGGTGGTGGCGGGATGGAGCTTCCTCTCGTGAGGTTTACCTCCGGTGGAGAAGCTTTAAGGCAATGGTGAAGGAAAAGAGTTGGTTCTGATGGAGGGTTTTGATCCAGAGCTTTATTCTGGCCCACAGGCCTCTGAATGCAGCAACAGCTCCAACAGAACTCTCCAAACCACATGGTTGCTGTTCTTTTAACCCTGCTGTTCCTTTTAACCCTGGGAAGGGGTAGGGAGCCACCAACCAGGTACATGAGAGGAGGTCTTAAGGGACAAAGGACACCTGGATGGCCCAATGCCCCCCCAGGGGTAGAGGGCATCCTTTGAATCTGCCAATCACTCGACACCCTTCTGGAATTCCAGGATTGACAGTGCTGGAAGGGGAAAGAAGAGGTGACTGACACACCTGGGAGGGAATTATGAAGGGAGGGAGCCAAGGTTCTGAGGTAAACCCTGAAATCACAGCGCAATACTCTCACATCTTTGTCGCAAACGTCCAGAAAAAGGCTCTAGAAATAGAAGAAAGCTCTAGAAATAAAAGCGAGCCTTGGGCTGCACCTTCCACCTGCCCCACGTAAGCCACATCAAACTCACCAGTGCACTCTGCCCTTCCCTTCTCCGCTGCAATTACCATTGTGTTCTCTGGATCTCAGAACCTAAAGGCAGGCACAGTTGTTTCCACAGAGGGTTTGGAAGGGCCATAGGTAGCAGCACAAGCAGCTCTCACTCAACTTTAATCCTTACCACTGCCACCGTGAGTTTGGTTGGCAAGCAGTAACAGCCCCGCTCCTTTACAGCTGCAGCGACAAGCCCAGTGCTCTGTGGCTCCATCCTTCCACTCTTGCAACCAGTCCTGCTTTTACTCTCCCATCTATTTCTCACGCAGAAATAAATGAACTTCAAATATGGGATTATTTCCTATTAACTGTATGAGTCGTAGGTAATGGTAATAGTTGTATTATTATTGTTTATTATGTACATATAAGGTTTTTTCCCATAACAAATCAGATTTTGACTTCTGATACTAGCTGGCTGTTTACCATATGGGAAGTAGTAAGAGCAAAAAAAAAGGCAGCTGGAATTAATCTATGCTTTTTGAGAAACCTTAGCCTTCAGTTGAATGACTGTTACCCTGAAGCAGGACATAAGATTTGAACTGGTTTTACCTTTATGGAGAGATAAAACCGAAACCCAAAAATTTTTGCCAAATATTTTGGGAAACTGCAGTGCAGTATTTGCATTCGTAGAAACTACTATTCAATGAAATATATGATGATGTCAGTTCAATACTTTCCATATCTTGAGAGGCTGGACCTCCAACTATCTACATTTCTATAACAAAAAGGAGAAAAAGAACATATTTTATTTGTTCTATACTACAGTGAAAGAGCAGCCTGTGTTCTGAACAGAAATTGTATAGATAGTGTGGTTTGGACTAAAATGAGGCTTTAAAGGTAATAAAAAATATGTCATTTCACAGGGACAAAAATGTTCAACGAAATGGCATAGACAAAACCATTGAAACATCATGGCAACCAAGTCAGGTGCAGTTTAACATGAAAAGTAGAAACTTCATTTTCTCCTTCACTATGTCTGAAATTAAGTAACAGTTGATACTGTATGGTATTATTACATACAGAAATAATACCATACAGACATTCATACAGAACATTCCAAATTTCATCCTTCATCTGATTTCAATAAAAATTTCAAAAGAAACAGGGTTTAGGTCCAGTGTATATACTGGTCTGTACCTGGCAGTGCAGTTTGTTTTACAGATGGAATGAAATGTTTAACCCTCTGAAATTCAAGGAAATTTATTTCAGTGCGATCTAAGAAATGCTGGAAGTAAGATAACTCTATAGACAAACACATTGATTCATGGTTAAAGATACAGCAGTTCTAAAGAAATTGATTTTGATGCAGTTACATGTTATTTTCTGTAAGCGACACTTCTTTGATCTCAGGCTTTGATAGGTTAGATAATATGGATTTTTATGTTTATTTAAATATCAGTGAACTTTATCTTTGAAGAAATCACAAATTTTGATTAAAAATTAAAAAATATAAAAATATGTGTGGGTGAAGAGTCA
Organism: Zonotrichia albicollis; assembly: GCF_047830755.1. Taxonomy (NCBI): domain Eukaryota; kingdom Metazoa; phylum Chordata; class Aves; order Passeriformes; family Passerellidae; genus Zonotrichia; species Zonotrichia albicollis. Next base: position 114,840,615 of record NC_133820.1, on the reverse strand, counting down.
AAGTAGTCTATCAAAAAAAGGAAGAGACTAGTTCTGTCCAATAGATAACATGAAAGGACACAGATGATAATATTATTCCATCTAACTGAAAATCATAACTGCATTTTAAGATTTAGTGGGAAGTATTAATACTTAGCAATACATACTTCCTTCCTATACTCACTAGAGATTAATGAGCATTCAAAGAATGAGCAAAATCTGCAATTGGAAATCGTTGGTCATTTGGATGGTGTCATTGATCAACATCAGCTTTCAGTAGTATTTTTGATTTCTATTAAAAATTATTTATTTTCTATTCTTAGTAAATATCCACAGAAAGATCCTTCAGCTCCCATTCATGTGCACACCCTGTGATCATAGACCAGACAGGGGTTGTCCATTTCTGAGCTCCTTTCTCAACAAAATTCACATGAGCATGCTTAATAATGGTGAGAAAACAGTGTATACTTGGTGTCCTAAAAAAATGCTATCTAAAAGTGCAGTCCAATACTTGTATAGCCAGCAGAGAATTCCTAGTTTGTTAATCTGATATGTTTGTCTTCTTTGATTCTTCTGGGGAGCCTGGTTTGATCACGTTTCCTGATATGCCAGGTGCCTAAAGTGAGATTGAAGGCTTCTACATGAGGAAACACTGCAGCTATAACAAATAGAAAGATGTTCATGTCACTAATGATTTCCAGTATTTTTGGAGGAAGTCAGTTTTTATAAGTAATAATAATAACGGGGAAAAATCCTCTTAAGTCCTCAAGGAATGGAGTTGGAATTTTTATGCAGGTTTTTCATCTTCACATGACTTATGCATTGCCTCACTGCATTATCACAAAGCATATTTATAATGGTTTAGTTTGAATGACAAATTTGCCATTTCTTTCTCTGTTATTAAGATTTAAAAAAATCACAAAACCTAAACCAAAATCAAAATAAAGAGATAAAATAAATGATGTGAAACAAACAAAGTAGCGTAATTAGATGTACTGTTTAAGGAGACAGTATATCATTGAAGCAATGTAATTATGTTGCCTGAAGAGAATATAAATATTTTCCCATTAACCTGCCATTTCTTTAGCTGCTATTAACATTCAAAAGGATTTAGCCAAAGAAGCACAGGAGCAGCTTTGAGAGCTTCAGTGTCATGGAGGAGTCTTCACAGCTGTACACCAGTAGGGGATGCCAAAAGAAAATGTAAAAGTCATCTTGTCCCATGGGCATATACCTCAAGGTATTTCATACCTTGGTCTTTCAATTCTGAAGTTAGAAGGCTGAAAAAATGAGTATTAGTAGAAAAATTTTTTTTTAAATCACAGAATAATCAGTACAATGTAGTGATTACTAATCAAGATACAGTAAAACTTTGTAATGGAAGAATCAGACTACATTATTGGTATGCAAGTAGTGCTCTGAAAAATTTGAAGATAAAAGGACTATTCCATATAATAAATAGTAGGGTTGTAAAGAATCAGCCAATAGGTATCATCACAGGAAAAATATCCTTTTATTTTTTTCTTTATGGAAGTATCTAGGTTTGTATTTATGAGTTTAAACCATTACAAGTATATATTAATTCATTGACATTTCTCTCTGAGTTTGGCAATTGGTTTATAGGCTCCCCTATGATTTATCATTTATAGCATATAATTTTTAATACATTTTTCTAATTGAAGTTCTATTTATATACCATATGGTAATTAAAACAATTACTTTTATTATATGATGTGTTGGGTTGAAAAGTCATTTTGCTTTATGTTTGTTGTTTTTAACATAGCTTTTCTTTGCAGCATTAGCATTCTGTGGTGCAGTTGTATTAAACTAACAGCACTAGGCAGGCATTCAATCAAAAGACTTCAGTTATATGATGCTCAAAATTGTGAAATGTCACTGCAGTAGAATTTACAATGCAGATGATTAGGTTTGCATAAACTATGATTTCCACAAACCTCTTTGAATACTGGGGAACTCCACATGGAAAAACAGAAAATAAGAAAGGGATAGACTCAAGTGGGTTGCCTAAACTGAACTGGCATGGTCTGGGAATCCCAAGACATGAAAGATGTGAACCCATTGGAACAAACACAGAGGAGGCCACGAGGGTGATCAGAGGTCTGGAACATCTCTCCTATGAAGGTAGGCTGAGAGAGTTGGGTCTGTTCAGCCTGAGGAGAACTTACTCTTCAAGTATCCAAAGGGGTCCTAAAGAAATCTAGGAAGGAACTTTTTCCAAATGCATGTAGCGGCAGAACACCGGGGAACATCCAGCAAATTACAAATCCATCTACTTTCTATTGATCTTGTAAGAATAATCATCCCAGCCAGCATTTACACCTCTAAAAGTTATGGGAGTTTCAGAGAAGATGCAGCCACAAAGAAAAGACAGCTTTGGGAAAGAATGTAAATGAAAAAATGATCTGGTGTCCATATGTATATATTGTACAGCTATGTTCACTATGGCTCAATTCGTTCAGCAGAGAGCTTTTTTTAATGTCAAATGACATTTTTTATGGCTTGTAACTTAGGTTTCAGTGCTGTGCTAATCAGATCTTGGTGTTATAAACACTTTGCAGAGAGTGACATATCTGACTTTGACAGAATAAGGCACTGTCACCTTGACACTTCATCTGCCTCACATTTGTGTGTCCTGATACTGCCTTAAACTTAGCAGGAGAATCTGAAAATTACCAGGAAGTAGAAACAGAAGAAACTAATGTGGTTATACAAAGGATACCAAAAATATTTTTATGCTTTATGTAATATGGTATCTTTTCAGAAATAAAAAATAAATCCTGTAACTAGCAATGATATTCTCTTCCACAGTTCAACAGGCTACATTAAATTATTATTTCCATTATTCAAATTATATTTCTTGAAGAAACATGCTGATTACTTTGTGTCTACAAGGTTATTCTTTTCTAATAATCTATTGCACAAATGGTAGTTGGTTGTGCTGCATTGCAGCATCAGTTCAGTGCATCAAAAATCTGTGCATAACAAGGAGACAAGCCTCCAATCTTTAGGACTTCTGCTAGCTTTTATCATGTTTAATTTGCTTCATAATTCATATTACTTTCTTTCTGATTTCTTAGAAGTTGATAAAGAAGAATACACAGACTACTTAAGTAATAAAAGTGCAGAACCATTCTTCTATACAAATTAGCTCCTGAAAAAGTTGCCTGAATTCTGAATGTGGGTTATTGCCGCTTAAAAATAAAAATAATATTTTTGCTTTCATATCAGCTCAGAATGTAATTATTTATACAAAAACCCACTTTATACTATGTATTATGATGAGAAATTATTTTACACTTGTTCAGTAGCATATCTATTTTCAAATAAAAACTATTTTCAAAAGACCTCAAAAAGAAGGTCACCATAGACTTCATATTCTTCCTACTGGAGAAGGAAAGTGCCAATGCCTGGGAAGCATCAGGATCAATCCAATGTCTTCCTCACAGGCCCTTAACTCACCAGTGAGGATCACACATGTTACATAGGGACAACTCAACTCTGGTATGAACCTGAAACTTTAAAGTTATACCACACCCCCACAGGAAAAGAATACACTTTGCCCAAGAGCTCAGCATTATCAAATTGAATTAATTATAGAAAATAATCTTTCAGCAGCTGAGAACACTTAAAATTACACCTGACACATTAATACTTCATTTACTTCTATGACAGAATCACTGTCACCTGTTAGGTTGGTGTGGGAAGTGCTGACAGAAAAAGTAAGTTTTGGGGCAAGTCCCAAATTACAAAACTTAGCCTATTTACTTACACTGTGTGAGACATTCCATTCCAATCAAACCCTCAAAAAGCAAAGAAATACAGAATGCCCAACAGGCTTGTGCTCTGCCTTCTCATTTTCTTACCTCCCTTTGAAAAGCAACTCTTGACCTTGTTGGTTAAGACTTGGCTTTCCTCTGGTTGCCTGAGGTGAGGTTATGAACTTAGAAATCTGAATGATAAATTCCTCAAGCTACAGCTTAAAACCCACTGGCACAATTACAATTTATACATAGGTCACAGACATATTTTATGAAAAATCCTTTTGTTAGGATTTTTTCTCCTGAGAAGCTGAGAGGCCTCAGAAACAAAATGTAAACAATGGTTATCTGCTGCTGTGGAATGCAACAGGCAGATTTGTGATTGGTCTCAAGGGTTGTTTTTAATTAATGGCCAATTACAGTCCAGCTGTCTTGGACTCTGGTCAGTCACTAGATTTTATTATCATGCCTTTCTATCCCTTGCTAGCCTTCTGAAGAAATCCTTTCTTCTATTCTTTTAGTATAGTTTTAATATATAATTTTCTTTTAATATAATATATATCATAAAATAATAAAACACCCTTCTGAAACATGGAGTCAAGATTCTCATCTCTTCCCTTGTGCTGGGACCCCTGCAAACAACATCACATACATGTGTTAAGCAGTTCTTGTATTTAATTCATTTTATCAGTAACAAGAACATGCAGAGATAAAATCTTATCCACAGCTTTTCTTCTTAGCTCATCACCTTCATTCAGGTTCAATTTTTATTAACTGCACAGCCAGAAATGACAGTGCATGAGGAAAACCTGCTCAAAGGCCTTCCGTGATCGTTGCTGGGCCTCATGTCAACAAGCTTAAAAGACAGAAATCTGACCATAAGCACTGGTGTAAGGTGTAGATGATGACTCCCTGATTATTTTATTAGTTTTAGTGATTCTAATTTCAATTTCTGGCTGTCCCACACTGGGACGGTACCACACAGGCCACCAAAGCCAGCCCATGCATTCAGCTGTCATCGAATTCCACAACTTGGGAGCACACCCTGCCACCCAGCAGAATGAAGTGGGTGGCAGTGCCTTTCCTTGGAGCGTGTCCTTGGCACCCAGCACTGAATCCCTCCTTCTGCCCAGTGCTGGGGACACGGCCCTGCTGTCCCCTGCTGCTGTGACAGATTGCCAGCACAGCCTCTGTGGGGAGCAGGGTTATTAACTGCAGATGTTACCATTGTCCTCAGCTGCTCTGAAGCCTCTCTCTGCACTGTCACTAAGTGCCACATTTCACCTCAGAGCAGCACAGCAGCTCCACACTCTCCCCACTAATTAACTGGTTATGATAACCAGCGCTATGGGCAGGTATTACCTTCCTTACTTTTTTCCCTTAACTGTTCTGGTTTCTTGGACACATTTATTTTTCCAGTGTTTTCAGGTTCATTGTCACTAATTATACAGCCCAGAGACAGCCCATGGATTCATATAAGTTATCTGAGAAATCTCAAGACCTTTTAACCTAATCTTAAAGCCTGAATCCCCCAGAATTATAACTGGTAATGCAACAGTCTTCATTACAGACAGGAACTGCCACAGGGAAAAAAGCAAATAACTGGGTAGCTGGGTTTGACACAGTAGAAAACTTCATTTTCTTCACAAGCTTTTTTAATTGTTTCAGTTTGAGAGGGATAATTTTAGGCATTTTACTGCAAAGGGACAATAACTGCAATTGTATAGGAGTATAACCAAAGGGCCTCTTTTCATCTTGTTTCATGCTGTGTGTTTTTGTTCACAGAGTACATAGCACATACTCAGTAAATACTAGATATTTTGGTTAGAGCTCTCTGAAAAATAAGCTTTCCAGGGTATGAGCTATTTTCACAGAATCACAGAATGTTCTAAGGTGGAAAAGACCTTTGAGATCATCAAGTCCAACCTATGACCTAACATCACCTCATCAACTAAACCATAGCACTGAGTGTCACATCCAATCTTTTTTTAAACATTTCCTGGGATGGTGACTCCACCACCTCCCTGGGCAGAGTATTCCAGAGCCTAATCACTCTTCTGGTGAGGAATTTTTTCCTAATCTAAACTTCCTCTGGAGCAGCTTAAGCCTGTGTCCTCTCATTCTGTCCATTGCTGCCGGGAGAGAGAGACCAGCCCCACCTGGCTACAGCCACCCTTCAGGGAGTTGCAGAGAGTGGTAAGGTCACCTCTGAGTCTCCTTTTCTCCAGGCTGAACACCCCCAGCTCCCTCAGTGGTTCCTCACAGGGTTTGTGTTCCCAGCCCCTCTCCAGCCTCGGTGCCTCCTCTGGACGCGCTCAAGCGTCTCCAGGTCCTTCCCAAACTGAGGGGCCAGAACTGGACACAGCACTCACGGTGTGGCCTCACCAGTGCCAGTGCAGGGGCAGAATGACCTCCCTGCTCCTGCTGGCCACACTGCTCCTGACACAGGCCAGGAGCCTTTGGCCTGCTTGGCCCCCAGGGCACACTGCTGGCTCATGTTCATGTCAGCCAGTGCCCCCAGGGCCCTTTCTGCCTGGCCACTGTCCAACTGCAGTGTCCCCAGTCTATAATGCTGCAGGGAGTTATTGTGGTCAAAATGCAGGACTTGGCACTTGGATTTATTAAACTCCATCCCACTGGACTCTGCTCATCCATCCAACCGATCCAGGCCTCTCTGCCAAGCCCTCCTCTCTTCCAACAGATTGACACACTCTCCCAGCTTAGTGTCACCTGCAAATTTACCAATGAAAGGCTCAATCCCCTCATCCATGTCATCAGTAAAAACATTGAACAGAACTGGCCCCACACAGAGCCCTGAGGACACCCCTGGTGGCTGCCCCCAGCTGGATGCAGCACCCTCACCAGCACTCTCTGGGCCCGGCCATGCAGCCAGCTCCTAACCCAGCACAGAGTGCTCCTGTCCAAGCCCTGGGCTGCAGCTTTTCCAGGGGTGTGCTGTGGGACACAGTGGCAAAGGCCTTGCTGAAGTCCAGGTACACAACATCACCAGCCTTCTTCACATCCACCAGGTGGGTGACCTGGTCATAAAAGGAGATCAGGTTGGTCAGGTGGGACCTACCTGCCCCTCTTAAACCCACGCTGGCTGGGTCTGTTACCCTGGCCACTCTGGAGGTGCCATGGGATGGCACTCAGTATAAACTGAGTTGTTTTCCTCATTGGCTCATCTTTTGACACATGGGGACAGTCTGTTCCTGTGCCTTCAAGAATTCTGTTTTGAAGCATGTCTATCCTTCCAGGACTCCTTTGTTTTTAAGGGCTGCTTTCCAAGGAACACTCAAAATAAGTCTCTTGAATAAGCCAAAGTCTGCCCTCTGGAAGTCCAGTGGGGAAGTTTTGTTGATGCCCTTCCTTGCTTCACCAAATATTGAGAACTTTATAATTTCATGATCACTGTGCCCCAGAGGGCCTCCAACCCCATATCTCCCACCAGCCCATCTCTTTGCAAGCAGCAGGTCTAGCATAGTTCACCCCCAGGCTGGCTCACTCACCAGCTGTGACAAAAAGTTGTCCTCCACACACTCTAAGAACCTCCTGGATGGCCTCTTCTCTAGTGTGTTATGTTCCCAGATGTCTGGTAGGTTAAAATCACCTACAAGAACAAGGGCTGGTGATCCTGAAACATTCTCCTGCTGCTTACAGAATAAGTTGTCCATCTCTTCTTCCTGGTTGGGTGGATGATAACAGACTCCCAGTAGGATGCCTTCCTTGTTGGCCTTCCTCCTCATTCTTACACATTCTTACTTGACTTTATCATCAATAATCTCAATCCCCACAGTGTTGAGAGCCTCCCCAACACAAAGAACCTCTCCTTCACCTCTTCTCCCTCTCCCGTCTCTCCTGAGGAGCTTGTAGCCATCCAGTGCAGCACTCCAGCCATGTGAGTCATCCCACCACATTTCTGTGATGGCAGCTACATCACAGCTCTTGTTTGTTACCCACACTGTGTGCACCAGTGTACATGCACCTCAGCTGGGCTGCTGATTTCACTCCTATCTCAGGCTTATCACCCTTGGCCCTGCTTCCAGACAGCCCAGCTGCATCCCCTTCCCCCTTCAAACTTAATTTAAAGCCCTCTCAATCAACCTTGCTAATTCATGGGCTAGAATCCTTTGCCCTTGATAGATGAAGCCCATCTGGCTCTAGCAGGCCAGGTGCTGTGAAAGTTGCCCCATGATCAAAGAACCCAAAATTCTGCCAATGACACCAAACCTTGAGCCACCTGTTGATAATGTGGGTTCTCCTGTTCCTTTCATCATTTATCCCTGCGACCAAAGGGACTGAGCAGAACACCACCTGTGCTCCTGCCCTATCAACCACTTGATGCAGTGCCCTAAAGTCCCTTTTAATTACCCTGACAGTCTTCTTTGCAGTCTCATCACTGCCAGCCTAGAGTATCAGCAGTGGGTAATAATCAGAAGGCTGAATCAGCCCAGGCAGTCTCTCAGTGATATCTCGAACCCAGGCCTCAGGGAGGCAGTAGATCTCCCTGTGGGATGGGTCTGGTTGACACATGGGGCCCTCTGTCCCCCTCAGAAGGGAGTCATCCACTAGGACTGCCCTGCTTTTCTTTTTAATGCTAGAGGTAGTGGTCCCTCTGACAGACCAAGTGTTATTTTGGGAGGCTCCCTGGGCAGACAATTTTCTTCTACATCATCTGGCTGACTCTCTGGATCCAGGGCCCCATTCCTATTCTGAAGTGGCACCTGGGAAGGTGATGGGGGCCAGGAGGAATTTTTATTACCTCCTTGAGGAGGGAGCCATTTCCACTCCCCTTCATCCACCAGGTGCCCTCCTTCTGCCTGATGGTAGGAGACAGGGGAGTCCTCTGACTCCTGGTGGGCTTCTCTCAGGGATGGAAGGGTGAAACTCTGTTTATTTCCCTTTCTATTTCCCTTTCACTTTCCCTGATACTCCTTGGTCTTTCTACTTCCTCCTTAAGCTTTCTCATTCACTCATGAACGTGAGCAAAAGCAAAACAAGCCCCACTCTTCAGGAAACTCTGCCTGGCTTCCATAACCTGAGGAAAAAAGCAGGACCCAAATAGAACAAAAAATGCTCCACAATCCCTCACTTGGAAACAAGAGATCACCAAATTGAAGGCAGCTGCCCAAGGCACTCATAACCAAATTATTCTTGGAATTGCAAGGAATAATACAATTACAGAGAACCCAATCAAAACACCTTAGCTCAAAAACTATGCACCGTAGTTCAGACTGCACTGAAAACCAAGAAACTTTTCCTTAACTTGGCTGCTGCTCAAAATCATATGGGCTTTCCAGATCATGTGTCAGAATATCCCATCATCTTGAGCAGCTCAGCCAAATTTCTTTGCCTCCCCACCCAAGAGCAGCACCAGTACTTCCTCCCCTTCTGCTGTTGCCCTCATTTTGTGGTTTTCCCCTCATTTTGTGGTTAGAGGTTTTTCTCAAATCAGCTGTTTCAAACCTACTGCTCCCAGTGAGGATTGACAGCACCTTCTTATGTGACAAAAGCAAATGTTCTCTCCTCTTTTAGGTCTAAGTCAAATCCAAATTGCTCTGCAACTTCTCTTTATATTATCAAGGCTCACAAAGCCCTCCCTTCCCTGAACTGCATCTTTGGCTTTAGAGTTTCATTTCTCAGAGTAAGGAGAGGAAGATTTCACACTGCAGTACATCACTACAATAAAACCATCAAAACACTAATATTAATAATCTGCATGTAACACAGTTGTTAATATAAAATAGATGCAGCATGTAACTAATTTTTCCAGATTTTATAGGTCTGTGATCATGCTAATCTGTTTCACATGAAGGACACATCCCTTTATTTTTAGATGAAAGCAAATGTCTGTGATTAGAAACAGAAAAACCAACTAAGGCAGACAAATACTGGACATATATTCATGAGACTGTAGCGCCTGAAAAAGGCTTGGAAAAAATCTCTAACTGAAGTGCTACTGAAACATTCTGTAACACCTGATTAATTATTATGTCTCTCTTTCAAGATATAGTTATATCCATTAATGAAATTTAATCCTAAAAGGAGCTGGCAACCAAAACCACTACAACAGTTTTGGCATTAAAATATATATGTCCCCTACACCTCCCTGTAATTGAGAAATGAGATTTAAATTGCAGATCTGTTTTTCATAATAATGGTTTCTTATCCCCTCCAGATATTTTTGCCATTGTTAAAAACTGAACTAAAGCATCCCAGAAGATGCTCCCACATGTAATTGCCATCTTCAAAATTATAAGCAAACACCAGAAACACATATTCCATTTGGCTTATCTATTTTAGACCATTTTTACCATATAATTTTAGATTACATCTGTTAACAGGAATCCTTTGTCCAGTTTTCCATTTACTAAATATCCACCCACCTCCTCCTCCCCCCCAAAAAAAGGAGTAAATAATGTCCCCCTTTATTTATCTGTTCTAAGTAAAAAGATGAAGAAAACAAAAAAGCAAACAAACAAAAACAAACAAAAACCCAAACCAAAACAACAACCAAAAAAACCCCCAAAAAACCTTGACACTTTCTAGTACTGCCAGCATCTATGACATCATTAATTTCATTTCACCAAACCTAAACCTCATTTCTGACATGCATCTTTCTTTTCTTGAGAGTGAAGGAAATGGCAAAATTTCATTTAGCTCAAAGGGACTGAAAATGCAGCAATGATGCAAGATGAGGCTTTAGGTAGCTGAAACAAAGGAACCAACAATTTAATAATTTTGCTATGTCAAGATATTACAAATAATGGTAGTTAATATTTTATGGCTTTGTGTTGTAGCCCCTATGGTGCTGCTGTTGACTTTTCAGGTACAGCTCAATGTCATTCAGCAATTGTAAACCCAGTCACCTTTGCACTGAGTTGTCAAATCTACATAAGTCAGTCTCTCTGAGAAAAGAGCCCACTTACTATTGGTGAAAGTATGATTAATAGATAAGCTAATTAAATTTCTATTTTGGAAAGCTTTACCAAGGTATTTTAAAAATTTTTTTTCTCTTTACTCAAGACACATAATCTTAATTCATAAAATCAAATGCCCAAGGTGAAGGCAGCACTGTGCCAAAGACACAGTACTGGTCCTAACACTCCAGGTATTCTGAAAGCAATTTGCAGCTCAGGAAAAGTGCAACATCTCTGGTTGCTTCAAAACTCTGCCCTCCAAACCTCAGTGTTGCTTTCTCTGATCCAACTGACCTAATGATCTCCTAATAGCCAGGATAAATTAATTCAAAATCCCACTGGATATTTGCCTGGACCTGTGCTTCCTGCTGCTGTCAGCAGCTGAGAAAAGGGGACAATCCCCTGGGACCTGGCACAATGAGGAGCAGGTGATGATGGCTTTTACCATCTTTCTGCTAGGTTAGGCCAGTCCTTCAGCCCAGCCTCTCACTTCTGTTCCAGCCCCTGCACGAAGGAGAATATGGCAGCAGAATAAAGGAATTCAACAAACATTTCATGTAGATAGATGAGTATTCCCAGTGTGAGGAGCACACCTGCAAAGCTGTCTTGAGAAGGTACAATTGTGCCAGCCCTGGCACAGGGGCAGACCCACAGCATGGCTGCAGCACTGGCACAAAAGGAAGCATAAAAATGTTACTAACACTTATTTTCCAGCCTTTTGAGCAAGGCAGATGATGTCTGCTAGGAGGAATTAATCAGACCTGCCATTCCCATTGCTCTGGTGTGGGCAGCGCCACCCTGAACCAGCCTGACACTGCAGAGCTTCTCAAAGCTAACAACAGAAACAGCTGGAGCTGAAGCAGCAGCTTCCAGGACACTGTTCAGAGGCTACCAGAAAGATGTAAAGAATGTTTAAAGCTGTGGAAGATGAGAAATGGCATTTTGGGTTTATAAACAAAGTCTAAGACAACTTCTGGAAAAACAGAAAGACTTCTTTGAAGACAGGTCTTCTCTATGGAGGAGTTTGAAGACAATCTACATTTCAAGAGGAGAGGTTCCTGCAAAAACCTCTCAGAGATAATGAGCAAACACTACTTGCTGGGTTATGTTTTCTGGATAACTTTTTTCCTGGTAGATACTGACTCATTGAAATGCATACTTCATTGTTCAGTCTCCTTTTACTAGCTTTTTTACTAGATGCTTAATGAAAAATAAATCAGTGACAAATGCATCATGACTTAGCCACCCCTATCATTTCTTGAAAGTCAGTTTCTCAGACAATGAAATAAAAGAGAAAAATAAAGAAGTTCCCATGGTCTGTTAAGAGCTAGAAAACAAGTTCAGCTTTGTCAGGAAATCCCACCAGGGCTTTCCAGAGAGCTGCATGGGATTACATTTTCTAAAGGACTGAAAAGATTTAGGAGCATGTCCCACTGATAAAAGTGATTTAAACTAACAACCTTAAGCACAGTTGCATGTCCTGCTTCATGCTCTGTCTTGCCCAGCCCAGTGAGGGGTGGGGTTCTTGCACAGCTCCTGACAGATCCAGTGCAAGGTGCAGTTTCTGCAGCTTCAGGATGGAGGTGACTGTCCCCGAGCAGGAAGAGCAGAGGGGACAGGAACCTTTCCTGGCCAGCACTGGTGGGGCAGGATTGCCCTCCCAGGCTGGGCTGGGAATAGAGCAGCTCCCCTTCTGCTGCTCATGGCTCAGCTTCAAAGCAGAACTTAAGGAAACTGCACCTCCTGTGCTGCCAGCCCCTCCAGCAGGGGCCATCTGTCCCAGGGCACCACATGCCAGCCCCAGACACTCTCAAAAGCAGATGCCATGACAGTGGCTTGCAGGCTCCCTGTGCCACATCCCTTTCTCCTGCTCCAGTCTGTGTTCTTTTCTTGTTCTAGTGAGAAGGCTTTTTAGGAGAGAGGCAAGGCATACAAAATACTTATGAAAGTAATTGAAAGTGTTTTATTCCACTTGCACTTTTACAACAGAAAAACTATTTTAAAAAATCCACATCTGCCATGGTATGCTTGACCTAAATTCTTCAGTGCTGTTCATTCATTTTGTGAGACTAGAAATAAGTCCTAAATGTGTAAAATTTTAAACATGAAACATAAAAATTGATGAACCTGTTAATGAACTGCAGTGTTCACTTTAAATGGATGGATTTTCTGGTGCTTTGTTTTTTATTGACAATAAATTACCATTCTGTGTCATGTAAACTTGTGAACTTTCACATGGGATAGGTAGAAGTGCAATTTTGGTCTAATAGTTAAATTAGGTAGATGGTTAGGTAGATGGCTCTGTTAAAATATTTTGCATTAAAGGAGCTTTTAATTTAGGATTTGTATTGAACCATAGTTTAAAAAATGCAAATACGTGATTGGATGCCCTCCAGCTCTCACCTGCTAGATAAATCAAATAAATTTGGTCTAACCAAACTCCGAACTCCTGATAAATGCCCTGTACTCGATCACAAATCAGGTGTCAAACTGGAGTGAATGCACTGGTATAAACTGGTTGTTTTTTCAGCATAGCTGAAAAAGGTATATAAAACCCAAGCCAAGCCATTAAGCACATGTATGTGGCCCACAAGCAGATTTTAGCAATAAGTTCTACCTACTCAAGCTTTTTGTTGGATCAAGAGTTCACTTTTTACCCATCCAAAGCTCTATTCCAGTTAAGAGAAATGTTGTCTGAATTATGGGGCTGAATAAGAAATTAATATGGACCCTGACTTCTGGCCAGACATTGGCACCACATAATTTCTTTGCCATTGCAATTCTAATCTGCTGTTTGAAGCTCATCTCACTACAAGTTTCCTAGGAAACAAATTTAGGCTCACATGTACATTAATGAGAATGGCACCTCAGGTAAGTTTGGTTTCAGATGATGGACTTGCCCTGCCCTTCACTTTGCTTACATTCACCAAACCTGACACTGAAAATGGTCCAGAGTTCATGGGAAAGACTGAAAGGTCTGTGCTGCACCTTCTTTGTTCACTGCACACTTCTGTCTCCGTTCAGAAAGGTGAACCTTATTGCTTCTGAAAGTATGTTTTCTTCTTCCTGAGCTTTAAGTGGATGGCAGTTATGACAAAACCTGCCAGGGTTGCTGCTGTGCCAGAAACCAGGTAGGCAATTCCCAGGAATGGGTTACTTCCACCACTCCACACCACGGTTGAAAGAATCACGTGCTTCCTCCCCTTGAATTTGGTAACAGGGAAATCTGAGAGAAGGATGTTAAGATATAAAGCTTTCCAAGGCATAAAGAGTTTTGAGGTCTGCATTTGCTGCCAAAACTCCTTTAACTCATTGGTGATGTTTCTGCTATTCTGGATCCAAAAACCCAGCTGGTCTTTGGGAGGTGATAGGCAGCTGGTGGTAAAAAACCTAGTTATTTTAGATACAGTCTTTGTGTGCATGTGGAAATACTTCCTTTTTCAAAACACTGTAAATTTCAGATTCATTATTTATAGGACTGCTACTGCAATAACTTGCTATGAAAGCTCAGTTGAAAATGAGTCTTTTGGGAAGCTTATCATGATACTCCACATAGTCTCTGTGAGAGTAAGTGCTCAGCTCTACCTAATATGTTGTAGCCAGAATGTTATATGAGTTTACCTTTCCTCTCTCCCATGGAAGCTTTCAGAATAGCACCATAACAGAACATTTATAACCACATTTCTATCAATTGAGAAAGAAGAGGAATTTATGGTCATGTTGACACAACTCCTGCTGACAAAAGGAGTGCTTTAGTCAGCAGAGTTCCCATTGTTGGCTGTGAGGGGGCAGATCACCAACACAAAAGCTCTTGTCAGTCAGGACATGGCCCAATCCCTTGAGGGCTCTCCTGACACAAGACTGTTCTGCATGACTTCTTTGCCAGTTGCCCACACAAATCCTATTCACCCTCATGCCACTGTAACTCTCTGGGAGCCCTGGGGAATGTAAAAGGATACTGTAGGAAATCCTGAAAGTGTAATTCCCTGCTGGCAGGCCCTCAGCAAAGCGCTGAACGCGTCTGAGGCGCCGGTAGAGATTCCGGAAGGTGGCAAAGGCCGACACTCGCATCCAGACAATGAAGTCATCGTTCACATAACCATTGTTCCTCTCATCTTCCTCATCCAACAGGTACGCTGGCTTCTGCCAGTAAGGAGGTCTGGCTGTGCCTGGTCACAAAGAGACAAAGCAGGAAAGACACTGTCAGTAAAAACTATGGTTGCTGAGATTCTGGGCCTCACATAACCAACGCGGAATATGAGCTGTGGAAGAGACATAAGACACTGTCCAAAATTATATATACATGTGCCAGATAACAGCATCTCCAAGCATGTCCACTCGCCTCAAACATGAATTTACAGTTTAACAGTACCCAGGGGCTGCTACACATTAGAACCTTCAATGCTACACACTAGAACCTTCTCCTGCAAAGGGGAAACAAAGTGACTTGCACAAGTGAAAATGCAGTTTATTCTGGATTCCTGTCTCTTCAGCAAGCAATATGTTCTCTATAATGAGGAGCTTGCCCTCATTTTTACACATTAATATATTCCTGTACAATCAGAAAGGCACCTTTTTGCAGCCTAATGGCACAGCCTATGGCATTTAGAATCTGTCCCATGAAAACCACTTAGATCATTAGTTCTTGCATATTGCACCCAGCTCAGCACTGCCCTGATCCACAACAGGCAGGTTTTAGCCCCAACTCAATAGAGATCAACCGTAACAAGGAAACAGCCCTAGGAAACAAGTCTGAAAGAACTAGTGACAAAGGCAGCCTCTCATGTCTCACAACTTCCCAAGAATCTGCAAAGGCATGAGGGAAAGATGAGATTTTAAAAAAAGCAACTGCTTCCTTGCTTTCTCTGGACAGATTAGGCATTATAAGAAGAAGGGTGTTAGTGTGGGCATTACTATAAAAAAGGGTGTTGGTGTGGGCTAACTTCAGTCTTCCAAAATAATTTTTTCTCAATTTCTATGGTCACTGATTAAAGAAGTTAAAAGGTGGTATCTTGGCTAAATATGCCTTCTGCTATCAGTCACCCTCTAAACCCTGCTTCTTCAACTTGCTTTCTTGCTATTTCTCCCAAAGGTAATTTTTCTGAGAATGGGAGACATATGAAGGGGGAGATAGGGAAGCCATTGAAAGATGAGGACTGCCAGCAGAACCATTCTTACCTGCAAATGCAGCAGAGAGATTGGATGACTCAGGATTGCGAAATTTCACATTTTTGTCTGTCCACCAACTGTTTCCAGTCTTCAGCAGTGGCACTTGAATCACAGATGAGTTATAATTATAAAACAGATCAATAGTATCTGCAGGGAATACAAAAAGCAACATCTGTGAGTCAAAGACAGTCATTCTAACTGCCAGCATGACTAACAAAAATATGGCACATTGAAGCATCTTTCAAGTGGATAGAAAATCTGAACATCCCGGGTGTGAATGAAGCACTGCACATTTCACAAGAAGAACTAAGGTACCAGAGTCTTAGAACTACTGAAGTTTTAAAGACTGAACATTTCCTACCAATCCCTGTGTATGTTGTGACTGCTTCTCATGTCCATCAACTCCTGTGGGACCATCTTCTTTGCAAATCACTTTCTGAACTCTCTAGCTATTTACAGAAGTTACTGTTCCAGTTTCCCCTAGAATTTCTTTGACAGTTGTCCCAAAACTTTGCTACACATGATGTGTTTTCAGGGACTAGGGTAGAGATAAAAGCACAATCAAGGGAATCCAGTCCTTTGGAAATAAAAATTGCTTTAGTTTTATGCCAGTTAGAGCTTGCTTACCAACTTGGACACAAATATTTTCTTCAATAAAAAACCATTTAGTTAAAATTGTGCCTAACCATGCCATCCAGTTTCAATAGGTGAACAGCACTTGTTTTTATCCATTACTATTTTCCTACATAGATTAGTTTAACATAAGGCAAAAATATTATAGGATGCATTAACAGCTCTGTAAACCCCCAGGCGGTCAATGGGATGATGGGCAGGGACAATCAGATGATACAGATGGGGAGGGGTTGCCTTTTAGGAGACATGAAAAGCACAACTCAGCTGCATAAGCATCAATGAAAACATACTTTTTCTTTTGTTTCCTTCCAGAAAACCTGTGTTCACACAGCTCCTTAAAACTCTTCTGGGAAATGCTCATTTTGTGGCCCAACACATCCCCAGCTATTTGTCACCACTTCATTAACAGGAATTGTAATGCTCTGAGCTCTGCCTGCTCAGTTGCTTGTCTTGACTCTCCCTCCCAGGCTCCAGAACAGTGTGAGCTGCACACAGCTGGGCTCTGCTGGCCTGAGTCCAGGTCTGAGTCCAGGTCTGAGCCCAGCCCAGTAAATCCCACTTCCAGCAGCAGGTGGGTAAGCAGGCAGACAAAAATCAAACGGATCTAGAAGTTACTGAATGCAACTGGCGTTCACAAGTTCCCTGGTGTGGGTGGTGCAGCTGCTTGGAAAGAGCTGCTACCTTCTCAAAACCTGTTGCATGGAACAGGTTAAAAAAAGGGTGAGAGCAAGGAGTGGTAGAAACTGGAAGACAAAAACAATGGGGTAGTGGAGAAAAGCCTGTAGTTTTTTTGTTGCTTTTCCTTCCAAAGATACATTCTGAATCTCCCAAGTGTATTCAGAAACAGATTATGCCCACTAGATTACTACAATGATCAAATCCATGATCAAATTAACACTATGTATGCTTCCAGCATTCTAGAACAAAAATGAAACTGGGTAGATCCAAAGTAATGCAGAGAATGTGGAGAGTCCCTCCTTCTAAGCCCATGATGGTGGGAAGGCAAAATCTGGGCTCTCCCATCATGGTATAAGAATGTGCTTTTTAGCACATTGTATGGAGAAAAGACTCTTTTCCCCACATGAAAGTATGGGGAGATCAAAGTGTTCAAATTGTAGGTATCAAGCAAAGGCCTCCATGCTAAAGTAAGCAGAGGTTAAAGTAGCTGTGATCCTATGAGAAGTTTGAACAGAGGAGAGAAGAGCGATGAAGATCCTGTGCTGCCAGGAAGAAGATGATTTCAGATACAAATAATGAGAAAATTTGCCTTTAAATAGCTCGTCTTTAAAACAATACCCCATAAGTTGACATGGCCCATAAACACAGCTGTGGGAAAAGCTTGTGGAACATGGGAGTGATTTCACGACTGCAGATTTCCCTGGGCAGCTGCTATTTGTAGCAATGGAGAGCCATGAGAGAAATGTTTTCTTCTAGAGAAGTTTCCGTAACATTAACAACAGAGACTTCTCTCCCTAAGTGAATGAAGAAAGACTATTCTATCCAAGAAATCTCAAATTATCAAACCAAAACCAAAACACTCTCCTTCTAAGAACATGATTGTGGGAAGGCAGAATCTGGGCTCTCCCATCACTGTACAGGAATGTGCTTTTAACAAGGAAGCACATGAAATCTGTTGTATCCTTGTTTCAAGAGGGCGTAAATTCCTCACTCCTGCTGTACACTCACATGGAAGAGGGCCTTAGAAAATGAGAAATCTCCCTGAGTTTCCAAACAAGGGCCAGTTACTAACAGTAGGAAGCAGAGCCTCATGTTCATCAGAGCAGCACCACCAAACAAAGCCTTTTATGGGAGAAAGTGGAGGCCTTGCACTACCAGCTCTGCCCTGGCCTGGGGAAGGGAACAGTCTCCAGAGGGAGTCAGGAAGGGGCAGAGGAAGGTGCCACGTACCATTGAACATGCTGTTGGCAATGGCCCCGCATGGCGCCATCGGGGTCCCGTTCCTGTAGGTGCTGAAGGGCGCGCAGTAGCTCCTCTGGATCTGCATGCAAGCCCACACAACAATCAGGCACAGACCTGGGGTTTGCTTTTAATTGGTGTCCTCCCATGCCTTCTTCTGAAAAGTCACTGAACAATTAAGTCTCCAGTACCTTTTGGTCACATTAGAGAGACATCAAATGAATGGGTCTGTAGTTCAGGAACACCTTCCAAATCTAGGCACAGAAACTTAAGGTCTTCACCAAATTCTGCTGCCGACTTGTAAGCTCCAGACTATAAAAAACAGGTTTGGGGATCTGCTATTGTAAAATGGCTACAACTGAAAAAGTTCCAGTGAAGACCTTATTTTACCTTCTTTTTAATTCTGACCTGGGCTCAATTAGTGCTGGAGAACAGCAGATGTAGTTGGCCAAATTACTGCAGGTCAACAAGGCCAAATCTTGATGTATGAAGATACAGAATGAAAATCAGAAGTCCTCAGCCTTACCACATCTTTCCTACCCCATTTTATAAGAAACTATAAATCTTCAGGTTTCAACACAGAAACATTTTCAAGTAACTCCAAAGAGCTGTGTGTCTGACGGGCACAAAAACCAAAAGCAGCTGCATATTTACGCAAACAAACAAGCTGACAGGACACCTGGAGAGTTTTAAGAAGCGTTTTATAGAAATGAGGAACATGTCTTGAGAGTAGTAAGAAGCATTTTAGAGAAACAACAGATTACCATGGCACAACCATCATATGTACAGAAAGGACATGTGGACTATGTGTATATTAAGAAATGCTACTTTAAGCCAAATAAGATATGCTTTAGATTTGTAAGCAAAAACCTGAATGTCGTGATTGCATTCTCCAGTTCCCTTATGCAGGTCTGCTGCAGGTGATGCTGTCTACTCCCTCTTTAGACTTCTGAATTGCATACTTAGAACACTACATGATCACTTCTTTCAGAACTAACCTTTTCCTGCTCCTTTCCCACTTCCAAAGCCAGATGGAAAAACTAAAGACTTAGAATAACTTTATTCCCTAGCACAGCTTAAAACACTTCTGGCTAAGCAAAGTGACAACACAAGAAGGAAAAGTTTTCTGCATATTTATTTGAAAAAGACAATGTATTTTTAATCAGCACTACAAGGTGCAG
Organism: Zonotrichia albicollis; assembly: GCF_047830755.1. NCBI lineage: Eukaryota > Metazoa > Chordata > Aves > Passeriformes > Passerellidae > Zonotrichia > Zonotrichia albicollis. The sequence goes on along the minus strand of NC_133820.1, from coordinate 114,821,037 downwards.
GTTTGAGAACTGCACGACAGGACTGACATCTTTTATTTACCCCCCACCCCCTTCAACCTTCCTCTCTTATTAACTTATTAGGCATAATGGCCTGAACAAGCATAAAAGCCATGACCAAAGACTGAAAATCTGTACTTTATTACTCCCTAGAGCCACTTAAACACACTTATGGTTCTCCATATGGTCCAAGGCACACCTGCTGGAAGTGCTGCTGATCTCACAACAGCAAAAGAAAACTCACATTTACATTTCGGCCCAACAGCTGCGCGTCACTTCTTGATTTCACATACCGACGGTGGTTTTGATAGAAGTTTTGCAGACCATAGTACATAAAAACATCACCCTAGAATCCAAGGATAAATCTCTTCAATAAGGAGAGTTCATGAAGGCAATAAGAAATCTTATTAGTTGCTAAAAAAGAGGAGGGGAGAGTACTCATATTAAAATGTCTGTAACTACACCTTAAGCAATACAGCAGTCAGGGGCTAGAATCTAATCTTTACCCTAACTGTAAGTTTTTATGTTTTGGTACAAAATTGAACATAATTTAAATCACCAAACAAAACCTGATAATTATTTTACACAAGATGGCATGGCTGGCCATGAACTTGCAATGACTATGAATCATATTGCAGAGACAGACATTCATTTTCCATTAAAGAAGGTGCACAAAAACCTTCACATTAAAAGAAGAATGGTGGACAGGCAAATCATGCATGAAAGATAATTATGTAACTATAAAAAACCCATTACTCAGTTAAATTAACTTCTCATCTCAAACATCACTGTAATCTGAGGAATTACAAAGTATTTTAACAGCCTTCTCAATACTGAAGAATCCTGAAGTGACTTTAAATTACACTGTCATTTTAAGGGATCATTTATTCAGTACTAAGTATAAAATCTCTTTGGCAGAACGTGAAGCATTTTAACAGTCTCAATAACATGACCTGGTAGTTTAAGGAAGGAAATTAAGGATATTTTTTCCAAAAGAAACTTCAGAATCACATTGCTAGAACTTGAATTATTTCAAGGACCTTGGGGATTAGCAGCACAACTCTTGTAAAAATGACTACAGGGGTCTATTTATGTAAAGTGGTCAGAACTTCAGATTTCCTTCTCACTTGAAAGTTTAGCAGGGCAGCAACAACCAATCTCAGGCCCAGGGCAAGGCTTTGCCACTGACTCAGAGAGAGACAGAGAGAGGTCACCTCCACAATCAAACACCATTCCCTCCACCCCCTTCTTCTCCTTGGGCATCTCCCAACCAAGGGGCCTGGTCTTGATTATAAGTACCAAAATGAACAATACAGGCAAAATTGTAAAATTTTGAGCATTACATCTTCTGAAAAAGTACAAAGCAAATTTAGTCAGGAGCTCTACAGAACAGAATTACAGTCTTTTATCATTTAGGGATATAAGTAACAGGTGGTATACAGCAACCTGAGTTGGTTTTTGCACTCACCAATATATCTTCCTTTAGCGTGAAATTAATAGAACAGTGGCATTCCTTATTCCAGTTAGAGGAGTTTTCACGGAGCTTTGAACAAATTGAGCATTTATCTGAATAATCTATCTGTCGGAGAAGTGAACAAGCAAAGGTATTGTCACAAAGAACATGCTCATAGGAAAAGGTTAGTGGTTTAGGTTCAAGGCTTCTCAGAGCTGTTCTCTTCTAAGTGACCCTGGACAGCCAAAACCACTGAAAATGAAGAGGCAGAGTGAGGATTTGGCCTCAATGAACAACCACAAAATTTATCCCTATTTTAAAGCTGGTTTAAAGCCTTTTGGTTTGCAGAACTTTCACGTCTGCTCCTCAGCAAAGGAGTGCTGAGTTAAGAACACTCCTGCACCTTGGGCTGGCTGACCAAGCAATGCTTGACAAATCCCCACATGCATCATGGCCCATCCCCACTGAACAGCCTGGGGGTAGTGCTCAGGGTTGGCTCCAAACAGGAGTCTATTCACAACACCACAGGTCTGAATAATCTTTTCTGCAGGAGGGATTTAAACATGAGGACTCCTTGTATTTCAAGATTTTGCCCAGCAAACATGTATGTTCTCAGAGCGTCACTCTCTGAGGGATTTGCTTATTTCCCTTCAAAACTCTAGAAGATAATGACAACATTTTGGCAGTAATTATCACCCATATTTCAGATATTACCACCCAGTGCTCTGATTTTATTGATGACCGACTGCCTCTGAAGATTTTTACAGGAATACCAGGTGCTGGACACATGTTCAAGGCATAAAGCCATTGCTATCATCTTCACTCAAAAGCAAAAACTCAAAGCCTTTTCTCTCCAAACCTGGTCTGGTTGCTAGCTTACAGAATATCAAAGAACAGCACTCCCAAACCAACCTGTACTTCTTTGACGCTGTTTGCAGACAGGACAAGGCAGACTCCCACAGTGAGGCAGAATGCCCCAGTCAGAAAGAAGCTGGAGAGCACAGATCCAATGGTGAGCTGGGGCTTCCAAGCTGGCAGTCTCTGCTGTTTGAATGCACTGTTATCTGGACACCTGGAAGGTTGGGCTTCTCCTTCTCTGGGAACAACACTTGTCTTGTTTTTCATTTTCTTCTTGGTGAGAGAAAGGAGTAATATCCTTGTGCTGGAGAGTGTTTCAGCTGAGATACTGTCTTTATTGTTGGGAGACTGTATTCGTTGTTCAAACTTGCATTGTGGTGAGGAATTACTTATTAACTAGATCTCTCTCTTCCTTGTTTCCTGTACTTGTGCCTGGATCCCCATGATCAGCTTGTACCAATCAAGTGATTGTGTACTTTGATCAGGGTGTCCAGTTCATTCCTCCTGGAAAAGCTTAGATATATTTTTCCTGCTCCACAGCTCACTGGGATTTGTTATGACTTACTCCTTTGCAGGGATACTGACAGCTATACTGGGATTTCTGTGTAATTTCAGATGCATTATTTCTTCTCCCTTCACTTCCATAGCTGCCCAGCTAACAGGCAGGGCCTACAAGGATTTCACTAGGGAAGGACTGAGACAGCACTGGACAGAGAACATGGCTTTGGAAGACCAAACCAATTTTTTTAACCTATTACATTCATTGCTATTGTCTGAGATGCAATTACAGGTTGTAAAAAGGTTGTGTGTTCTTTATCATAGAAGGACAACTCATTTTTAAAATATCCAATTTGGATCAATGGCTTTCCAAGATACTGATGATTTCCTCATCTCTATTCATCTCATTCTCTGAAAAAGAATCCATCCATTCCCAACTGTCTGCAATAACAAAAGAATCACCCAGAGACACCTCGTTTTAATTTAAATGGACAGATATAAGAATATTTTTTGCACACTTCAACAGTTTAACCAAAATAAAATCTCAGTATAATATCCAGATAATTTATCATATAAGAGCAAAAAGCAGCATTTGGTTAGCACTAGAACAGATAGGTGAAAAATACCTTTTCATCATGTTACTGAAATTCATACAACTTTTTCAAAGACCCCCCCAAGAGCAAGTAGATTACCACACTCATGACAGAAATACACGTCTCATTTGGGACAGCACAGGGAGGGAACAGAAAACTGAGCTGTGCAAAGACATTCACACTCATATTTGCTCATCTTCAGTCTTACTTGTGACATGTAGTAGTACATCTAGCAGGTGAAAGCAGTGTAACTCTGGTTTCAGTATGACATTGTTCCTGCAATAAAAATAATACTAGAACTACAAACATAACATCTAGGTTTTTATTAAAAGAAAACTCAGAAAAAGTTGCAATGTGCCTTCTGTATTGAGACCTCTGAAAAGTCAAAATTCAGTTGCAGGCAGGATAATAGTAAAATGCAGCTGCAAATTACTTCCTTGTTGGTAAACTATTAAAAGAGTCCCAGCTTCACAGATCCATCTCTGCACAGCTTTATAATACTCTTCTCCAGTAGGTCAATTGTTTCTTTCTTTATCTGAAGAAAACAAAAATCAAAGAAAGCATAAGAAGTTACTGATAATGATACCATTATTTATTTACTCAGGCACTTTACTATAGAAATTAAAGAAGAGATTCCTATACAAGGTCCTCTAGAACATTGCCAGTTTTTAAAAGACCCATCATTTGCCCTGCAGCCCTGAAGAGCCATTTCACATGGCCACAGAAAGTTTGTCATTGGCAGAGCTGATAAAGCACACCACAGCAAAGGGCCCATCCTGGGGCTGCACAATCCCCACAGAACTTTCCAGAGCAACAACTGGCGTAAAGCAGATGAAGGACAGTGCAAGAGGCACAGCCCTGTCTGTGTCTGAGACACCTGAATGAAAGTGAGCATGAAGGTCAGGTCTGCTGTGCTGCAGTACAAAGTACTTTGGTTTATGACACTGATATGGCCGTGGCTTATGGCTTATCCAAAGATAAAACAAATGCATTACAGAGTAAATATTGACTACATACTTCAGAGGGAACACAAGATTTTTTATGCTTAGTCTAGAGTTTCCTTATAGCTCCCTCTTACCACCTACAAATCCCTTGTTTGCAGGTTTTCTCTCAGGATTATATTCTTTCATGCCTCCACTTTGCAGAGGAATAAATGATGTAAGAAAGCCCAGCCAGGCTCAATTTCAGACTGGATGTGCTATACAAAAATGAACACAGTTGTCTTTCTATGACAACTCCATTTCTCACAAACCTTTTATTTTCATGACATCTGCAACTTAAACTTAGCATATTTTCAAATTTTCTGAAGGCTTGGTGTGTGTATTGTTTATAGACAATACAATATTGAGTTTTGTTGAAAGGAAACTTGTCCTTTGGTCAGATCAAATATATACAATCCATTTTTATTTACACCTTTATGCTTTACTTCAATTCCAGCATGCCAAGACAAACTCTGATAAACTCATTCACTTCTCCTGTGGTTTCTTTGGGAGCTTTCATCTCCTCTCTCCATTGTTTGGGATGAATGAAGTGGGAGACACAGAAACAGAGAATGAAAAATCTCAGCAGCATTAACTAATGAGATGCTGAGGGAGCTGACAGAGCAGTGGATCAGGGCACCATCCCTTGTGTGGATATGATGACATACAGAACTGCCATGTGGGACGATCCATGTGCATTTAAATTCATATATTTATTAAAATATAAATACAATATTATAACAATTATATTATAATGTTATATATTATAATATTCTAATATATTAGAATATAAATATAATTCTGTGTACATAATTCTCCACTGAACATTGTGTGACTACCAAAACAGCAAGTACAATGGGCATGTGCTTCCAGTTGTTCTTGCTTTCTGGTTTAAACAAAATGAAATTCAGCAATGTTGCACCTTAAGTATGCAAAGAAATTATTGATAATTGAGGTTTGCACTGAAAATAGGCCAGTATGCTGAGTTTCTAACTTTAAGTGTACAATTTTGCCTCCATAACGAACACAGGTAAAATAAATTAGTACATCAAACAGCCTACTCTAAAAATTGCCTTTGCTACTGTATTTCCTCTCTTTGAGACAACTTATGAGTATTCATAGCATGTATCTGACATTTTTCTATACAATTAGAAAAGCTGACTAGGACTGTATTCTATATTTGAAGCCCACAAGTTGCTAGAACATCCCATTGGTTTATATGTGATGTTAAGCTATCACCAAAACATTATTTGGGTGTCTTTCGCTTTTGACATTCCTTACACACAACTTTAAGGAAACTTCCTGATGTCTGCAGTGGGATAAATACCTGCAAAATACTTCACTTACAAAGTCCAAGATGTTAAAAACCTGCCTTTATGATGTGTTCCATGAGCCAAGAGCAGCTTGAAGACTTTTCTGTAATTATATATTTGCTACTTTGTAATCACACATAAATATATATTGCTTATCCTAACACAATATGTGATGGTCCAGTGTTCTTACTTACCCAGATTTAACTTGAACTAAGCTTTAAATTTCTATGCTAAGACAACCTTAGTATTTTGCCTTCATAAAACAGACCAAGAGTCACAACTTTAGGCCTATATTTCTAGACAGACACATAGAACGACCATGATGCTGCCTACAGTGAACTGAAAGGTATACCTGAGGTTTGCAATAGCCCAAAATGAAATAGTGGCAACATAATCTTCATTTTTTGGCGGTGGATCACCTATGGTCTACTTTATTGATGTTGACTTCAGCTAACTTAAAAAATCCATCCCACTGCCATCAACACCTTTTGTACGGCCTGTGATTTTGTGTTGTACTGTCTGTGATTTCATGTTTTCTGTTCTTTAAAAAACTTACAGGTAAGTGCAAGCATCACGCAAAACAAGCCTTATGTATTGTACAAAACAAACCTTATGTATTAGCCACAAGAGGGAGCCTCCTTGCCGCCAAAAAAGCAAAGGCAGGGTTTTTTGCTACTTCATTTCTTCAATGTATTTTTTTAGTTTTGTTTTGTGTATGTGGGGCTGTAAAATGCAGCACATTCAAATACTTATACAAGTACATAAATGGATTAATGACTGATAATTTGTTTCACTTGTGAAACAGCTTCATATTTATATGCAAAAGAGTAAGCAATCTTTTTTAATGCTTATATGCAATCTTTTCCCTGGAGATTCGTTCCATGTATGGGCCTGCTCTAAACGCACAAACCTCAAGACACTGTGCAGGAAATTGGGGGCTTTCTAACAATCATTAATGGAGGAAACTGCCTCTTCATCTGGCTGGAAATAGGTGATACCCCACAACAGAATGTAAACACAGCTTGTTACAGCAAGAAATACAAAAGCAGGATTACAGAACTGGAAAGAATTGGGAATTATTTTAGATGGAGTGCACAAGTGATGGATGGGTCTAAGTTGTTTGTACTCTACGTCTTGTCAAAAGAAACAAAAAAGAAAAGAAAAGGACAAGAAAGACAAGAAAAAAAAAAACCCAAGAGAACTGTCTGTAGATTTACTATGTTGCTCTCAGGTGGAGAAACATAGACGATTGGCCATAGTTTTGTTTAGTTTTTGAGGAAACTTTTCACTGAATCACAGCATATGCTGAGTTGGAAGTGACCGAGAAGGATCAAGTCCAAATCCTGGCCCTGCACAGGACACCCCAAGAGTCACACCCTGTGCCTGAGAGCACTGTCCAAACACTCATTGAACTCTGTCAGGCTTGGTGCTGTGACCACTGCTCTGGGGAGCCTGTTCCAGTGCCCAACCACCCTCTGGATTAAAAATGTTTTTCCTAATATCCAGCTGAAACCTCCCCTGATATAACTTCAGGCCACTAACACAGGTCCTGTCCCTGGTCAACACAGAGCAGAGATCAGTGCCTCTCCTCTCACCCCCACATGGAATTTGTAACTGCAGTGAGGGGTCTCCTCAGCCTCCTCTTCTCAAGACTGAACAGCCCAAGACACCTCAGCCCCTCCTCACAGGGCTCTCCCTCGAGGCCCTTCTTCATCCTCATTACCCAACTTTGGACACTCATGCTGTGACCAGAACCACACACAAGATCCCAGGTGAGGCCAGCCCAGCTCAGAGCAGAGCAGGACAATCCCCTCCCTGCCTGGCTGGCCATGCTGTCACTGATGCCCTCAGGACAGGGTTGGCCCTCCTGGCTCCAGGGCACTGCTGGCTCAGATTCAACTTTCCACCAACCAGGACCTCCAGGTCCCTTTCCATGGTGCTGCTTTCCAAGGTCTCATTCCCAGTCTGTCTGTACATCCAGGGCTGCCCCATTCCAGGTGCAGAATCCAGCACTCCCCTTTGTTAAATTTCACACAGTTGGTGATGCCCATCTCTCTCATTTGTCGAGGTTTAGGACTCTGTACAAAATTCTCCTGCTGAGGGAACTTCCTAGGGACAGGTAGAATATCCATGGAGCACAAACAGGGGAAACCAGAGCACAACCACACAGCTGTGACTCGCAACAATAAAGGAAAAATTCTTTTCAGGAAATAATTTTGAGACCCAGGAGTACAGACTTCTCAGCCAATGTGAACTTCTTTGTGTTCCTTTCCCACTGAAGACAGCTTTACAGAAAGAAAACTTTACTGACCAAGACCTGAGAGCTACCAACAGAAGTACTTAATACATAGAATAGAACATATACAGGTGCTTATACAATACCTCAGGGATGTCCATCATTCTCCTCAGTTTCTGATCTCTCCAGTTCCAATCCAGAATCATATATTTCACAGAGTTTAAGCACAGGGCATCTAAAAGGGCAACATAATTTTTATTACCAAGATAATATTACATGTGCTTATCAAAATGATTTTTGGCTTTTACATCTTTTGCTGTCTGTTTCCAAGGAAACTAATCTTTGAACACTTAAGTACTACATTTGCTGCTTGGAAAACTAAAGCACTGACACTGCAAACTCCCTTAGCCACATAATCTCATGCCTTCTTGGAAGATAAACACAAAAGCAGAAAAACTACTGCTGCCAGACTTGTCAAGAGCTTAACATCCTGCCAGAAAGTAATTCCTCAAGCTTCCTGTTGATCAAACTACAGGAGTCGAATTTCCACAGCTGATGTCACTGGTAAGTTACAAGGACCCTAACCTGAAAATTGATGTTAACTGGAATAGACAGTGTTCAGCAATTCACAGGACAGGGTGCTCTGTGAATATGAGTCAGGTCAGTGGTGCTGCTGAAGAATTTCTTTATCCTTCAAATAAGTGGTGGTGAAAAAGAAGGTCCTTTCTGAACTTTCTGAACTTTTCAGCTGTTCTCCTATTTTTTCCCTGGTCTTCTACATGATGCTCACCATTTTTTCCCATCAGTTTTGATTCCTCTCCCTTCCCTAAGTGTCCCAGCACTGCAACACTAAACTGTCAAAAAAGAATTAGAGCTTGGGATAAAATTTAACATTTCCAGGGATGGGCCATCCACAGCTTCTCTGGGCAACCTGTTCCAGTGCCTCACTACTCTCATGGCAATGTGCTGATGTGCTGAGCACCAACATTTAATCTTGGTGGAAGCAACAAAATGATGTTACTCCTGCACTCTTTTGGAAGGAGCAGTAGAGTCCCAAACCACTGCCTGATGTCCCTGACCAAGAGACCACAGTCAGAGCAAAACAGTGTCTTGCATAAGAGCAATAGAAAGAATTGCCTTATCATCTTGTCATTTTGTTGTTTCTTTTTCTTTGTGTACATGCTGTCTATTGAGTAAGTAAAAATATTCAAAATTTAAAAGATTTAAAGAGAATAATTACTTTTATTACAGGCAAATGAGAAATAAGATCAAATCAGCAAGCAGATCTTTCCTACACGCCTCACAAAAGTTTACACTAAGCTCACAGTAACATATGATACAGTGACTTCTGCCACTGTTCCCTTTTGATCCACTTGCAGTGTTTGGTTTCCTGGAGCTTTAAATCTCACATTATGGTTTTGCAATCACTTTCAAGTCAACATAAATCAGTATTTCTGCCAAAAGAGGAAGTCCCCCACCTCTGCCTGCTCATTACCTGATTTTGTGTGCGTGCTGGTTTTGGTTTAATTGGGGTCATTTCACTGAGCTGCCACACAGACTCTTGGGCTTGCACAGGGAGCAGGAAGAGGGAATAAGCACTGACTGGCACTGAGAGGAAACATTTCTCTGCCTTTCTCTGCTAATACTGGCTTATGCCAACCTAAAGTGATCATAAAACAAAGCACCAGAACCTTGACCTTGTTTTGACTGACATAGCACAAGTGAAGAAAGAGAACCATATAGTTTAGTACCCAAATCTACACGTTCATGTCAACCTAAAAAAAAACAGTTTAAGTTTCACTTCTCATGAGACCAAAGAGAAAACGCCTAGGAAGGAAACCCTCCTTGTTCTCCTACCTTGCTCCACTAGTGCCTTTACTCTCCCAGGAGTTCCAACCCCAATGTGGAACATGCCTTTCTCCAACATATTCATTTGTTCCTTTATCTAATTTGAAGACAGAAAGAAAAATCAACAGTAAACCCATAATTGTCTTAAAATTTCTTCTCAAGGAATTGGAAATAAATTCAAGATCTCATTGTATTTCTTTCTAGAACACCATCAAGTAAAAAATTATATTTGCCTTTCAAACTGTCAGATGATTATATCTGGAAGAAAGTTTAAGAAATATAGCAAGCCAGCTGGGCATCACACTTCTCTAGAGGTTCAATCTTTTTTAACTTTAAAAATCTGCTATTGCACCAACTATTTTTGGAGGTGAGAACAGCAAGAACCCTTCAGCATTTAAACAAATGCTCTGGAATACTGAAAAACTTGAATTAACTCAGAAGTCCTTCAAGATTAAGATACTGGAAAAAGGTGAAATAAAGCAAATGATATTTGCGTGTTTGACAGCATTTATATCAAAGGCCAACTGTCATTCATTATTCCCAATAATTTGTGCTTTCTAACAGGTGTGAATACTGGGGATCCAGGCATTCAATTTTCAGAATCCAAGTGTGGGTGGTGGACAGTTTGCTTGCACGGAGCTGTGTGTGTGAGCCTGCTGGCACTGAAGGAGCACCTGATGGGGATGTGAACAGTGGAACTCAGCAGGTGCACAAGCATCTGCGCTCTGCACAGGGCTGCACCAGAGCTACTGGAGATGGTGCTCAGTGAAATTCTTCCCACTGCAGCAATGGGCTACCAAAGGAAGCACTACCTAAAGCAAGGAACTTCATATGAACACTGTATGAAAGGCACTAGTGCTAAAGGATTTAAAAAGAAAATTGTATCACTCTATTTAGGTGTTTACTTGCTCTATTAAAATTCCCTACCTTTATGTGCTTTGCAAACAACTTGATGACTCTGCAATCTCCTTTAAAGGCTGTCATTGACCTAATAATAAAAAAAAGAATGGTGAAGCACAAGAAGCAGGGCTGGGCTTAAGACCACACATGAGGAAAGAAAAACCAACTGGCATTTCTCAATACATTTGAGACACACACAGTCCCCCAGTGAACTCTGGTTGTACTCTGAACACTGTGTACATTCTTGTTTGCTACTCACCAACAGAGATCAACAACTGGACAGACAGAGTGGAAGATATCAGGGCAATACTGTTCAAATAGATTGTCAGATAATATTTAATATTACAGACTGTGCTTTCACAGCTAGATTAGTTCAAAACTGGTTAATCACCAAATCCTAATTAAAAAATGATTCCGTTACTGAGATAAAGGCATTAATGAATATGAGTGTGTGTGCAAAAAAGGAAGGGGCTGTGTATGGATAAATCTACATTTCAGTCTTTCTGCAGCACGGCTGCTGGGACAACCTAGGATGCCACTGTCTTTACTGCAGACATTGTCCAAATTCCAATTAACCAAACTAATTTGTTAGAAATCTTGACTTGTTTTTCTGACACTCCATTTTGGCACACCATAACAACTCTATGTTTTGTATTCATCAAACAGGAGACAACATATTCAGTATTTGTTTAATGTCATACTTGTTCAATGCTTGTTCTGCACGCTTCTTACAGTGCAAAAAATTTTTAATTTGCAAAGCTAAAGGTTTATCTACATCTAAACCACCTAAGTCTCAGGTGCTAGTCTCTGCATGCATGACTGGCACTTATCTGCCTTATCTATGCTTACATCTGTGTCATGGAATCAAACTTCCCAAATTTCCATCTCAGTTTGTACTGACAGATAAGTAGGGTCAAGACATAGAAGACAAACATGAAATTTGTGAGGTATCCATCAATTCATCAGAGTCATCAAAACTTCCGGCGTGAGAAGTGAGAGGATAGAGAAGGGGAATAAACAGTGACAGGGGACACTGAAAATTGTCATCTCTGCCCAGCAGTTTTGCCAGCCTGAGCCAGCTGAGAACACTGACATAAACATGGAGGCACTCAGGCCAGACACACCTTGGCATCTGAGGGCCTGAAATGCCATGTCTTCACTGCCTTTGGTGCAAAGCCTTGACTTCTAGTGGTGGATCATGATGCTTTATGGGCTTACTCTGCTCCCAAGTATAACATGTTCCATATTTCCCCTAAATTGATTACACTTTACTTTTGGTTTTTAACAAAAGTAACACTTCCCAGGCAAGTGAAGTCCTGAGCATTACTTGAGTCCAAATCCGAACACCATGTTCCCAGAGTTTAAAGAAGGAAGGGATATTGCATCAGTTTGAGGCAGTGAATTTGCTGGCTAGCAGAGGACAGTGTCCCAGTTTTGCCTTTTTGCCTGTGGTTCCAAGCCAAAACTGCTGACCGCCTGCCAACCTCAACACAGCCCTTGCTGCTGACATACTTGATGAGCTCCAAGGAGCGCAGGGCAGAGCTGCAGAGAACCAACATCACCAGTGACTTCTTCTCCTTGTGGTTCCTCCGGAGCTTCGCCCACTTCGGACAGACTGCAATGGAAAAGCCCTTGTAGCCACAAAAAGTACTGCATGCCACAGTTTTAAATTACTAGAGTACATGATGAATGGTAGCCAGCAGCAAGAACACACATGCTGACTCCTCTGAGGTCTGGAACTTTGGCATCGCTTTAGTATTTAGTCATGGCTGAGAAACTGGAAAATGGAATGCCCAAAATAAATAAAATACAGAAATATCACATAACTGAAGAAACTTGATAAGCATTAACAATCAACAGTTTTTAAGGTGATGAGCTTATTGTCTTCATTTGCCACATATGGCAATTTGTATCAGAGAAAACCATCTGCAAAGATACATTTACCAGACCAGAAGTTCTATATAAATATACAAAAAAAAAAATAAATTCACTGGGTTCATGTCAACAGACAGCTGCAGGACTTTCATTCTAAGATAATACATACACCTACTCATGAAGCCACAATAAATTACTGACAAATAATCCCTAGAAATTATGAGAAAGCCTAGAACATTTTTGATACAAAAAAAAAGGAAAAAAAAAGATAAACTAAATAAGAACCAGAAAAAAAAGACCTGTCATTAAAAAAAATTAAAAGCCTTAAAGTAATTAATATTTCATAATAAGCAATATTTGGAGCTACATATAAAATTGCAGTAGTATTGTCTTAACTATATTTTTCATACAACTTTCATCCAGACCAACATTTAAACTCACTTTCCTTCAGGTATGAAGAAAAACTGTGGGTAAGATCATTGGCTGGCAAAAAGCAGGAATCTGAAAACATAAAGGAAAAAATATTTTTGTGGTGTATTTTAACAGCAAAGGGAGAACATATGTTTGCAGTAAAACCACTAGTTATGTTGATGCAATCCCACCTTCATAAATCCATCATCAATAAATTACCATTTCTGAAACAAAAATTAACGTAGAAGAAACTTTGTATGGGTTAAATCAATGAAGGTAACATCTCTGAATTTCAATTTATTTTTTTTCACCCAGCCTGAAACCTTGAATACTGGGCTGCAGTACAGGTGTGATCCCATGCTTTAAAGAAAGTTTTCATATGTCTTTGTCACAATGAATCAAAGCCTCAGCCAAAAGCCTTACACCCCTAGACTGTTCCTTCAATGCACCTGTGATGAAATATGTTTGTACGTCCCTCAAATGATTCATACTGTGTAAATGCAAGAATCTACCAATAATTTACTTGTCAGTAAGTTTGCTAATCTTCTGGTCTTCCATATTGTGGCAATTCACCTAACTATATCAACTCTAACAGCAACATCTCCACAGCATTTTCAGTGCCCTGTCTTCTTCCATTTCCTGCTGACCTCCTTCTCTCTGTCACTGTTAACAGTGTCTTTTAAAAGCACTCTGTGGCAGACATGCCATTTAATTTCATATAATGGCAATGGAGGTCCTAACAGGTTCTTTGGAAGGTCCTTTCTCATGCCTATACAGAAAATCAAAGTTCTTAAAAAGGAGATTAAAATTCCATGGTTTGAAAACTTGCCACTGTTGTTGAGAGCTCTTTGCCTGATGGAACAACATGCTTTTGCAGAGCATTAACAATTCTTCTGTCCTCAAAGGCTTACATATTTGTCACCATCTTGCATGAAGCACAGCCCCTCAGGGTGCCCATGGATGTTTGCTAATCCATTTTCTAAACTAAGGAGGTTTCTTCAAAGACATTATTCATGCTCACATGGATGGTGCACTGTGCTAATGCAGAGAGCATCCATCCAAGATCTCCATCAGAACAGACAATGTGACAAACTTGCTTTGTAGCCAATGCCTGGCTGAAGTCCTGTCCTGCAAAAACTTTTATTTTGCACTGATTCCTATTAAATCCTGAGACTGACATTTACTGGAACTTGAGTTTCAAAGGAAATGAATATGGACAACTGAAGCCTCAGCAGCTGATTTACTTTAAAAATCATGTTTAAAGATGCACTTGATGCTTGTGGGGATGGGCAGGGGCTGATCTTCTGAATACATGTTCTCATTAATGACTGACAGCTCAAGAGGTCCTTTCTGAAGGACACAGCTTCAGTCACTGACTCCTCACCAACAGCGCAGTATTCACAACAGTTTTAAATAGAAGTTTAAGTAAGGGAGGAAGAAACACACAGCTCCAGACTGCAGCAAGAGACTATGCTGACTTTCTGACCAACCCTGACCTTCTGCACTTTGCCAGTGAACAGGGACACACCACTCCAATGTAGCTGCTTGTTATTTACTCGGTGCTTTGACGTGAATGACTTGACAGCTGTACAAGTTCATAAACTCCTTGGCACTCTAAGCCTTCAACTCCCAGAAAAAAAATTAAGGAAAAATATAGCCATCCAACACATATGGAAATGGGTGACTTCAGTAGCCCAAAGGGCTCTTTTAATAAGAAAGAAACCAAACCCATTTATTATTTCCTAAAAATCTTATATACCAAAAAAATACTTAACACAAGCTTTTCAAATAAATCTATATGGGATTTTTCCAGGTTTTCTTGATCCAGTAACAAAGCTGAGACTGCCCCACAGAAATAATGAAGGGTTCACATAGAATCATGGGAATTAAGGAAGAGCACCTAGAGAGACAGGTTTATGCATTAATAAAGCAAAAGCACTGCTGGACTAGAAGGCTCCTGCATTGGACACAGGTCACTGACAGTTCAAGAAGTCCCAAAGGTGAGTGCAGGTTGGTACCAGGCTGCTGCTCTTCATCATCCCTACCAACAAATAATGGACAGTGTCTGCACAAGAGAGGCAGAGAAGTTCAGCGTTGCCATCATCTCCAATGCAACCTCCAACTGACAGAAGCTAAGCCTGCTCTGTCCTGCTTTTTGCCTCTTCTATCTGGCTTTTAACTGGAGGCAGGATACCGGGAACAAAAAGAGTGCCCATGGCTAAAATTTGGTAACTTTGCACATGGACCAAAATGATCACCTCGATTCATGCCACTCCCTGACAAACCACTGCATTCAAATCTCATACCCATATGAGAATGATGCCTCATTATTCCTTTGTCTATTTCTGGCAGCCCCTTATTATGCATTGACTCAGATAATCCCAGGAACAAAATACATCTCTCACAGCATCTTCTTGGGAGCTACGATTAGGAATCTTAAAATTATTATCAGAAAATTCAGCTCCAGAAATTAATACTTTATAATAAAATGGGATATTGTTCATTGCAATGTTTTATTTTCATTCCTCAAAGAAACCTCACATTTATTCCAAAAAAACCAACATTTCAACTTAAACAGCAAATTAATATACAGTAAGACAGAAATATAAGAAAATATGTTCATTAAAAAGTATAAATCAATTATGTCCCAAAAATCTTCTTTCCTCTGCAGAAAAAGAAGTCAACAGTATCATGAAAAAAACAATATTTATATATTAAATACAGGATAAGTTACCTGACAGCTTTAACTCCTCTATTTCAATCACAGACCGGTTTTCACCAAAATGTTGACTAAGCAGATTTTGTAGATCTGCAGGGACACCAGGTTTTGGAGCAGATTTTTGCAGAACATCAGAAATCTTCTTCTAAAAAATCCAAGTAAAATGGATATTAATATGGTATTTTTATACAGCTCTTTGGCCAGCTAACATCACTGTATATAAATGCTCCTCCATATCTTTATACAATTATATCAGTTCAATTATGGCTTAATTGGGAAAACAACTTACAATGGGCCAAGATTCCCTTTGTTTTTAGAGGGAATCCAGACTTCAGATGCAAGCTGAGATACTTGCACAGGATGGACTGTGAGCCTGAACATTAAAAATCTTGTGCACTCACCTGAAATGCTGCTGTAACAAAAACACAACTGAAAGCTCTTTTTGAGTTTTGCTATTGCTACACTTTAGTATCAGATTGAAAGTTCAGGCTTTTTTCTGCCTAATTTGTTTTAGTTTATTATTCTTAAGGCATAACAACAGGAATCAAGTGATAATATGTGATGTGGTTATATTTTGATTTAAACAGGGTAACTATCTATCTATATTTGGAAGGGAAGATGGTTAGCTATATGCACAGAATACCACGCCAGGGTGATGAAAATGAGTTAAAACAACAGAACCACAGGTCAAGCAGCAGGAACTCACAGCTGCTTTGCTCTTCCACACTGTATTTTTTTTTAAAAACTAATAATTTTTAGAGACTGAACATGAGTTCAAAATGATTGTGTTCTGCACCTTAGGAATGTTACTAAGTAACAGGTCTGAATTCTCATCGAAGTGAAAGGATTGCTGAATTTTTTGCTGTAATTAAATGGAATATGTGGTTAGAATAGCCCAAGGTTCCCATTGCCAGCACTTAAGAGAAGCAAATGATAAGTATTTTAGAAAACAGCAAATTTGCAAGGACAGAGGCAGTCTGGAGAGAATGACAAGAATGTGATGCCTCTCTAGTTCTTGCTGAGATGTGTTTAGATTTTGAAAGGACAATTCAAGGTTTCTTAGCTGTGTAAGCTAAACTGAACTCAACATCAAGGGAACAGACACATGGTAGCATAAGCAGAAATGAGAAGGAGCAGAAGGGTGTGGTCAGGATGGAGCAAAGGGGTCTGTATTTTTGAGGCAAAGTGGGATTTCACAGAGATGAAGTGGATCTGGAAAAATGTTTGGCAGCTTTGGAGGGACGGTGGGTACCTTTAGTTTGGCAGGCTGAGGCTCAGGACAGCAAAGATCAATCAAAATTTTGAAGAGAAGTATGGCAGGAATTGTAATGTCAGGGACAGACCTTCTTCCATCCATTCTTTCCCTCACTCCATCTCAGCACCCACTCCCTCCTCTCTTCCATCCCCATCACTCTGTCTGTCCCTCTTGTGCAATACACCCCAAACACTCCAACTACAGCTGCAAGAGGGCAGAATGCTGAACAGGGAAGGGCCATCTGGGGCTGCCAAAACAGCACAGGCAAGGCAAGCACTGCCTCTCCCACCACTGCCACTTTGGCACTGCCTGCTTCAGCCCTGCTAAAAGCCACCTGTGGGTTTGCAAGACCCCAGCTGAGCCTTTGGCAGTGGGAGACATGGAGATGAAGTGGTTTTGCCTTCCTCTCAGTCTAGCTCTGGCCTGGTGCAAAGCCCTCTGCAGTCCCTGGAAGACTTTGTGGAGGACCTCTGGCTGTTCTGCAGGTTTCTGCGGTGCTTCCATCTGCAGCATTCCTCCCCAAGATTCCCCTTCACTTACCACTGTTGTATTTTCCTGCCATGGAACAAGTGCCTTCCCAAAGCATGACCAGAGGCCGTGGGAGCACAGCCAGCCTCTCTGTGAGACCCACAACCAAACCTCTCCATTGTTCTTCCCAACAACCCCAGATGCTTTTCCCCAGCCCTGCCTCACAAGCAGCCTCTGAAATGACCCACATTTGGGAACCTCTGATTTAGCAGACACAAGACAGATCAGGCTCATTTTACCTGGTAATTCAGTGTAATTCACAGGACTGATACATTATTCATTGTGCCACTTGGTTCCTTCAAAAAATTATTGCCCTCTGGAGGGGAGAAGCCTGATACAATGAGAAATTCTTTAAGAGCAAGAGCAGGGACACCTGAGCAAACTCTCTTCCTTCAAGGAGTGCTGTGGGGAAATGTTCCTCATGCAGGAAGTTTTATTATTTTTCTTCCAATTCATTCCAGATGCTTACAAACAAAAGGGTTTTCCTCCCTTTTCCGTTACTTTTGGAGACGGCACTTTGTTTGGAAGCCACAGATCAACATAATAAATGTTTCCTGGTGGGATTTTTTGACAGGCTGTGTATGTCAGCTCAGTGGCCCACTGAAAGCAAAGGTGTAAGTGAGCAGCTGCTCTTGGCCTGAGAATGGAGCTCTTTGCTAGGTGGGTTTGCCAGGCTCTGCCATGGCACGCCTTCACTCTGGCTCCAGTGGAGTGAGTGCTGCACTCACTCTGCCAGAGCCACATGGAAAGCAAAATCCCACTCTTCCCTCTTCCCATTCCCTGGATGGTTAAGAGGGCTAACATAACATAAAAAGGCCACCCCTCAGCCTTGTGAGGGTGCCAACTATGCACAGTCTGTCCCCCTACAGAAAGACAATTAACTTGCCTGGTGCCAGATAATCTCCATTTAGACTGCAGGGTGTGTTTGTTGTTGTGGGTGAGGATGGAGTATGGCCAGAGGGACAATACAGAGTATTTATTTATATACTTATGCAGAGAGGAGAGGAGTGAACAAGGACAGTCCTTGGCTCAAAAGATGGAACAGCAGCTGGAGCCTGGCCACACTGTGGGAATGGGTCACATTCTGCAGCAACTGAAGTTCCACTTTTCTTCCATACAGACACCCTTTCCTGGTGGGCAACACTTGCAGGTGGGGTGTAGACATACACAACCTGTGGCAGAACCAGCTGCTGGTTTCTCTGGGTCTGGATTGAAGGCACTTGAGATGGCAGGTCATGTTCAGACTCAGGTGTTCATTATTTCTTATCAGTAAAACAGCCTCACGACTGTGAGTTTGGCAGCTTTTCATTAGCAGAGCACAAAATGGGTAACAATCTCTGATTACACGTCTTTTAAGACTAAACTATCCAATTAAGAACTGACACCTGGATTATTTTCCCTTTTAACCCAATAACTGATCCCAAAGAGCCCACAATGGGGACTTTTCTGCCCAATTGCAAAATGCCACCCAAACCCATGAAGAAGGAAAAAGAAGCATGAAGAAGAAGCCCAGGATGACACCCTGTGCCCTCCATCTTACTTCCATCCATAACATACTAAAAATCCCAAAGACCTAAATTTCTCACCAAGTGATACACCTACACTACTCTCTATAATTTCACACTTTTCTGGATTCCAGTCTATCTTGAAGTCTAGGAAACTTTCTCCATGAATGAGGGTCAAAGTCAGTGCTCCCCTGGAGGTCAGGGCACCCCAGAGCAGACAGAGAAATATTCCCAGAGCCCTGGGTTTCCACAACAACCCTTGAGTGGAACACAGACAATGCCACAGGTCAGGTTGGGAATAGGTATCTCAAGTAAGATTTAAAAGTTAGGAATTTCCTTCTCTAAAAGAGGCTGCAATATTATGACCATATTACTTCTCATCACCACAGGGTTGTCCCCATTCTGCATCTTGTAGCAGCATTTAAACCCACTTGCCAGACCCCAAACACACTCTGGGACACTCATACCTTCTTCCTCTTCTTTGCCTTCACAGCACTCTCTTGCTTTTCTTCAGGCTGACTTAAAAAACACTCTGTAGGCTGCAAAACACATTAAAAAAATAAATAAGGAAAAAAGTCACCAAAGGAAGGCAAAGGAGGTAAGAGGAGATACAGAAAGGATAATGCTGGGCTAGGAAAAAACAACTAAAACTGAACTTCCCCACCCTTAGAAGGAATCAAATCCTTACAGTTATATGTATACAAAGTAATTTTGGAGTTGAGATTGCTGTTGCAACCAAGAGAGGGAATAAAAGAAGAGAAAATTGAAGCAATCAGGGTGTAGTCTTAATTCCATAAAATGGTGAAAAGCAGGTTTTGATACATAAAAAAAAATCACGAGGTAAATATGAACAAAATTTACCACTAAATTTATATTTTTAATCTCCGCTATTGTGAATGATAATTTTTCTAAACTTTGCCAGTGGTGTTCTAAAATAACTTGGTCTAAGGTGAGCATCCAGACAGTAAAAATAACGTGGAACTGGGCAAGATTAATTAGAAACAATCATGCTCTGAAGTTCCTTCTACACTTGTAATACAAAATTTAGGAAAACATGTTTCAAATTTGTCCTACCCCATTCTTGCTTTGACTTTTCAGGGTCAAATATACACAAGAAAAATACATGATGCTATCATTAACCCTCTTGTGACTGAGTGAACAGGCTGAATTGGTCCATTTGTACCAGAGTCCCTGTTCACATAATCCAGGGCTAGGATTTGACCATAAACACCTAAAAAGAGGAAGCAAGGCACAGACTTCTCTTGTTTTGAGTGTAGCAATTCTCTTTTCTTTTGCCTTCTTGGGGCCTTCTACCTAATGGAAGTGTAGATTTCTCTGCACAGACAGGCTTTGGAACTTAGTAAGTGACTTGCTGAAGAGCAATGGGAAAATAGGCTGAGCTGCAGGAAAATGCTCCACGCCACGATGATGCATTTGGCTGCAAAACTCTGCTCTTGTGAGAAAATGTGGAGAAGACTCATCACATGGAGCATTCCAAAGCTCAGGAACAGCAAATCCAGCACTCCTCCCTGGGGAAAGGCTGAAGGAAAAGTATCAGCAGGAAAGGGAGCCTAGCTGAAAGCCAGAGGAGCTGCTCCTGTGTTGCCTTGGGAAGGCAGATTCAGTCAGGCCAGGAGGGACAAAGGAAAGCAAAGAGGAGTTCAGAGTTTCTGGGCCTTTCTGAGCCCTCCCTGCACTGCCCCACCTTAGCAGGAGGACACTTCATGGCAACTGGTGCTAAATGACCCAACCCAGCACACTCCTGCCTGTCCAAGCCAACTCTCACAGCCTTATCAGGAGCATTTTTTGGGGGGTTTAATTATTTATATTATGTCTTCATTTCTCTCCCCCCCCCACTCCCTTTGCTAAATCAGCTATTAAAACAGGTAAACACCATGCTCAACACAAATAAATAACCTCTTTCTGTGCTGTGATGCCGCCCCAGCCACTGCCCTTGCCAAGGTGGGAGTATTGTACAGCAGTGGCTCTGAAACTGGTTGAGGATTGAAATGAAACTTAAGAATTACCAGAGAAGGTTTGGCTGGGGACTTGCTACAGCTAGCAAAGCACCCTACAGCTACAGCTGGAATGTCATGCAGCCTGCATCAAAACCCATGAGAAGTTGTGATAGGGATTATATCTTGCCTCAACAACAGAAATCTGTCCCTGTTATTTTCTCAGCTATAAACAAAATTATCTTCACTAGAAACGAAGGGAATGACTGCAAGTGGAAACTCACTTTAATTAACAAAAGTCTTCCAGAATTAATGTAAGTTTTCTTGCTTTATTTTTGGTTTGTGGCTATTTTAAAAATCTCTGTCCTGACTCTGATTCAAGTGTTTTTAAACCACCACCATACGTTTCTTCATTCCTATCCCTATACCATTAGCATTCCCAGACATTGAGACTGAAACAGAGCTACCCTCTGCTCTACTCTTACACATCCCAGCTGTCCAGAGATACTTAAAGGCCATTAGCCAGGTGTTTTAATCATAAATTTTATGTTCACCACCATCTTTTATGCAGAGAACAAGCTTTTGCATTGCTTCAGTCAAGGGCTACCTACAAGCAATCAAAAATTCAGAGAAGGGCCAACCTGAAATTCTGTCCTCTAGTAGAGTTTGATGGTTCCCTATCCCAGTGCTGCTTCCAGCATACTGAAAAATGTCACTCATTCACTTTGGGCCCACTTCTCCCTTATACATCATGACCTGCTATACATAACTCTGCAAACACTCCCAACTCGTATCAGTACGAGCAAAGAATGAAATGTGCCACACAGCTGAAAAAATTTCTCTGAAATAAAAAACTTCTCACTGTTAAGCCTTCATTCAAATATTTGAAAGTACCACCAAATGCCATGGCTTCCTTTTTGAAGGCAGTATGCAACCCTTTCTTTCAACAGCCACAGAAACAGCAGGTATCACAAGCACACAGCAGGCTTGTAGTAAAAGCCTTGCTTCCCTAGAGAGAAGCATGTTAAGACTCAAAATTGCCTCCTTTACACTGCATATATGTATTTAGGCATAGTATATTATGCCAAAATTATTAGCCCAGCAATAGCAAATCCATGTTATTCAGACATTAAAAATAGTGACATAAAAAGAGAAATTTTGTGGTGGTGAATGGCTGTAAACTTACATGTCTAAAATATTTCAGCATCTGATCTATCCTGAACTTCTGACCCTTATCCAAGCATTAGTTGCCTACCTACTCATGCAATAGCTCTTTGCATGCCACTCTTAGGAAAAGGTCATTTGCATGCTTTTCTTATGCAAGACACAAAGCAGACAACCACTGGTTTTTGACACTGCTCCCTCGTGCTCTGTGTTTTTATGCTATTTTTACATGGAAATTCTTAAAATGCAGAAAACAGGAAATTTGTGCCGAGACCAGTGATTTATGAACTGAAATGTCATAAATTCCTTGTTTGTTAATCATACACAGAGCATAAAATATTTCCTGTATTATATTTCTAACAAGCTTTTTTTTCTTTACACGTTGCCAAAGTGATGGGAAATTCAAATGTAGAGTGAAAACAGTCTTGCATGTGTGTGAAAGTTTACATTCCAGGTCAACCACATACTCTGACTTTTGGGGTTTGTGACAAAGTAAACACATCACTGCATCACTCAGACTGGAGAGAGATCACTCATTTCACTGTTAGCCTGAGGACAGCCTGCAGACATGGAACATGGATGCTCATTACTCTGTTGGGCTGTCTCGTGACAGGCTCTGAGGTGCCAAGTCCATTGCAGAAAAACTTCCAGCCTCTGAATAAGGCAGCATGAGTAAAATGGGTTTTGTTATTTGCCCCAGAACTACAAAACCACCAGCTTTCCACAAATAACTCTGATTTGGTATGTCTAAAAGACAGGCAATAACCCATCCATGACTTTAAGCTCCCATAAAGCGTTTCCCTCTTGCAGTTTCACATCTAAACATCAAATTACCTAATTCCAACATGCAGGCTGATATTCTTTATACGACAGAAAGAGCAGTGGCAGGTGTTCTGCTACAGCTGAGCAGTGCCAGGCTACCTTGCTAAGTAACTTGTGTTGGCTGTCCTTTCTAAGGTTCCCATAAAAAGGGTCAAGCAACCCTTCCAAACAAAGTCTTAACCTACTACTAAACGCCTAAGTGAAAATGGTGATAAAAGGTGGCTCCATGAGAATTCTCACTCCTCAGCATCTGACCCCCTGGCAGAGCATGTACAAAGGTGATAGAGCTTACTCCTGTATAGCTTGCTTCTCTTTCCTAATCAAAACATTGATCTCATTCAAATATTTGGATCACTTTACCTCTGGTTTCTTTGGAAAGACATCCAGAAGCATAGTGATTGCTGTCATGTTGTTTACACTTCTCTGTTACAAAAAAAGAACATCCCTGCAAATGGCTTTCACTTGGGCAGTTGCCTAGGCATTACA
The DNA here is from genome assembly GCF_047830755.1 of Zonotrichia albicollis. Classification (NCBI taxonomy): domain Eukaryota; kingdom Metazoa; phylum Chordata; class Aves; order Passeriformes; family Passerellidae; genus Zonotrichia; species Zonotrichia albicollis. The sequence continues at coordinate 114,797,641 of NC_133820.1, read as the reverse complement.
GAGTGAATTTACTATTGACCTTGGGGTCAAAACTGATATCCATAAACTCAAGGAGAAAGAGCTTCCAATGTAATTTTAGCTCTCTGACAGCCACTCAGTCAATTCTCCTGGGTGGTATGAGGAAGGCAGAACAAATTTACCTTCAAACAAGAAACTTCATAAAATCAGCCAACCTCTAGATGACTTTTTCCCTCAAACTGGGGTGATGCTGATGTTCCTTGGCATACTCCACATAATGCTGAACAACACAGTTCCTCTTGGCATTAAATGAAGGTTTTAGCAGTGCAAGAATAAGAAAACATCAATCCATGAAGACCTAAATTCTTTTTCACTTGGACCCTGAACTGGGAACATGCTTAGATAGATTACATGGGTAGATAATCTGTATAAGAAGTAAATATGGCTTTCCAGACTGTGTGTGTGCAGGGAAAGGGAAAAAATTGCAGGGGAGGATGCTCAGTAGCACCACCCAGGCTTGCACTACTGGACAGTCACTTTGTAGGACGGGCCTGGCAATCTCAACTCACACAAAACAAGTGTGAAGTTCTTGCTGAAATGTATTAGAGTGTGACCACTTCCAAATAAGGCAACAGAATTTAAAAAAAAACCCAAAACGGAACAGATCAGAGAGAGTGAAGAAAACTGTCCCTTTACTGACAAAAAGGATGTTATGTTTCCCTATGCATTATCATTGTTGTGCTAAATAATTACTTAATTTACAGACCTGCTTTCTTTTCTTTTTCACAGCAGGTTTGGAATCTGAATCTTGACGTGTTGCTGTCCTGTTTTCACTTGCTTTTTCAATAGCTTCATCATCTGAAGGATCTAATAAAAAACAAAGAAGAGTTCTTGCTACTGTTTTTCAAATCCATCTACCCATCTTTCCATTCAAAAACAGGCATAAAGTCTCTAGCTGAAACGTTGTCACCATAATACAATCTTATTATTGGCAATAAATACAGCTGTAACAAATGCATTCTTCTTGCTAAGTTTGCTGATACTTCTTTCAAAGTAAAGTTATTTCCTCCTACTAAAACAAGTCTTGCAGATGAAGGAAAAAAGATCCAAGAAAACACATACAAAAATGCACAAAATCCCCATTCCAAGCTCCCAAATGCCTTACTGACACACATTAAAGAGGAAAAATTACAAGACAGGTATAATATTCTATTGTATAAAAAATATGCACACTTCCTGCGAGGACATTTTAATTATGCTTCTTACTTCAGCAATAATTAGACAAAGGCACCACTCCCAAACTTTGAGCAGAATGTCCACAAGACTAATACACACTTATGTTTTAAAAGACAACTAATTAAATTCAGGTGTCTCTACCCGTTCTCTTCTTCATCTCTTTTATCTACAGGGAGACTTTGGGGAAAAAATAAATGCACAGCAACAGCTCCCTCCAACAGGGTAATAATAGTGCTTTAGATGTATTCAAACACAGACTTTTCTATTAGGAACTGAGTTACTTCCCTGACTATTGCCAGAAGTGTTTTCATCCATCAAACGGAATTAATTCAGCTTCTGTAATTGGAATATATCTGCCCAACAGGTATTCTGTCATTACTGCAATCCCCTGTATTCCAAAGCTGTAAATTCACAGCTTCAAGATTAAGTTATTTATTTTTGAAAAGAGAGGAATAGAAGGATTTTTTAAGCATCACCTGAAGTATAGATGATATATCTATGCATTACTAGTTGTGAACAGAGTAAATTGATGGCCAGAGAATGTGAGAGAGAGAGAAAATCACTTATAGCTGGTATTTACAAATTTCATGTTGAAATAGCTATTGACTGAAAAAAAGTAAGTGAAAGGATATGTGAGAAATATGCGAAAGAATTTAAGTGAAAGGTAAGTAAAGGGATGAAAGATGGGAGGGAAGAACCTGTATTAATGCACAAATGTAACATTATATATTATGTGGCAATCAGGCAGCGGCTTTAAAAATCCCAATGTGACAGAATGGGTAACAAAATGGGTACATATTTATTCCTAGAAAGGCATCATCTCATAACCTTCACTCCTTTTTCCCATCTTGAAAAGCCTGTGTAACTGTCAACACCCTAAATTTGGGGTCTGACAGCTCTTAGAAGTTCAAGAAAGTTTAAGAAGTTGAAAGATAGTAAAGAAAATCAGCTTTGTTTTAGCAGGTTGGATGCCATTTGCCATGAAATCTTACTTGGTATAGATTCTTGGCAAACCACAAGGCCTTTAGAAAGAGAGGAGCAACTGAGAAGAAAATTTGTTTTCCTTTCAGTAAGAGACTAAGAGACTCCCAAGTGAAGAGGGTAGATAAATACGTTAATGAACTTAATTAAAACCAAAATAAATGCCATGGAAGAAATGACAGCACTTGTTTGCATCTCTGTATAGAATGAAGTCATTCTGAAATCTTAAAATAGAAATTCACCAAGAAAAGCCCTCGCTTTCCAGCTCTAGAGCAAATGCAGGAATGTGTGCAGCAAGTGAACATCACAGCTCAGCTGAGCTGTGGGTTTCACTCTCCTTGCAGGCACAGCCTCAATCAGAGCTGAATGGACTGTGGCCACACGAGGGCCAGAGCCCAGGCAGAAATGATGAGCCTAGTCCTCTACAGCCCAACACGTGGCAGCAGGTGAACAAGGCAACAAAGAAAGCTCAAGGTTTGTTGGTCAAAGCTTTTTATTACATTACAGAGCAAATATCTTTCTCTTGAGGCTGTCCAAGTGCTCCTGTACCATTGTTCCAGATTGCAAGGCAAGATGTATTCTATTACCATCTGTGTGGCAGTTGTCTTTGGTCAAGTGGGCAGTTTGCCTTATCTCTCTCTGAATGATCACAACCACTCCTCCCTCAGGAGGGGACATCTGCTGATAACAGGCTATTGAATGTCACTGCATCAGTGATAAGAACTATAACATCCCATAGGGAGACATGAGCCCAGAGGGAGGAGCCAAGCATTCCTACCCAGATATAATCTGGAGGGACTGGAATAACTGCACGGCTTCTCCACTGGATTTCCCAGAGGAACAGCTGCCTCTTCCACTGGATCTTCAGAGGAAGACTACACCCTTTTCTACAGGATCCCTGCTCCAGCAGAATCACATCTGACACTCCAGGAGGGCTGCAGTCACATCTCCAATTGGACTGCTACCAACACCCTGACCAACAGGGTGTCAGGTTGGGTTCTGACTCTGTCAGTGTTATTCTAGTGTACTGCATTGTGCATTTTATCCTTTTATTTTCTTCCCTATTAAAGAACTGTTATTTCCTGCTCCCATCTTTTTTGCCTGAGAGCCTTTTAATTTAAAATTTATAGCAGTTCGGAGGGGTGGGGAGGGTTTACATTTTCTATTTCAGGGGAGGCTCCTGCCTCCCTTAGCAGACTTCCAGACCGAGACAACCATATGGCTGTCCCTGCACAGCAGCAGATCTTTCCTGCCTACTGCTCTCCAAAGTCACTTAACACTTATGTCCCCCAGCCACTTTGGAATCTCAGATACAACACTATGCTAGAAGATGCTGAAAAATCACATCCTTCAGCATACTCCAGAAAGTTCAAAAGGTGTCTTGGCAATTCAGGGTTACCACTGGCCATTACCATGGCCTTGTTGCCCTGTGGATCACCCTTTCTCTGGCAAATTTATTGTGCTGTATATTGGTAGAGCAGCTTCTGTATTTAAAGGACCCATCACTGACTTCTCTCTCATTTGCCCTGACTCCAGAGGTACCGAAAGAGCAGCCAACTTTAACACACACCAGCTCCACACCCCTGGGGTCTTGGACACACTGCATTGAAGCAGGCTGTGGAGAGATGATATAAATGAAGTACATCAAAGAAATCAGAATTGTCTCTTCATCCCTCCTGCTCACTGTGCTTGAGCCCCAAACACCCACTCCAAAATGAATTTGCACATGTTTCACTGAAATGAACTGCTGTGTGAGCTCTTTCCAATGTTTCACATTGAAAATAAATTAGAATTGCATCAAATAGATTCAGGGGAAGCTGCCTGTGATCTGCAAGCATTCCTTCTGAAATCCCACTTGGCATGCTCTGAAAGGCAAACAGGAGTTGTGTAAGTCTTAAATAACCTCTTCTCTCTCTCACAACTGAAAGACACGCTGCTAGCAATAGCAATCTAAAACTGGACAAATGGTTTCCATGATCTGAAATAGCCTGACAATGTGCCACCTGTTCACTGCTCATTTGAGTTTTGGACAGCACTTCATGGTGCAACGTCCTCTGCTCTCAGCAAGAAGTGAGAGAAGAGGGCACAGACTCAGACTCAACAAACATCAGATCAAATTTGAGCATCTTTCTGCAGTATCTTTATTTCAGACAACTGGAGAACTTTCTATCTATTCCAGAAACAATCACCCACGTCCCAGTCAGGACAGCAGCTCATCTCAAGCTGTAATTGCTTGTGACACCATGTCAGCTCCTGTGATGACAGCAGCATTTTGTTACAGGCATCAAAGTACCACAGGCCAGACTCTGCCAAGCATGCTCACATTAAACTGTGTACCTTTCTCTGCAAATAGTTACCTTGATGTCAGTGGGGTTACTCACAAAATAAATCATAACTTGATGCAAATCTATGCAGAAGCTCAGAGATCAGAGCACATCTGTAACAGACCAGCACTGTTTGCCCTGCTCTGAGGTGTTGAGCTTCCCAGGAGACCTCTCTCTGCCAGAACAGGAGAATTCAGAAATCCTTCCTTAATAATAAGCTGGTGAAAATGCAGAACCTAACTGATTAATACAAAGTTGACTTTCATCTGGCTTGAGGTGCAAAGGAGGGGGCAGGCAGGCGCTGACAGGACACACTGCTTGCAGGGTAATGCTGTTGAGCACAGCAATTCTCTGCCTCTGCTTCCCTGAGACTTACACCATTTACACAGCCACAAGGTCGTCCAAGGCATCAGAACATCACAAAATGCTCTCAAATAAAGAAAAATAAATGGGAATTCCACAACTCTCCACGTGTTTTGCTTTGGTATTACATCAGCAGCATGGCACATACTAACAGGCTTCCCAGTCATGAAGCATTTATATTTGATCTTATTTTGAACCATGCAAAAATGGGAAAAAGCCATTTCTGCTTCACAAATGCACACACACACACAGAGACTTTTTCATTTATATCAATCACTGTTTAAAATCATCCAGTGTACTGGTTTGTAACTTCTTTCAAATTTAGTACTAACATATGCATGTAGTCTAAGCACATCAATATGTGTACTAATTATACACATGTAAACACTCCTATTAATACATACACATCTGTATGTTTATACACATTCACATAAAAAGTAGAGAGATATTTGGATAATTTAACAGGCTATCTCTAATAATCACCTTTATTAACTAATATATTCACAATGAATTCAAATTTTTTCATTATTTACTGTGGTATTTTTAAAGGCAAACAAGACCTTAATGATATAGGATGTAATGACATGTGCTTTGATGTGAATGCAATTTTGTTCATACAAAATAACTGGTACATACAAATTTGCATTTGCTGGGCTGATTCACCATTTCTGAGACTTCTGACCTTCACATGCCACTTTTCTACTCTGAAATTATTAACATAGGAGTTATAATGACAACGACATAAATAATTAATTCCTGTAAGAACCAAGGCTGACTGAAAAAGTGAAACTCTTCAAGGCAGAACAATTTCAAATGCCCCAAAATAAACAAAAAGTTATGACTGAAAATAATCTTAAAATTCTTTGGGAAATGCAGCTTGTGGTTCAAGCCAGCCTACGTCTGAAATAAAGATAAATGCAGCTCACAGAAATGATGCCAGCCATGGGAAGCCTGTTACAAGACAGGAATATGAAGAAAACAATAGAAGATTTTTGAGAGAAGAAGGAGGCAAGGTTCTTAGAACTCTTCATAATGTAGGAACAACCAACATGTAATTAAAAAGAAAACTTGGAATAGAAATATGTTGTTTTGCATACATACCCAAAGATAAGTGAGAGAATAATTTCTGTTAAGTTTTTTTTTTTAATTTGGTTTTTTGTTTTGTTTTGTTTTGTTCTGGAGCTAAGCAAGATCAGGCTTGATTGGAGTCCAAAAGGCTCCCAGTGACAGAGGCCAGTACAGGACAAGTTCAGTTCTTACCACTGAATTATTCTCTGTGACAAAATTTGAAGGGAACCTTTTTTACACGCCCACAAGGGAGAATCCCTCAACTTTTATTTGATGTATCTGCCTGCAATCAGACATATTCTGGGTCAGAAATCCCTGCTTTTTTCCGTTATGCTTTCATCAGGGCTACGTATCAGTACTAGACTAGAATTGCATGAGAACAAAGTTTGTACAAAATTTATTATGCCCCTCCCATCCCTTCTCCCCTTTCTGATTTCCATCCTTCTCTGCCTGTTCTAAAACTGTCTCATATCCGAAACTAGATTTTAAATAAAGCCTCTGTCCCCTAATTTTTAACCAGAAGTTCAGTACACTGTGGATACAGGTTTTGCATTTGTTATGCTCTCTTTCTAGTTTCAGATATGCTACAGGAAATTATTTGCTTGTCATTATTCTGTAGGTGGGCATAGACCAGTTAGGGTGTGCTATGATGGATTAATTTCAGGCTGATTTGTAACTGGTATTTTTATTTACTGGTTGATTAAATTGTACTGATCCGTGTTCATTAATCTGGGGCAAAATATTTAGAGTTCTCCCAACTCTAAATTCAGTAGATTGAAACATATTTGATGCCAATTAAAATGCCAAGTGTGTTGGGCACATCTTGAAACTTTTCTTAATTGCCATTCTTCTATGGGAAGAAGGGAGAAGAGGGACAGAGAAAAAAAATATTCTGATACTTCCTTATTATTCTCAGTTTTGCTATTAAAAACTGGCCTCAATCTTCAGTGAATCAGATTAAGTAATCTCAAGGTCAATGCAACTACTTGGAACTTTTCTCACTGCATCTCTCCTGCATGTCCCATCAGGTACACACAGTGCAAGGTCAATTAAGTTTCTGTAAAATGTAACAGCTGTCAGCAGAATTGGCTCCCAAGTCCCTGCTCATCCTGGCTCAGCTGGGAGGGCTCCTGCTGCCAGCAGAGTTGTGCTGACCACAGTAGCTGGGCTAAAAGTGGCAATGACAGTATTTACAGCACACCCCTCTCCTGGAGGCAGCAGAGAACTCAGGGCTCAGGTCCTGCTTTGTACCCAAACAACAGAGGAGTGCTTGTAAATGCAGCAGGCCCGGCTGGTGGGCTGGTTAACTAAGAAAAAAGGATTAACATACTTCCCTGACAAAAGGGAAAGGTTCTGCATAGCAGTGGGAGAAGGAGGAACAGAATTCAGCACTTCACACAGTCCAAACCTAAATTACTCAGCTGTGTGTCACCAGCACAGGTAACCCCAAAAGGAGGCTCGCTTTCATGTCTACGAGGTCAATCCTCCCTAAATTCCCTCTCTGTAGGCAGTGGACAGCTTTGATTTTCCCTGTTGAGAAGGCTAAGAATAGCTCAGATACCCTGGAGCCCATGGTGTAAAGCCAGCTGGGCAAGCAACAGCCATGAAGCTCTTCTGGGGACTCCCAGACCATGCAATGGCTAAGAATGCAAATTTTGTTATTAATATGGTTCTTCAGACAAATTGCTGGCTATTTATCATGGCAATACTTTAGAAATTTCTAGTAAATGAGATAAAAAATGTTAGACAAAAAAGCAATCTGTCCTTGGGAAGATCACCACGTAACCATTCTATTGAAAATAGCCACGACAGTGTCAGCATCCTTTTCTTTTCTCTGGCTAAATTAGAAAGGGTCCCCTGGCAACTCAAGAAAAACAAGTAATTCTCCCCATCACAGACATGCATCAAGTGCAGTGAGTGGCACAACTGAGAAATCTAGATGACACATTACAGAAAATAAATCCCCAAACAACAAAACATCTCCTTACCTCCTTGACTAAGGATTAGCAAAATAATTTAAAGCAGTAGAATAAGACAAGATTTAGTCTTGGAAAGCAATACAAGAACATACTCTCACAAGAAATGAAAACAAATAACATTTAATTGTATTAAAAGACATAATATTACAGCTTAATGGAAAACTTAAGCAATTTTTGCAGTTTAGCTTTTGCAAAATGGTCACATGAATCACATGAAGTGTCTTCATTCATAGGGCCTTAAAATATTTGGGTATTTTGACCATTTAGAACTGAAGAGGGAACACTGAATGCACTGGTACCTGTTATTCTCACTAGGGAGCACAAAGCTGCACAGAAAGATCTGTTGCAGGTTATTACCAGTTAGCAACCATTCCTCTGACTTTATCACCTGCTGCAACAGAGCCAGAGCTGCCTCTCTGCTCAGGCTGAGACAACCTCCAGAGGAATTACACATGGTGCCAGGCTCCATCATCCCAAACCATGCACAGTCCCCCAGGTCTGGGCAGTTCTGCCTTCCAACCCCTGCAAACTAAAGAGACCCTTCCCAAAATAGGTGCATTCATTCCAGCACAGCAGTGAGTTTTGATGTCTGCAAAGATGCCTCAAACTGCAGATTTACCTGCCAAGGTATTTGACAAAAGGCATTTCCAAGTGTGCTTGTGAGGGGCAAACAGTGTGGGACTCAGCACAAACAGACACAGCCCCATCAAAGATTCAGAGAGCTTCAGCTTTGTCCCTACAGGTAACATTCAGATAAATAAACTTCTGCACACTCCAGCCAGGCTAAGCCTGTGCCAAGCCACTCTGTAGGAATTCCTGCAACAGCTCCTAAGGACTGGCAAAAACTTGTACTACAAAGTCAAACACAACATTCTTCTGGAAATGCAGACCCTTTCCTGGGGCAGTTCTAAAGGCATATCTAGCACAAACAACTATTTTTGCTTGATAAATCCTGTGACAGGATATTCAGTTAGGTCACACTTCTTTACCCTGATGGATAATTTAAATTAAAATCACTGTCCATTCAAGCAAAAAAGAATAGGTCTTAATAGAATAATATCAAGCTAATTTTCATTATACTCTGATATGATAAAAAAATGTTTTTTTTATCAGAGACATAACTATCTGCAATGCAAGGGATTTCCCATAATACATTTCTAACAATTACATCTCCCCTTTTTTAAACACTTTTAATACTCAAAACAGGTACTTACAAACTAATTTCTGACATGACTTGCTGGCTGTGAGTGAATTAAGAGACAAAATACAGGGCATATCAGAGAATAAGATCAGAGGAAATCCTCTGTTGCATATATGTAAGCACAGGAGAATAAATTTTATATGATCGAGACTAAGCCCAGCGTGTAGGATAGCTACAACCTCACCCTCTTCATAACTTATTCATTGTTATATTTTGCCTGTAAGACAGAAAGATGGTAGAAAAGCCATAGAACATGATTGATCAGAGGTAAAAAGTAGTAGGCCACTCCCCTTCTAATAGGAATTAACTTTTTCACCTGCTAAGTAGAGGTTGAATATCCCACTTATGCCTTGGACAATGGAAAACAGCATCACCAAGGTGAGCAGAGAGAACTCAGTATTCATTTAGTCACTGGAGTTTTAAAATCCATGGTAAGAAAAGGACAAACATGAAGATTTGACATGACAGGAATGTGACAGGTCCTTTTTTTTTTTACTGTTTGCCATCCAATTTAATTTCTTGAGCTTGCCGAAAAAGAGCAACCAGAGACTTCAGCACAGGGTAAAAATCATATGAATCAATTCTGTTCTTTGTACCCTTCACCAATGGTATCATGAGTGAAGGCTGACATAACATCCACAAATCACTTCAGTCTACTCTTTTTCTTTTCTTCTCTCAAAAACTATCCTTCAAGCTGAAACTTCCAATAATCTCCTTATAACTCCAAGTTTAATTCAAAAGCATTTTATAGAGAGATACGGAAGTGGGAGACTGTTTTGTTTAATCCTGTGCAACAGTTTATGCTCATACAACAACACTGTCCAACTCTGAAAAGCAGAGGAACAGGGCAAGCCAGGATACAGAGGATACAGCTGACCACACTGGAAATTGTCTGAGTCATTATGGTTCACAATCTCACCTTGTAAATGCTCTGTGGGATATTTTAACAACTACAAATGTCTAGGAATTTGGGGTTAATCAAAAGAAAAATCAGCTCACACATACTAGTTACAGAATGTTTAACAGTGTTGAGGGAGAATCCCACGAGCCTGGCTTGAAATAAGTCTCAACCTCAACACAGGCATCTGGGATAGGAAACTGCCTGGGCTCTGGAAAAGCCAGACCAAACTCATTCCACAGGAAATGCTACCAAAGAAAGCTGGACAGTTAAAAACTGTCAACAAATATGCAGAAACCCCATTCAGAATCACAAGGAAAACACAAGAGCTCAGGAAAAGCTAGGCACAAACTAGGGGCCAGAACCTCTATTGCATTTTCCTCTTCATGGTGCAGACAGAAAAACTGAAGTCATCCTAAAGAAAACTTGAGTGTATACAGCTGTCAAACCAAGCACTTTTCCATCCATCTTGATGAGAACATACAACCACTTTTAAAAGCCGTTCCCCTTCCTTCAGGAAGTTTGCATCACTGGGATTGGTCATGCAACATTTAGAGCCCTGTACACATGAACAGCGCCACTCTATAAAAGCCTTCCCAAAGATTAACTCCCTGCCCAAAGCCAACCAGTGTGTTATTTGTATGAGCAAGAAATCACTCCTTCTCCACAATATTCCTATTGGAGAAGTGCATGGCCCAGTTCCTGCCCAAGCATCACTATGCCTGTGCTTTAACCCACCAAACAATGTGATTTCTTCTTTTTCTAAGAGCCATCTATCATGTATGGAAGCTGCTGCTTGCTGCAGAGGGTGAAAAACTGGTGAAAAAGAGGGTTAAAATTATACTACTTGTACTGGGGAGGAGTATATATTCCCTCCTTTATCCTCATCACCTTCCTGGTCTGAATGAAGGGATCTGTGGTGAATTCAATATCCTGGCACTAGAGAGAGGGGTAGAATTGGCAGTAGCACTGTGGAGATGGAACTGGTAGGGTTGGTGTGGCTCTCAGGAGGGCACTACCCTGGAGCACAGACATCACACATCCATGTTTAGTGATGCTGGTGACCTGTACATTCAGAATTTCACCACTTACACAGTGCTATTCAATACACACTTATCTGGAGGTGGATTTGTTCCCTTTTCCGGTCCTCTCTTCAAAATCAAACACCAGCATTCTCCATTTGCTATAATATTAACTTCTGACAAACATTTATTTGTGTTAATGGGGAAGAAATAGGTAAACTGAGAGGAAAGATGAACTTGGATAAATCCATAAAACTACTTAATGGGTGGGGTCTAGCCTAGCTCTGACTGTGACTGAGTTTCAGGCAGGAATGTAGCATGGTCCCAGATGTGATGTCTCCCTTAATACTGCCAGAGATTTGTGCTTTTTTACTGTTCCCTGTATTGGGAAGCAGCTGTGGCTCACAGCTGCAGTTCTTGCTGTGAGGGTAACACAGAGAGTCTGGCTGATGCTGTGCACTTCAAGTCTATAGATCATGATAAAATTACACAGTGGAACTTGTCAGAAATAGTAGGCTGCAATTAAAAGGATATATAGCACACTTCACAAAAACTTAACAGCAGAAATTATTGTACACAGAGACATTGCTACTTACTGACTACTGGTACCATTCCCACCTTTTTGGCTCATGGATGTTTTGCAGATGCACACATCTGCAGTATGCAGTTATCACAGTCCTGACTTTTCTCAGGTTTTCTCTGTACATGGAAAACTGCACGCATGCATATCATGTAGCATGCACTCACATAGATGTCAGCACCAAATAATACATCCCACTGAAGAACAACACTGCAAACAAATGAAGTCTTTTATCCCAGCTCTCCTACCCATCTTTACACACAAAATGAAATGACATTTTGAGCTGCTCTGATTTCTGAAGCTTTTTTTATTTAGAAGCCTTCATATGACATAGAAGTATCAGGTCTCCATTTGACAGAGTATCAGGTTGACTCATATCAAGTTAAACTCTCCTTCAGGCTAAGAACAAAATACCCTGACATGTTGCCATGCAGAGTTAGAGTGGCAAATTCCCCAGATTATAACACATCTGTTGAAAACCAGTTCCCTAGCACAAGGGTTATGTTTCTATTCCTCTTATTCTTTGCTTTCTCCTTCTCTGCATATACTTCACATTTCTCTGCAGTTTTTCTGATCTTGCAGGTTCTCATCCCCTTTTAAGCTATCCTAGCATCCCAAATATATACAGAACTAGAATATACATTTGTAGATTTAACTCACTTTTCCAAAAAGTCTTACTTATTATAAGAGCAAGTAAAAGGAGGGGTAATTTTTTATAGTGAGAAGCATTTAGGGCAATACTGCACACTCTGACATGTTAAGGTTTTTCAGAGGAGGAAAGACATCTATGTCAGTGCTCTCTATTTAAGACTAACAATTACAATGCAATCTCTCATCTGCACAGGCCTTTTGTGAACTGACATGCACCTCATTTGTTTAAATGATCAACTAAAGCACATTATGAGTCAATCAGTTCTAACTACCAGGAAAATAAGAGCCCATACCTAAATTCATTTGCTGCAGGCGGATGGTGGATTGCTTTTCTGTCCCTTTATGCTGCAATCCTGCTCCCTCAGATCTTCTCTACTAAGAGGGGGACATACCAGGAGGTCAGTTTTCTGACAAGGTCATCTGCCTTCAGAGTATGAAGAGAATTGCACAGAAAGTGGGTTGGGCTATATTTAGAGTTTGGTCCAACTCCGTGCCAAGGTCCCCCCCGCTGTCTCTCTCTTGCAGCACCGTCTCAGGTTTATTCTTGCAGATTCTCAGCCCACAGAACACACGAGAATAGAAAAGTCGCTCTGAGCTACTGCCGGATCGAGGTTTTTTTGCAATTTGCTAAAAACAAGTGGATCAGCAGTTCAGATGAGAACTCCTTAAATCACTCACTCTTCCAGTCCTTATCTTTATTTAAGTGGATTTTCCCTTTTCAGTTGAATAAGGGGAGGAAACTGCCTGGGATAGAGCAAAAAGACTCTCCTGAGCTAAGGTAAGGTTGCTTCATTTTTGTATTGTCATTGTAATTACAGCTCAATTAATGATTTGGATCCGATATGCTTCTTCTGCTACGCCAGTTTTGCATGTCAGTATTAAGGGTATTTTTAGATAATGAAATTCTCCATGTAGAAATATCAATTGTCATTATCACTGTCCATAAGAAATGGGAAAATAAAAGGTTATCAGCATGTGAAATAGAATATATACTATCTGATTTTTACCTGCTTAAATTACTGTAAAAAGCACACAGCTATGCCAATAGACTATATCATTCTGAAAATGAGAGAACCCCAAATGTGTGGCTATATGCACATGATTACATATACAGGCATGCATATAGATGTGCTGAGAGATGCTCCAGCCACACTCTTTTGCACAATATGAGCAAGCATGGCTGCAAGTTTGTGATATAGGGCTTGCAGCAAATGGCACAGATATGAGTAAAAAAAAATTAATAAATGAACATGTGCTCAAATCCCTTTATAGTTCCAAAGTTGCTCAGCTTCAGTGTACAGGCAGCATTACAGATCATATTGTATTTGCTTTCCTTTCCACTGTAAGCTATACACTGCTTCAGCATTGCTTCTCTTTTTAAACACACATACGGCTCAACAATCTTCCTCATTTTAAACTGTTGTGACTCTTAAGGGAAAAAACCTCTAGGCAGAATACATCATTGCATACCTGTCTGTTAGGAGATCCTAACACACTTCAGCTCACATGGCCAAGATGATACTGTAGTGTGGATCCAACATGTGGGGAATGTTGTCATGTAAAGACACTCCGGAGCCATGGATTTAGCACTGGCACACACACACACACTTTCTAATGCAACATGACCTCAGCAAGACCACAGGAATGGTAACGTGAAAAATTGGGTAGGAAGGTCCACTGGATCCAAAGGTCCGAACACTGATGGGACAGCACCAACTCAGTGGACAACATAATCACTGTGTAAAAGCCTTAGCAGAAGCAACTAAACAAAGACAGATGGATTCTGGATTAAAATTCAGCAAAGAGCAAGAGAACTCACTGTGAGTTCAGCTAAGGTGACTGAGTGAATTCCTGTACTTCTTTCAGGTTGTCTTAATACAGCTGCTGGTTAAACAATGCCATGCAACATTCTAAATTGGCAAAAGTCTTATCTGCTGAAAAAACTTCTCATTTTGCTCACTCTCAACTATATATAGGATCTTCTCATCCTTTGCTTCTGATTTTGCTTAGTAATTTATGCTTGGAGTCTTGAGTGTTAAGTTTATAATTATAAATTTGACAGAAGTAATAAATTTATAATTTGACAGAAGTAATAAACACAATCCATTTCACACAAAATACTTCCTAGCAGTGCTAAGACTGTTTAACAAATGAAAATTATGGTAGCATGCCATGGAACCAACTTGGGCTGTGTTGCATGTGATAACTGTGATTCATCCAGAAGGTTTGTATTGCGAGAACTTGAAGAAAAGGCTGCTAAAGGAGGGTTGCTGAAATACTGCACATGCATTTATCAAATTTATCAGCAAGTAAAAGGCGTCACAGTATAAAAGCACCTAGTGCAGTCTAAGATCCAAAGATCCGAAGAATCTTTTATAAACAGTTGGTTTACACTGATAGAAAAGGGGAAAAATACATTTTAATAAATTTTAAATGTTCATTTTAAATGTTTGCCTGATGAATCAACTTAGTTTTTGTGACACTTCGTGGTACTATTCTCCATCTGCACATGGGAAAATATTACTTAATCCCCCACCAATATTAAAGACATCAGGGATGTAGGGTTGGCTTAAAAAAAAGCGGTAGTGCTGTGACTGAGCTTCCTAATGCAGTGCTCCCAAACACCCCTGGCAGATGGACAGGAACTGCTGTGTCAGTGGCAGACAGGACTGGCTTGTTTTGAAGGAAGGGTCATCACACCCTCCCCACAGGAGCTGAGCCTAAAATGTGTCTGTCACCCAAACTGGTGGGAGGTTTGTTGACACGGGGATGACAGAATGACAGCTTTGGAAAATGGCAGTAGGATGATGAATATGGGCATGGCATTACCAGAAGAAGCTAGAAAGAAGCATATCTGAGTGAACAGGCCTCATATTCTAAGGTAGACAAACCTTAGAATACCTCCATCTGCTTCTAACCTTTTTCTGAAGCCAATCTTACTTGGTGGGTTCTTCCTCCTCCTATTCTCTTCTCATAAAACCCCATTAAAAAATTCCAGCACAGTGAGCTAGCTTTGTCTTGCTAAGGTGTGGTCTCCAGTGGGCACAATATGTCCATTCTAGTGGAGACCACTATACAAGTGAAAATAATTTAAACATAGTAAATTAAAAGGAGGAAATTTATTTTTTTCTCTTCTCGTGTAAGAAGGAAAGAAAGACTGAAACCCTTCATTTCTCTTAGAGGGGCTGATGGGGCTGAAACCCACCTTCCTCCCTTGTGGTGGTAGGGCATGGCCATACATACTGAATGACATGTCCAAGGCTGTGGAGGAGGAGGAGGAGGAGGAAAGGAAAGCTTGGCTGATGATGCGTGCTGCCAGCTGGCCAGGCAAAGCTCCAAGAGGACATTCACTCACCCCTTGCTTTGGCACTGTCCCTCTCAGCTGACAGGTGTAAGCAGGACCAGAGCCAGATGGGTAAATCCAAACAGCACCAGGGGAACAAGTTCCACCAGCATCAGATCCCCTGCTCCACTCCCTGTATTTACCTTCTGCCTTGGGGCTTTCTTCTGGTGCAACCAAACAACAAACAGCCCTGGGATTTTTCTCCCTCCCTGCCAAGCTGAGCAGACAGAAACAAGCTGGGATTTTGGGGAGAGTCAAAGCATATCTCAACAAAGACCTTTAACAAGAGGTCCTGCCAGCAGCAATGCTACACACACCTCTGCAGTCAACCTGCAGGACCCAAGACTCATCTCCAGCCAGCACCATCAATGCATAGCTGGTGCTGCAGCTAGCATCGAGGCAGGGACACCCAAAAGGGGCTTGGAGAGTGTGAGAAAGGTAAAGGGAGCTCTTGGAGTCAGTCTGTGAGTACTTGGATACAGCCCTGTGTGTATATCTGCATAAAGGAGGAACACAGAACTTGGTATGAAGACAGGGGCTACAGCTGCTGAAGGAGATCTGCCTTAAATCCTGCACTGAAATTTTCTTTCACAAGCTTTAGTGACTATTGACACTACTTCTATACTTTCCAGAAAGGGATGGATGATGATATGCCAATATATGCTGTATATTGGAAAGAGAGATAGCTATAGACACAGAAAAATTCCAAAGCTTTAATTAAGCAGTTAATTAAATAATTATAGTCATTCAGCTAAGCAGTACTTTCCCCTGAGACTTACTTGTAATAAAGACAGGGAAAGAAATCAAAGTTCATACTCACAACCAGGCACATAACCCCAGCCTTTGTCTGACCTGATTTCACAAATCCATCTTTCAAAAATAGGAGGGGAAAAAGCCCCAACAACACAACTTTTCCATAGGGTGCCCTGCTGGTAGAGTGAGATGTCTTTGCAGAAAACTGTGTGCACTGAGGAGAGGAATAGACCCATCATTTCCATTTTCTTTCTTGTCCCAATACAAGTGTTGGGACTGACAGAACGATCTCCAGCACTGTTTTTCATGCTTTGCATTACAGAATATCTCTTTTAACTGTGGCAAATTGAGTGTTGTCTACTCAAAGCACAATAAATCTTCATGCTCACAGTAAGGCACAGGACAAGAAATGCACTGGAACAGTGAGGTACTCTTCAGGCCTGCAGCACCACACTGCTTAGCAGCAAAATGCCAGCTTGAAACTCAGGAAAACTGCAGGCAGACCACAATCTGCTACACCCAGTGCTCTACTTCTCACCCAGACAACTTCGTGGTTCTACTCAGTAAAATTTTCTATTTCTCAGTCCTTACTTTGGTTATTATTCAGGATGGGTATACAACCCATTCATTTGAGAAGATGAAGGTTATCAACTTTAAAACAATTTCCACTGACAATCCCACCTACACAGTGCAGCATTAAGCTATACAGGAAGAAGCAGTTAAAATTTGGATTATACAAAACTGACACAAATTTCTTATCTTCCATTACATAAGCCCAAGTTCTTTCAATTGCAGCAAACTCACAGTGACCACTACTGATGCTAAAATGCCACAGAAAGGAATCCAACAACACTTGAGTTCTTCTGTGTCAAACATCAGAGGGTGAAAGTGCATATAGACAGCTGCAAACCAGTAAATTACAATTTTACATAAAATGAAACATAGTCCTGTTAAAAGAAATCCTTGGAAGTGAACTTTCTCACTTTTCACTCATAGCCAGCTTTTTAGTATACCAATCTGATCTGCAGGCATTCACTTCAACAGGAGAACAGAATCCAATCCCAGCACAAATAACATTGCAAAAAAAAAAAAAAAAAAAAAAAAAAACAACAAAAAAAAATCATTATTTACAACGTGGTTGTATTTTAGCACAGTCCTCATGCACTTTTCTAATCACAAATAATATTGTGGGTGAATATAAGAATGAAGGAGGGAAAAAACCCTCTAAATGGATGTCAAATAATTGAGATACTCTCCCTAAAGATACAATGTAAAAATCATGTACAAAGCACAGTAAAAATAGGCATTTTACACTATCTTGTCTGTCTCTAGGAACACTCAATTTAAATAGCAAATGAGCAGCAGTCACTCTTCCTGTCACTGCATTTTCCTCTGCTAACACAACCCTTAGAGATGCCATCCAGTCCAACTTGATGCATGTCCTCTCTCACAACACCTGCCTGAAAGAGGGGGACAGAAAGGAAGTCCCCCTTGGAAGAAAGTGAGACTGTACAGGATGAGCTTGTCAATATATGGAAAAATGAAGGGCTCGAGCACCTGCTGCTGCTGTGCAGTTCTCACCCAGCCAAGCCAAGGGGCTGCACATTCCTTGCTGTGCATTCACCCACTCACCAGCACCAACCCACTTAGGAGGAGACACAACCAGGCTGTGTGTGACAATGTTCCTCACTCAGGGTTCACCAAATGTGGAATTTTTCTTCACTTGGGGTCACCAGATGTGGTGGTGCTTGCAGGGGTCCCAGGGCAAGGGAAGAGACAAGAATCTTGACTCCGTGTTTCAGAAGGCTGATTTATTATTTCATGATATATATTACATTAAAGGAAAATGGTATATTAAAACTATGCTAAAAGAATAGAAGAAAGGATTTAATCAGAAGGCTTGAAAGGAATAGAAAGGAAGGAATGAACAACAAAAGCTCGTAACTCTCAGAGAGTCCAAGCCAGCTGATGTGACTGGCCATTAATTAGAAAAAACCAACATGGACCAATCAAAGATGCACCTGTTGCATTCCACAGCAGCAGATAATCATTGATTTTCTTTTCCCCCGAGGCTTCTCAGCTTCTCAGGAGAAAAATCCTGCAAAGGGATTTTTCAGAAAATATCATGGCGACAGCTGGGATGGAGTTTCTCCACACAGACAAGCAGACACCAAGAGGTTGAAATTATATGACCTTTTTTGCAACTTGAGGCTCTTGAAGGGGGAAAAACAGAGCTTTTCTTCCCCTTCACACTAACTTTCATCTGACTTTCAGCTGTCTGAAGTGCAGACGATGAAGTCTAATTATACGTTTATTGAGTCTTGCCAGAGATTGGCTCCTTACGTGGGCAAAGAATTTCACAAATCTCTTTGGGAGCCTGGATATTCCTCCATTTTAGATTTCCCGGTCATAAGTGTACAAGGTGGGTTTCTCATCAAGTTTGCTCCTTGACACAGAAACAAAGGAAGAAATTCCAGGTTTCATCAAACAATGCAGGGCATGGAATGATGACTGCAGAAGGTTCAGCTGGACTCTTCCCTACTGGTGACATGTCATTTAAATAGAGCTGCTAACACCGAAGACATTTTTATTATTAAATGTCCAAAGCTATGGCATGTACCAAGCAGTCAATATTCTATTGTACAATTGCACAGATGAGCTGTGTTTGCTTTGTGTAAATGTCCAGTGCACATGGTCAGAGTCATGGAGGGAGTTCTAGAGGATTTATTTGGATGGAAGTCAGGTGCATGTGTGTGCTTTGTTATCCTAAAGAGACTGGGAGTAGGCATTGATGCATTGAGAGGGACTACTTAGCCTTTAGCAGACCACTAGCACTTCTTCCACCTCAGTTTGTCTTACTGTAAAAAAAAAAAAAAAAGAAGAAGAATAAAAGAATGTAGAAATATCCCTTAATGGGGTTTGTTGGAGCCTGAATAACATATGTAACGTTCTGTGGGATTCTGGAAGTGCTATAGGGGAATATAATAGTTTGTTATATTCTGGCAGAAAGGACACGAAATCCCTTTCTTTGACACTTGAAAAAGCATGAGTGTTTTTAAAAGTGTTTTTAAGAATCCAAACCCATTGCATGCAGATCATTAATAGGAAGAACAAACTTGGGGCTCACACTCTCAGAGCCACAACTCAGTCAGATGCACTTTGATTTGAGCTACAATCTCCAGGTTCCAGCACTGACAGCCACAATCAAAAGCTTCTTGGTCATGTCTCTGCTATTCAGCAGCTTTGGGGACAGTGCCCATGACATGACACAAGAGAGAGATAAGGGTGAGCCTTATCCAGAGGGTGTCACTACTGCATCCAGCCCAAGGACAAACTGCTGACAGACTCTGCAGAGCTGGGGCCAGAACATCCACAGGCTGGGAGAGACAGAAGCAGTGCTTTATCTAGGTCCTGAGGCCTGAGCTTGAGACAGCCTCGTAAGGCAGATGTCCCCTGGTATCCTGCACAAATTCACATGATGTGAGCTCTTCCTTTGAAACACTATAGGGAAATGCAGTCTCCACCTTGTTGTTTTACTCCAAGACTGCTGATAAGGAATCCCCTGTGGAGCAGAACACTCCCCACAGCACAACAGGGATGAGATAGGCAGCACATCTGCAGAGGGAGATCAGTGCCTTAGCCAAAGTTACAGAAAACAGCAACTGTAAGATATTCCATGCCTTACAACATGGGAAACAGCGTAACCCTCACGTCAGAGATACTTTGTCTCTCACTGTTTGTCTTTGGGAGCAGAAAGAATGGCTATATACAATTAATGATATCAAACAGAGCCCAGGCATAGCAATAAAAAACCTTAACAATCCATTAAGTACTGTCATGATCATTTTATCCTTTTGTTTTTGTTTTAAACTGAACTAATTACTTAGCTCAGCAATGGCCAGGACTGGAAGGCTACAACAGGATGGTAATGAAGGTATAACCCTGGGGAACAATTTTGATTATGGTGAAGGTTTCAGCTGACTACATTTTAATTAATCTGAGTAGTACAGCATTCTGAATCCCCAGATATCCCAGATCAATTTGGAGACTAACATGACTCATTTTACAGCATACTTTAACGCTGCTCTAATAAATTCTTCAACAGTTCTTTTAAGTCTCAGAGGTAATTTAATTTCTCTTCTATTTTTATTATAGAGGCTTTCAAAAGACATTTCGACTACATATCATTAAAATCATGTGGCTGTGGAATGCCAAATATAGCATCAGATACCAAATAACTCTTCCATATTTGTATTAATTAAAAAGCACAAAGGCATTCCTAATTACAAAAGAAGGATTTTTATTTGTATTGATAAAGCATTTTAAATTTAAAATATGTCTCTATTATAATAAAGATGAGCCACAGTAGCATTTGGCTAAAAAACTCAGCAGCATAATAATATGAGATAACGTGACAAGATAAAAGCAGGATGTTCAGGGTTCAACACATGATGCAGTGTCATATACATTTTCTGTATAATCCAGGCTTAAGGAAGTCATGCTTAAAGTCTGACAAAACAAGAAATACCTGGCAAACAAAGAAACAGATCCCAAAGTAAGCAAGTTTTGAGCTCATACATCATAAGACCCATAAGATGATGTCATTTATATATTTAAATTCAGAAAGCACATAAATTTTCCTCCTCTGCATCATTAATTCACCACTGTTTTGCTACTGTATGGAAATGAAAATGTTAACTTGCCCAATACTCTCCCTGCTTCTACTGAGACACTGCAGACCCCAGTATCAGTTAAATGTGACCTGCAGAGGTGGCTGCACACTGTCCCCATCCAGCAGCACCAGTAGATATCAAATCTTCCTCCAAGAGGGATGTAAAAACCAGGAAAAGATCCAGACAATGTGAAAAGACCGGAAAAAACCCCTGAAGACAGTATTCAAGCAGAAAGGGCTAAACCCAAGAGAAGGGCAGCCAGCACAGACCACTGAAGCCAGGGGCAGTGGTGGCAGGAAAGCAAATGAGGGCAAGAGATGTGGAGCTCTAATTCTGAGGCAGAACCCTTCTCCTTGTTGTCATGTATAAAATGTTGTGTTTCCCCCCTCTCCCCTCTCACAGGGTGAGCTGCTGCACCCCCTGCTCAGGCTCTGGGCAGTTCCTTGGTCCCTGCTAGAGGCACTGTCACACTGGGGTGGAAGCACTCTTGCTCCTGGCAGCTCCTACCCCTGTGAAGGGGTACCAAGTCCCTCCCTGCTACACCACCAGGCCAAATGCAGCCCAACTCTGCCAGCTGTTCATTGCTGTTACCTAAATCTTTCGAAAAGACAGGCACTGAAGAGGCTGGGGGAAAGAAGGAGAAGTAAATTCACATGTCCCTTAACCCCAGTGTATCCATAAAGCTGACAAAACCCAACCCAATTAAAACAAAGCATGAATTAGATTAGTTTTCCAGGGTGAAACTGTTCTGTGCAGGATAAAAAAGCACATCCCACTTCTGTGCAGGAGCAATTAAGTAAATGTGATTTAAGAGAATGATAATGGATTTCCTTGGACAACGGGCAAGGTACAGACCTATGGCCACATCTCTAATAAGGCATTTAGTTCATTATTTTGTTTTCTTCTTTCTAACCCAACAGTACCACAGATATTCTATTTTGCACTTGTCATTACCCCAACAGTTACAGCAATAATTTGTTACAGTAATTAATCACAGAATTGGGTAAAGGTAATGGCATTCTCTGGAGCATGTAAAGTTATTCCAGGTTGGAAACCAGCCATTCATGCTTAGCAGTAATTGTGAAACCAATATTTAAAGAGCTTGGACTGCAAACCTCAAAAAGGAAAAAGCATCAAATTATTACTGCAGAACAGGGCATAAAACCTGCCTATTTTATTTGGAGAGGCAGCCTCTGCACAGATTTGCAAGCCTCAGTAACTTTAATTTTTTTTCTGTTTTTTTGATTATTTTGTTCACACTGGGCAACCAACTGAGTATTTAGTTCAGGTTTCAGAAGAACTTGAGTGATGTATTTAACAACCACTGGGCCACCACTTACACTGCAAGCCAGCAGGAAAGGAACAGCTGCTATTGCTCTCTCTGCCTCAGGTTAAGCACCAGCACTGGGAACCCTGTACCAGGAAAGTGTAAAAGGACCAGCACTTACATGCTGCAGCGTCAAGTGATCTAGAATTCCCTCTTGATTTTCTGTTTTTCACCTATGCCATATCTTTTAATTGCATCCAAGGATGTGGAAAAGTAAATAACATGGTGCACTTTACCTTGGGCTGACCCTAAAAACTTCAAACTTGCTTCAAAACTGCAAGTTTGGGCAGATCATAGCCAGAACCTCAGAAGGGAGGCCAAAAGAGCTTGAGCCTACCAAGTTCTATCACTCCATGGCTCTGAACAATACTCTGGCTGACAAAAAAAAAGAGATAGGTCAAAAGCCTCCAACCTGTGTACAACACAGAAAGTATTCAAGACATCAAAAAATTCTCAACTTCCAAATTGAAAATGGGAAGCAGAAGTGACTGCAGAGTACTTTAATTCAAAAAACTGCTGCTGTTCTGGTTTCTTGGTCAAGACTTGTGTCAGCATGTGTTTCATTAAGCACGCTTGTAGTCTGCTATACAAGGGTGAGAAAAAGTTCCTTCTGCCGTACTCTTCTGTTCAGCTGTGGGGTCATTTTTTCTAAGACAGTTTTGAAGTGTACAGAGCCAGGAACTGGACATGATCACACATCCATAGATCTGTGCTGCACTGAACACAGTCTGCTCCAAGGTGTGAGCAACTGGCCTGCAGAAGGAACAGGACTCAACCCCAATCTGTCTCGGATGGTTCCCCTTGCTCCTCTCAGGAGGCCCAAAGCAGGCAGCTGCTCCTCCTCATCAGGAGGGCTTGCTGTGGCATCCCAACAGATCAGGCTCCATCCCCCATCAATCTATACATTATTAATCTTATCTGGAGCAGACATTGCTGACGCCCAGCTTCCTCAGTGTCTGGAGGAATACCAGCTGTCTCCAGTTCAGCACAAGGAAATTGAATCTCTGCATGTATCAAGAAGAAATATTTCTTAAGGATTCAGAGTCCTCCTCCTCTCCTTTCCCTGTGCACTACCACAGCAGCTGCCTGCGTTCATATGCCCCTCCATGGCAATGCATGCCCAGGGGCAACACGCTCCTTTCTTCATCCTCTGCTTACAAAATGACTGTGCCACTTTCTCTCACACAAGGACCTGGCCCCATCCATTGGATGTCCATCCATTGCCCATCCATTGTAGGTTTTTTGGGATGGCTTACACAACCATCTGTGTCTTTATCAGACCAACACAAGGAGATGCCCAGATTTTGCAGCCAGTGGAAGATAGGGCAGCACACCTCTCAGAGCACAGGAATGGACACTAAAGAAAACTACTGTACTCAACAACTCCTTAAAATACCTCTAAGAAGTCCTTCATGTTCTTTGTACTAAGGTTCAACAATTTCTGTGGTTCTTTTCATCAGCTGTGGAGCATTACAGACAAGAGATACCACACACTTGCTAATGTTGTAAATAAAATAGTTCATTGCTACTGAAAGAGAACCAAATAGAGAAACAACATCTAACCTTGAACTTAAGAGCAGGTTTTTAAGGGGTAGCATATAAGATTCATATACATCAACCTTAGAAGTGACCTTAAAGAACCTGATAGCAAATTACACAAAAAAGGGGAAGAAAATGATTTTTAATTACTTACAGATCTTTTTAAGTCTCTAACCATCTTAGAGATGTTCTCATGGTTGTGGACATGGCACAGACTGGTGTATTACAAAAACATGGTTTGATCAAGTCCGTAAAATGGTAGATTAACTCCTTAAAATCCAAAGAGCACTAAGTAAGCTAATTTCACATCAGAAACTTGTTTCTTTGACCAGTTCTGCATTTCAGGCTGCAGTCCAGCAGTAAGTTGGTTTATGAACAGTCACATTAAGAGACACATATCTTGCATATCTTATCCTCTCTAGGAACTCAGGGGTCTCTACTGTGTCAACATTACATGTGAGGAAGCACTATTTTAAAATAAAAACATTTCACTCTGAGGTAAAAAGTTATTTCCAAACAGTTTTTGATCCCCAAAATCAAGAACTGAGACTTTGCTAGCAAGTGGGAGAGTTTTCTACAAATCAAAAGGTTACAATCAAGTGATGAAAGCAACCAGAAATGGTTCACAAGCAGACATTTTTAGTGTAGAAAGTGACACTCCATGCTCAGGTCTAATAAAAGCCCATCAGATGCTGTTACGAAAAAGACACTAATTTGACCCACTGTTTTCCACAGGCTTACAGCACCAATAAATCCATGTTTGTGTCATTAATCTGTAGAACTAATGACCAGTAAGAGTGCAGTAAGTGGTGATTAAAGCAATAGAAACGGCCCATTATGCAGATCTTATTGCCACTGTGTGTGTGGTAAAGGAATATTAAATTCAAAAATTGTGCTCATTTTACACAGTTGGGCTCTCCAATGAAAGCTGGATCTGGATCATGTTAGTGTAATAACATGTTCTCAAGTGCTATTTTATTTTTTAAATTGGTAATTATAATTAAATACTCTGGCTGAATAGTATTACCCTCACCCACATACACCGTCAAAATAAGATGTCAAATTTACTTTTCCTACAGCTTGATTTTGGCAAAACAAGTAATCTGTACTCTCAGGTACTATTTAGAAGGCAAGATCAGCAGATTGAGCCATTTACCTCCTCAAATATTGCACTTTTTGCCACGTAACTTCAGCCATGGCAAATAAAAATCTGTCATAAATCTGTGTTTGACGGGGCTCTTTATGCCTCTTGGAGCATACTGATTAAGTTTTGTATGCCCTGGTATGAAGTACTTGAAAAAAATAAAGATTTCCAAGTTGAAAACTGAAACATGTTATAATCCATACTTAAATTCCACAAGGCAAATCTACTCACATAAGTTTACCTGGCAAACATGCATGAAGGTGCTTTGACTGTTTATCATTGCAACAAAGGAAGACTGGATAAGCACTTATATCTCAACAAATTAGCTTTAGCCTATGGGCTTCCCCATACTCACGTCTGGGTTTGACCCTTACAGTCACGTATGTATTTCTACTAAGATACTTTCACTCAGCCTTCATCACAAGGCAATGACAATTAGTTCCCATTAACTGATTTCCAATTAACCAGAGGTTTTAAGAATCTGATGCCTCACATTCTACTGCAGAGTTGGAGCCAAGATCTGCCTGTTTATACTGGACAAAGCAATTTAAATATACTCTAGTAAGAGAGTTAGATTTTAATCATGTAAGACACAGTATTTGTCCAAGCAAAAAGCACAAGAGGAATACACTAAATACACAAAAGAAAATAAACCCCCAAAATGTGGCTGTTGAAAGAAAAATTATGGTTGCATCTCATGTTAGAAATGTTGATATATGAGTTCAGAGTTGCTGCCAAAGTTATGGTCATTCTGAATACATACTGGTTGTTCAGCTTCTACCCACCAGATTTAAAGAATAAAACAACACAAAGGTTTGCATAGATCTGATACTTAATGTAAAACTAAACAAGTTGTTTGCTTTTTTTGTTGTCTTGTTTTGTTAAAATCAACTACCATTCTGCATGTGTTTAGAAAAAGTCACATTTTTCAGGAGTCTTTTAATCAACTGTAGCAATTTATAAACCCATTTCAAAAATAAATATTTAGAGGTCATGTAAGCAATGAACTCAGAGAATGGCTGAGATCCAAGCATTGTGTAGACTGAATGACATGATCCTCCAGACATTTTTCTGCCCATGTGGTGCCATCAAAGAATTCTGGGGGGGGTTTTGGTTTTTTTTTAAACATCATGACAAAAATTAGGAAGGAAATAGAGAGACATATGAGAACTGTGAAGTGAGACAGGAATAATGCAAGAGGGGGTCACATCCCATCACTCAAACATGGGTCAGCAGAAGGGAAGGAATGAGATAAGAAAAATCAGAGCAGCAATGGCAGCCAGGTCTTTTCTTGGAAAGAGCTTAAGAACAGAATTAAAATCAAACACAACCATCACATTTCTCTTCAGACCTCAGCTACTCTCTGTACTCTCCTCTTCTCACCAGTTTGGACATGACTTTTCCCAGGAAACCATCTTCAATTGCCCATTTGGACTGTGAGGTGCTTGAGGAAAGCACTGAGGACTCGGCTGTCAGACCAACATTAAATATGGTTGGCAAAATACTCTGCTCCACTAATTACCATTCTTAAATCAAAAAGCTTCCTGAGGGTGACCAAGGAAAAGGGGAAGGAGTAACAACACCTCACTGTTGATAAATAATTTGCCATTTCAGACCACTGGAAAACTCTAGAGAAGTGCTGCTTCTCCTTCAGTTTAAATACAAGCACAAGAGACTGAGGCACCTTGATTTTGACAGCCACACAAAAGACACTTCTCTGGACTGGTCACCAACCATGCCAGGTCTCTACAGCAATTTGCAGCAATATCCTTAATTGGATTATGCTGCTAAATTAGCTGCAGATGCCTCTGTAGTCAATCTTTCCTCAGCTGCGTGCTTCAGAAAAAATGAACTGGAAAAGTCTACTTCATCGGCTCGGTATCGGCCACAAAAAACTGCATGAAACCATGAAGTCAAGCTCAAACACCCCTGGAGAATTCTGGAGCATCACTGTCACATCTCCATTTTACAATTTCATCCACTCAGCTGAAAGGATGTTTAAAACCAACATTTCTGGGGACAAAGAAAATCCCATCTCATTCTTCTTTCATTACTGTAGTGTGGCTGAAACCTTCTATTCTCAGAAAAGCCAAAAATAAATAAATGCTGGTATATGCAGGGAAGTTTTAGCCTCAGAAGTGGAATTTCTCACAAGAACTGTTGAGCAGCTGAAGACATAGGAAGGAACACTATTCCTTCTCTCAGCTAAAGCAGTTGCTACCATGATTATATCATCTGCCTTTAAGGTTCACTTGCACAAAGGGAGGTGAGCCTATCAGTAAATGACAGACTAAATTATCACACACCCATAAATCTCTCCTTCTGTAGCTGCTGTACACCAGAGGATCACCATGAAAGCAGATCCATACCCAAGGTGAAGACCTTCCTGTAAACCTGAGCTCCATTTCAGCATCCTGAGATGCTGTTTCTTGACAGCATGACATGAGCCATTGTGCTGACAGCCAGGCTGTTCCTGAGAAACACCCTTGCACTTCCATGCCTGACTCTTCTCCTACTTTCTCGGGTTTGCCTCCATATCTGAAAAGCTTGCTTGGTGCTCCAACTCATCCTATACCATGAGCTAAAACCTTAAACGTTAAACCCATAGTTCTTTATTTTGGGTTTAAGTCTGAGATTGAGAATCTAATAAAACCCAGGATACTCAAACTATGTCCTGAAACTACAACAATCCTTTTCCCAGCACCTTCTGTATATATACACTGGAAAAAAAACTACAAAGCTTATCAGAAGAAAAAGCCAACTTCTCTACAAGTAGAGTGAGATTTCAGAGGGCAGCCATAGTATCTAGTGAAAACAGATATGCCAGAGCATGGGAAGATGATTTTCCCCAAATCACATGCCAAGTTAAGTCTCAACACCAAGAACAGTATGCAAATCTCACTGATGTGGTAAAACGTCTGCAAGTCCATGTGCGGCTTTTCTGCTTATTTGTCTCTACATCTCATTATTTTTCACATGCTGAATACTCAAGACTGAACTATGCCTCTCCCACACTTGGGAAGTGTTATATGGAACTGCTCGTTATTTTCACAGAGTGAATTACCACAGAGTGGAAAACATACCTTGGGATAGCCTTTGTTCATCTAAAATCATGTGTCTTTATGCTTGCAGTTACCATATTTCCCTTAGGGCTACCAGAAGTAGTACCATATTTCTCTTGTTTCTGAAAACTCTTTGTGGTTAAATAGGGCAAATCCTCCCTGTGTCTTACTACTTGTAAAGCTGTTTCTCCAAGTGCCCACTGTGCTGAAGCTGGGTTACAAGTCAGATCCCAAAAGAAAAAGCCACCAAGCATCCCCTATGGTGTTGGTGGCACATAAAGAGGGAAGCTCAAACAGGCAGGGAAAGAGAAGATGCTGTATTCCTCCTACCCCCTGCTTTGTATGTGTAATATTCCCATTTCTCAGGACACTTTTGGTGACTCCCTGTCCCATGCAGAGCCCACAATGTGGTTCCCACTGCACATCCCCTTTTCTCTGCTTCCTAGGGAGTCAAGATTTATACATGACAACCACAATATGTCTGTGTGTATGTCTATGTCTGTGTGTTGATCCCAGAGTTTCTGTCTTGGCCCACAGCCATCGAGCCAAGGTTTGTCAAAAAGCTGGGGAAAGCAAATTCCTGCAAGTTCTTACAAGTTTTGTGAAAACAGGCAGGAAGGCATTTCTATAATTATCTTTGTGAAAGGCGAGGCTGGCATGTGCAATCCCAGAGAGAGGGGAGCATCCCAGCAAATTACTCAGCCATGGGAAAAGTATCACAGTCAACCACTGGACACAAATTTATAGGCAAGTAGGCATGTTCAACCCCAGTGCTCACAAAACTACTCATCTGGCTAGATGGGTAGGCACTGCAAAACATAGTAATTTGAATGATTTATTTCATTCTTTCTTCTGAATCTTTCCCAGCATTTCATCAGGAGGGAGCAAACTGGTGGGTGACACACATTTGCTAGCACAGCAAGGATCTTTATAAAAGCAGATTTTGTATTTTCCAAATTAAACAGAAAAAAAAACCAATGACAGGGTGTGGCAAGGGATCCTGTTTGTTTCTAAGCCTACTTTCAAACATTTTGCATGAATTTACATTCAATTACAGAACAGCATCCATTCTGAAATAAGCACCAGGGTAGAGCCAATGCATGGGTCTTGGTGTCTGTATTTCAGAGCACAGATGTCTATTATGAGTGTTTTCATCACACATCCCTGGTCAGCACTGGCTGTGACTGCTTAAGTAAGAGGAAAAAGGGGAAGACTGAGTCCATCACCACCTTACTCAAGCCATGTCCCTTTAGATGCCCATAGACAGTTCAGCTGCACAAACCAGCCTGGCAAAGGCCCTTCACTCAGGCTGTTTACTGCTCACCCTGCTGGTGATGATCCAGGGCAGCCTCAGAGCAAAAGCAAGCCACTCACCTGGGAGATCTGCAGGCAACTGGAGGAAGCAGGCTGTGAAAATCCAGCCAGCAAAAACCACAGCAGGAAAACAGTGCTTGTACAAACCTTATCAAGCCACATAATACTTCCCTGCCGGTGTAATAATGAAGGGGAAACTATTTCCCACCACAGTTTACTATGTGAGGATGTAGCCTCAGTGTAAAAGGATGTGTGAATTTCCAGGCTAAAACAGTTGTGCCAGACCAGATTCTTAAGGACTTCAGATCTGGGCAGGCACATATCACACACATTGCCCACAGCAGTAGCAGTGCTAACAGCACAGAATGGAGAATAGGAGACTCAGACATGGACTGCACTGCCCAGAGGGTCTCACCAGTGAGTGAGAACTGAGTTTTGACACATCTGAACTTTTATCGTCCCAGAAACTAAACACAGTGTGGCAGGAGAGCTGTGGACTCCCTACAGTTCTGTTCACCTACCCCAATTGCATCAAATCTTGCTACTTAATACCACCATCTTCTCTCCACCCCACAGATATCTTCCTTTCTTCCCCCCATGAAACTCTGAATGTTATTTTTCAGAAGTTGAAATTACCAACAGTGACAGAATCCTTACAACTATGTTTTAAAAATTATTTTTATAAAGCTTTATGATTGCACTAAATGTATCTCTACTCCAACCCTCTCTGCTCAATCCCTATCCATAGATCCTTTAATGGGATTTATTCCATTTGTTTTCTAGTGATGACATGACAGACCTTCAACCTGGTCTTGTGCAATCAGCAAAGGAGAGGTCAGTGAATTGGCAATAACAAAGTATTTGAGAGCCAGCAACAGGGAGGGGGAGTTCAGATATTCAACAATAATGTGCTAGCACAATTGCATCCTTCCCTCTATGAAGACTCCAGCGTAAGCAAAAGCTTCAGGAGCAGATTCTTCATAATTTCCTAGATTGTTTTGATGTGGTTACTTAAGAACAGTTTGATTTGCTTGCCTTCATCTGTGGCTGGGATCTACAACAGAGACAAAGGTCTGGCACCTGAGGTCTAGAGAAGGGACCAAAGTACAACAGGTCCTGCACATCTGTGAAACTTGTAATTGGCAATCAGGCAAGGATCTGAGTTTAATCTTTTGTCCCTGTTTTTCTGTGGCTTTCACATTCCTCAAGTCAACAGCCACTTCTCCTTTCAGGAATTTGGGATGAACATGCATTGCCAGCTCTCACAGATGAGCTCAGCTGGTCAGAGCATGGTGCTGAGAACAGGTTGTGAGTTCAATTCCCATAGGGGCCATTCCCATAAGGGTTGGACTCGATGATCCTTGTGGGTGCCTTCCAACTCAGAGCATTCTGTGATGCAGGAATTCAGGCATGTCTGCCACCATCAACAGGGGCACAGTGCCTCTTCCACAGCATGCAGGGAAAAACCATATCAGCAAAATTGCTCTGCCAGGGCTGGGTCATACTATCAGTGAACATGGCTACAGGGAACCCCTGAGCAAGTCAGATCCCTGATGTGAGAAAAAGTGGGCCAGAAAGACATGCATGGGAGGCAAGGGAATGGGAGAACACTTCTCCCCAGTAATATGAGATTTTGAAAAGGCTGATGTTTGACATTAGAGAAATGCAAGGCTGAAACATCTCTTTCTAAAAAAATCCTCCATGCACGGACTCCTGCATAGCAACATGAAACTCCTGAGTAGGAAGTTCAACAAAACACAAACTTTCTCAGCACAGGAGAGCCCTGTTAGCTCACCAGTACGTGGGAATCTACATGAAAGAAAAAAGCAGCCAAGTACTTTTAAAGCATCAGTTTAACTCCAGACCAGCTCTCCCTCCTCAATAAGGCTTCAGTGTAGCAGCTCCTGTTAGTGAGGGACTGGAAGTGGTGATATTTCAGGCCTATTCTTCAGCAGTGCTCTAAAACCCCTGGCTCTGAAGCCAGCCTGCCACTCAGGCACCTTGCTCTGTTTGCACACAAACCCAAGTCGAGTAACCTGAGGAGACATTAGCAACTCAACACTCACCACAGTTTCATGCTGTGGTCTGACCAAGTGGCACAGGCTCTTAACCACAGCATGCTGTGCATGCTAATCCCTCCTTGATACTTCATGTCAGCTCCCACTGTGAATCAGCACAGAGAGCAATTGGATTTTTGCAAGTTGCACTTGCACTTTTTGGACTGAGAGAGATTGTCATTCCTACCTACATTACACAATGATCCTGACTGCAGTCCATCAACATCCTCCAAATGGTGCCCTGGCAGAGCTAATGTAAAGCTAGGGGTGTCCCAGCTGAGACTGCCTGAGCAGCTCAGCCATTCCCTTCAGGGGAAAACACCAAAGGAGCTGATGTCATTTACACTTTACCTGACTGTGTCGAGCAAACTTGCTGGCAGCCAACCACAACACAGCAGTGACAATATAAAAGAAGTGTTCAGGACAGGCTTTTCATTACCACAGTCAGTCCAAACACAGCATTGCTGCCTCCACCTTATCCCCTTGTGCAGGACCTAAAAAAGCCAAAGCAAGAGCTACATGTGGAGGATGAAAACATTCCACTGGGAACTGGAATATGCTGAACACCACACAAGTACATGAAGTTGGATATTTTCTGTATCCAGAAGTGGTTTTTCATGACATTAGACTTCCTAATTTTTACACTTCTTCTTTGAAGTTCAGGTCCAGAGCGGGGTGAGCAGTATGGCACAGAAAGTTGCACAGCCAATATGGCACAGGTAACAATTCCTTTGACTTTGCCCATCCAGAAAGGCCAGATACTTTGAGAGGTACCAAGAGCATTTACAGCTGCCTGATTGGAGGAAGCTGTGGATACAAATCTGTTCCAAGCAAGGCTGCTCCTCACTCATCTAGACTGGGAGCAGGTCTTTCAAACACTCCATAAAGAGCAAAGCCTTTGAAGGCATGACTGTTCTTAATGGATGTGCCAAGAAACCAAGAGCTCTGCTGTAATGGAGGGAATCACTTATCTGCAGACAAGATACTGTGCAGGATCACTTCTAAAACAAAGCCAGTTACTTCCTTCCAATTGCTATCTGAAATCTGCCAACAGCCATATGAAGAGTATTCAAGAGAAAAAATAGGGGAGCACAAACATGGGGATTAGCTGAAAACAGACTGTCTTTTTTTAATTACCATTAGTATTTTTAATTGCAAATGGAATCAGACTACATTCTCCTAGCGATAATGTAATTTAAGCAGTCAGTTTTTCAGCATTGTGTCAAATCAATATTCTGTAAAATGTTAACTTCCATGCCAAGTTCTTCCCCCTATCCCATCCCTAATATACTTGTTCCAAAAAACCCACTGTATTTAATCCCAAAGATTATAAAGCAGATAAAAAAAGCTATTGCAGTCAACTCTAGAGAATTACTTGCCCAGTTTTCTCTTGAAATCTCTATGGAAACTCCTGCTGGTATAATATTTAAGACTTTAGTCCCTAAGGCAACGTTTTCCATATGACCTCAGGTCTAAAGCTACCTATGTTGCGTCAAAACTGCTCAGACATGTTGATGCTGGCATCTGCTCAAGTTCTTTTAAAATACATTTAAGATGTGCAATAAATAGAGAACAATGAAGTCACCACATGAGAAAAAATTTCAAAAGTTACCGATCAGAAAAGCAGATCTTGCACAGAAACATGAGCAATCATTTCAAAGAGTGGCTGAGTGCCCTCCTCCCTCAGAGCTTGCTCAGCCATTACGCTCTTCAAAGTACTGCCTGTCACCCTTCAGCTCTGTCAATGTGCTATAGATCAAGGATGGAGATACAGGTTAATATAGATCCCAAGAGAGGTGAATATGTTTGAAATTCCATCTGATCCTCATCAAAGGAAAA
This sequence comes from Zonotrichia albicollis, assembly GCF_047830755.1. Lineage (NCBI taxonomy): Eukaryota > Metazoa > Chordata > Aves > Passeriformes > Passerellidae > Zonotrichia > Zonotrichia albicollis. The sequence continues at coordinate 114,764,329 of NC_133820.1, read as the reverse complement.
AATTCTTCACCCTTACTTCAGAGTGCAAGAAGTTACCAAACACCCCTGAGGACGATGGCTGCCCTTCTGAAATAAGGCCTTCCCCCCACAGCAACACCACCAGCTCCAGGTGGACTATATGGGTTCTCCATGGGATCTTCACCTTTCAATAGTGGCTCAGAACCAAGAATGTTACTATTGAAGAACAAGGGCGGAAGGGCTGAATCCCAAGATAAGCAGCAGAGCTGACCTCATCTGCTGTTCCCTAGGGCATTCCACTTAGGATCGCATGAAATTCCTGAAACAGCATATGAAAAACAGACATTGAGGTTTTACTATTCATAGGCAGGAAGTAAACAACATTTAGCAGGAATTAAAACTACTTATTCAGAGAAATTTAAAACACAAACCCCACATACAAATCATGCTGGGGTTAAAGCAGTACTTTAATCCAATGAGGGAGCACAGGAGGAACAGGCCACAAGAAAATCCACACTTGTAGTGCACACACACATACACCTGTGAATGCATCCAATGTTCTTCAAGAAACAGGGCCACTACATTAGAGTAGTAAGAATTAGGTTGGTTCAGATCCATTCCCAGAAAAGCCAGTAAAAGATAAACAGCAACAAAAACCTCCAAAACAAACAGCACATTTCAGTGAGCAGAAAATCAAGCTCCTTCTGGAAGTCCCCATCCTTCATGCATGCTCTGCTGAGAGAAACCTGTGTGAGCTGTCAAAACGCTGCAGCTTTTGTCCACTTTGAGATCTGTGCCATGCAGATGAGTCTCATCTGAGTTTCCTCCTTACTATGTGAAAGAAATCCACTCTATAAAGCATGCATTTAAATATTCTCTAATACTGAAGATTATCTTTCTAACATGCTGCAGACATTCAGGGGAAACTAACTGGGAAAGAAAAGGTTTGAGAAACAACAGCAGTACAGAAAAAAAGCAGAAGACACATATGATGGGCCCAGAATTTCAAACCTATCACTGCAGCAAGCCATGTTTTTTCATTCAAATCCTTTCACTTTTTTCCTGCTGTGATGACCTCGTAGACAAGTATCTCTAGGCCTTAACTCACAGGCACCTCAGCTGCCTGAGCAGCAGCATTAGGACCCACAGATGAAGGCATCTGCTGTTGTTCTCCATTCCCATAGCCTGCCACAAGCTCATGTGGACTGCACTGCAAACAATACAAGCCCTCTATTGGTCCCCTGACATCAAACTGGCCTTGAGATCAAGTTAAACTAGAACAACCATATCAGGAGAACATCACAGAGCAACTATTCCAAGGAAAAGGCTTTTGCTTGGGTTAAACAGATTTACAGTGATCTCCCCTAAATATTTCTCTCTCCCATACTCCCCATCCCAGTACCCTGCAATTTGTTGCAAGCAGTTGAGAACTACTGAATACACAGAACTCTGAGATCAACATTTTTGTGTTTTCTTCCCTTAGAGGGAAATTAACAACTAAGAAAGAAATAATTTTAGAAGTACAATACTCAGTGCTTATATAATGTCAGCAACTCGAAGAGGTGCATATACTTTTTAATGTACTTATCAATTACAATTCTAGAAAACTGGACAGGCCTTTACTCAGCCTTTCACAACAGATACTTGTTTTTGGAGAAAAAAAAAATTGTTTTTTCCAGTACCAGAGAAATCATACCACTCAGGACCTTAGAAAGATGAAGAAAAACAGCCTTTGGTCAATTGCATCTAATGCAGCCAAAGTGTCACACCCAGCTAATAAAAAATAATTCTTTTGATGCAGCCAAGCTGTACCACACTGATATCTGGGTATTATCCTGGTGCTGGAAACACCTAATTAATAAAAAATCTGGAATTCTATTCAAAAGCTGATAGGACACATGAATCTCAAGTGATAGGTACACCATAGACAGCACAGAGAGCATCTTGGTTTTGAGTCCACACATTAAAAACCATAAACATTTGCAGTGGGTTCTGCAAGAGAACAAACAGGGCATCCCATGGCCAACTTGCTGCTCTGGCCCCCTGGCTTTGTAATTCTACATAGAACTGAAATAAACCCAGCTCAAAGCACCATTGTGAAAACTCAAGGTACTCAAAAGTTGCTCCAGTTACATGTTCTCATGTCCTAAGAGACAGGCAGAGAACACAACAAAAATATTAGGAATTGGGTTTTAGGAACTGTGATCTCATAGATGAGAACAGAACTATTTCAAATGAAGTCAATGAAATTATACCCACAGACATGAGATCACAACGTGGCACTCAAAAAATACCTTCAATCATAAAATCCCCAGATGCAATGCCTGTGGCCAACATTTATATTAGCCACATGTGCATTATCCTGAAAGAAGGTTTTAATTATTTTTATAGTGAGATAATGGTCCCTTGATGATCCTAAAGTCTAGTAGCATGTAGCAATTAAATTTCATTCTTGAGAAGACATTAGCAAACACATCTGCTACTTTGAATCTATACAAAAATTAGCAATTTTTCCATTTCTTCACAATAATAGTGACTTTTCCACAATACCATAAAAGCTACTGACAAACTACATACAAAAATTTGAGGAGAAAGCAGGGGAAAATCTTCTCTGGGGCCAAGTACAAACTGGAAGTTTTACACTTTGCCAGTTGCAAGAAAAATGGGAAAGAAAACACTTCATTCTGTAATAAAGTATCAGCTAACACACTCAGCAGAAGGAAACACATTCATCACCAGCCAGATCTGACTTTCATTCAGTGTACTAAAAATACATCTAGAGAGGTTTGCTAATATGGTTGACCTCAAAATTTGGAACTTCCTTCCTTCCAGATGCAAAATAGCTCAAAATTACACATTTTCAGGTATGCATCCAAGGGCCCCTCCACTGTCTATTCCCCACAGAAGTTAATTACCAAGCACTACTGAACACACCAGTGCTTGGAACTAAGGAAACACTGTTATCCCCATGTATGGATCGAATACTGAGCAACTAGTCTCTTCTGTGTTTTATAGGATACACTTTACAGAGAATATGCTTTTTCCCTACCATAGTTTAGAGTTGCAGTTGTTTGACTTACCAAATAAAAAAGATTAGCCAGCCTATTAGGACAAATTCCTGTGATGAGCTGATTTTACACAGCCAATGATGTACTGATCTTGTACTGTCAGGGATAAAAAGTGCCAGCAGGATTCTCCATGCACAGGGACACTAAGGGATAGAACTCCAGCAGCTTTCCTTGTTGGGTGACCCTTAACATTATTCCAACATAATGTGCTTACAACATTCCCAAGTACCCATGGATAATAATCTGGAAGATTATTCTCTGTTTTGTAGTTTTACCTCCAAATAATTTACAGGTTTGGATTTTTTAATAACTTCAGGGTAGATAGTGAGTGGTTCAACACTCCCCTCAGTGTTTGGCTATGTTGTACAGTCCAGTAAAAGGATCTGCTCTAAAGTGGGCACATTTTTAAATTAGAAGGAAATTAACAGGATCTTACCCTTGATTGTCTAAAGAATTCCTTCAGCTGTTTTGATATATGTGGGGGTCTATACAAAACCATTTGGAAGCAGCAGTTTCATCCCAAACCAGAAATGAGACTTCTTTTATTGGCATGGTGGTGAGGAATGTGGAGTTACAAATCATGCAGTCATTAGGAATAGCAGACATCTCAAAGACAAAATCTAAATAAATGGACTAAGCTTTTCTATAGCCACTGGCAAAGAAAGTGAGTACAATTATGTAGGAACAAAGCAACAGTACAGCTATTACTCAGTGCATAAGCCCTGAGCAACTCAGTTTCCTTATGCAATGTTTAATTCAGAGGAGTAAGACAGTCCCTCCATCTGAAAACTTTAATCCAAAGCAAATTAAAATCCTAGGGAAATGTAGCAAGCAGTTTAAAACACATTCTAAATAAAAACACAGAAAATTTGATGTCTGTCTTAAAAGAGACAAGGATGTATAGTTCAGTGGGTTTTGTTTAACTGCTTAGTTTTGAGGTCAAGACTCATTTGAATATTTATTTCATTCTAACTACAGATGAGGAAAAATATACTCACTCAGTCTATAACATTCTTGTGTATAGCAAATATTTACTTGTAACAGGGCTGCTTCACTCTACTTTTAACTTGCCCTTGAACTCCATCTTCTTAAGACACCTTTGCAGTAAAAAAAGATGGTGAAGTTTGCAGACTGACTACACATTACAAGGAAAGAGGAGCTCTTCACAGCTGGCTCACAGTAACACCCTCTGATCTCTTTTTGGCAACTGCTGTAGGGATCCACCACCTCTGTAAGTCATGAAGAAGCAAGAGGTATGGGGAAAAAGCCTACAGGTTAACGTGGTGGGTTTTTTCATCTTTCCTTCAGAGGTGACAAAGAGACACAGCTCATTATGTCTAAGACAGTACACAGCTTGTCACATAAAACCAATAAACTGCCTTCCTAAGGAAGTAGCACTAACCTAAATAAATTGTAGGCATCACAATGTCAGGACTTTTAGGACATGCAGACAGACTACTGCATTCAGAGTCAGGTAGGCCAATATCTCATTTAAGTTTCTAAAACTCAAATTATGTGGTATATCACAAACCTTTTTCTACTAAAACATCTTAGTTGGTTCATCCAGTTAAAAGGCTGCAGGATGAAACTGTGATATTGTGAAGGAAGTAAATTGCCATCCATTTTGTGTAGGAAGGATGATGAAGACATGGGAGGAGCACCCACAAAAGCAGTGAAGGAAGGTCCACCGTATATAATTGTACTGCTCTGCATTGCTGTGTAATCTAGTATAAAACTGGTTCTTGATTACTCCTTAGTCTCTCATCCTGCATCTGGCAACTCTTCCCATCCTTTGTGAATGATCCTGATCGCTCACAGCTCTCTCACACCTCAACCTTATTAGCTCAGATAGCCTACTGGGAGTCTTTATGGTGCCTTTGACTTAAATAGGAATTTTTCTGTTGGTGCAAAGAAATTCTGACCAAAGTCTTCAAATAGTGCCAATACATATGCTTATGGCTAAATACAACAATTGTGAAAAATGAGGCAATACAGCAGTTAGATCCATTACGTGTTCTTGCAGTGACTAATAATTTCTTTTGTGTTTCAGAAGACTTTTAATAGTCAACTGAAGCATGGGAAAATATTTAATGTGATTTTCCAAAGTACCGTATTTCTGAAGCTCTGCCAGTCATGTAGTAGACTGAAGTATTATGAAGTATTCTCACACGTAACCACAGGGACTCTATGACACAGGTCATTTAAAGTCTTGTGAGATTCATTTACAATTCTAGGTAAAGCACATTTCTGAAGTAATTCACTGGCAACTCTCTGAAGTTGTGTTTCAAAAAAAGAGAGTGCAAATCTCACAGCCTCTAGCCCTGGCAATTCACATCCTATAAAATATTCAGAATTTTTATCTTTCGCAGAATAGCTGGAATCCCATGCTCTTGCAAGACAATTTTTATATTTCTTTTTCCTTAAACAATAAAAATAACAAGAGTTGTTAGCAGGTTGGAAGAGGGTCAACAAAACTAGTGTCATAGGCTTTTTATTTCCTTTCTTTCAAACTCCATGGGGAGTCTAATGATCAAAACTTAGCAAAGTGCGTAAGTATGTTGTGTAACAGGATTGTTAGATCTCTTGGCTTCAAACTATAAAACTATAAACCAAAATTCCTATTATGGATATTTCTTGATGTTTGGTCGTCTATTATGCATTCCCAATACGGATAGTAATTTTCATCCTCTTGCCATTAAGATTTCTGATTAAAAAGCATTGCTGCAATACTTCCATGAAATTACTGTAATTTGGGAATTTTTCTTTTGAAAAGAATGTAACAGAATAATTAACGTGTCTATCAATTCCATTCTCTTAGTTAATGCCGAAAGTGGATGGGAAGAATTATAACCACTTGCTTGCTTTGGCTATCCCATTGACAAAATGTCATAGAATCAGGGAATCATTTAGCTTGGAAACAGCCTTTGTGTTGGACCCGCTTGGAGCATTTCCACAGTGGCAGAAGCTCCATCTACTTTTGCCCACAGAGACCTGTTCAAATGGACAGTACAGACTCACAACAAACATCTGAAATAAAGCTGGGTCTTCCTAGAAACATCTGAACTAACATTTCACTGCTGATCTACAAGAAAAGGGAAAGCAGACAAATTTGAAGCATATTTTGTACTTATGCTTAAGCAATTCCTGGTTGGAGCTTAAAAAGCTGGTTTTGATCAATGAAGTTCTCTGTTTCTCTGTGCTACATTAAGGAATGCCTCGCCTTTCTTTGATGAGATGGCCTGAGCCTTGCCCCCAGCAGAGCCAATCTTTCCAAAGCTTTCCTTATTAAAACGCTTCATCTGTTTGGAGGGGTTCTCTGTACAGTAACCCACTGCTGTGGGTTGCAAGCAGTGAGCAGCAGGTTTGAGCTTCACCAGTGTGACTAAGAAAGGAATCCAGCCTGAGTGCCATAAACACCATGAGCCAAATCTCAGTCACATGGAATTCAATGGCACACTTCCTACTGATTTTGTGGAACTCAAAACTCACTTTCTAATCACAGACATTTATCTGTTAAAAAACACAGAAAGAATCTGACATTAGACTTGCTTAATATATGTACTAATGTAAAGCTTTTTGCTACATTTTCATAAGCACCTAATGTTGAAACTTTTCTTCCAAAATTGAAATTTCCTTAGGTATTTGTTACACAGCATTCTACCTTCCCACTCTCTTGGTATTTTAGCATCATAAAACAACACACCACATATAAATACACACCACATCAGATATAGCAGACTTCTCTCAAAGAAAGAGAATTCAGAAATTCAGTGGTCAGTTGAGTAGTTTTTCCTCTAACTAGCTACGTCAGTCTCCCAATAAATGTAAAGTAGCATTTTAGATCTTCATGTATTACTGGAACGTTATTTCTTAACTCTTCAGAGAAAATACAAATACTTAACAAGCTTTTAAAAAAAAAAAAAAAAACAGACTCAAATGCCCCTGAAATCAAAATGACCAAAACAAGAAACTCAATCAGGAAATTAAGTAAGTTCCTAAATTTCTGCACATGGCTGGACTTGCCTCAAGAGGCCTTACATGCATCTGCAAAATATAAATGAAAGTTAGTTAGATAATCTTGTAATCATAACTGTAGATTTTATTGCATATTTTGAATAGTTATTTGCTTCCAAAATATGCTAATATTTAATTTAGCTGTTTCATTCAGAGTTTCTTTTTCCAGAAGAAAACAGAATTCCTTGATTTTGATTATTGGCCCTGAAAACTGGGGTAATTTATTTCAAAGTCAGTCAAGCTGTGTCTGTCTTGTGGAGAGACAACTAACATCAACTGCACTCTACAAACAAACCAGCTGACTGCTACTGGGTTTATAATTTCTCATTTTTTAACACACTGAAGGCAAAACACTTCAGGTGGATTATTAAAAAAAGCAAAAGTCAACTTGCCCTAATCCGATGCATTGCATGATGTAATTTTGGTATTAGTCAGTGGTAACTGAAGTGCAGAAGTGCTTCAGGTAATTTTTTAATCATGCAGGCAAACTGGGAAAAGATGACCAGAAAAGACTAAAACATAAATCAAGCTAACCCTGTATAAAATTAAGATAAAGCACATACATGCCATATTATCCTTTGAAAAAACCCAAGCGGCCAGATTCCTGTAAGAAGCAGTGCAGGTTTTAAGGAGCAATGGGCACAGTCATTAGATGAGTCCTTACCCTGCACTTGCACAACGCTTTGATGCACCAGAAGGTGTTGGGAATAGCTGTGGTTTTGCTCGTCCAAGACCCACACAATAATCAGAGTTAAATGAGAGCTGATTAACATGACAAGGAGTTAACCCTTTAAATAAGATGTTGTAGGGCTCCTCCTCAAGGGGTTTCTTGATTGCTATAAAAACAAGGTTCTAAAACCAGCTTCCATTGCTAGAATAAAAACAAATGCTGCTTCAGTTACCAAATGTAATGATTTCAGTATCAATGCAAAAATAGGCTTCAAAATAACACTTTTCCAGAGGTCATGGCTCACAGATTCCAGGCAATCCATCATCAAAACCCTTCTAAAGCAGGAGCCAAATTTAACTTCAGCACCTGATAGGATGGTATTAAACAGACAGACTGGCACTAAAGGATTCTTACATAGGAGCTTACACAAAGCCCTCAAAAACATGTGTTATCATAAAACATACTTAGGCAGCTCATGTGACCTCAGCAAGCAAGCATGGGTGAGTTCACCTCATATGGCACTAAAATCAATGCTGCAGATTTACTGCTTCCTTCTCCTAAACTAATGATGAAAGCCATTCTTCTTCCATATTACCTCTTCCACTGAGCTCTTCAGGCTGTTGTGTTCTGCTAAAGACATAAAACTTCATAAAAGTTGGCCATTTATTTGTACTAAAATATAGAAACTGATCCATCTTCTGCAGCTGCTAGCTTGTTCAAACCCCAATTTAGATTGTATCTGCCTCATCAGATTTCCCCTTTGGTGATACCTCAGTAATTAGTTTTATTTTCTCCACACAAGCCTGTTTTTAACATCTTTTTCCTAATTGAACTGCCACAAGTTTTTCAAATGGAGGAAAAGTCAAGCTAGAAACTTGTTTTGGGGCAAGGGAACTGCTTTAATTTTAACTTTTAAAAATGCATTATATATATCATATATGGGTCATCCGAATGAGCAAGACTTTAAAATTTAGAGGAAAGTAACTGTGATTAACAGATGGTTTTACAAGAGCAGTGGTGAACAAAACCTAGCCACTAGGCAAATTCTAACAAGCCAAACTGACCAATGTAAAGGAAAGAGGTGATGGCATCCAGCTGCTAAATAAGCACCACTTTTTAAAAGTTTTTTTTTAAATCAATCTTTGGAATTTATTGCCAGATTTTATTTGCATATTTTCCACTGAATTTTATGATAATGTCCATCAAGAGATGAAAGCTGTCATGTTGTGTTACTGTTCCTCTTATCCAAGTATTTTGGACACTGATCACAGCATTATGAGGAATGATAACCAAAACTCTAAGTCACAGGGGCATGTAAAGGTTATTAAAGGCCTTTCTGTCCCAGGAGAGTGAAAAGGCTTCAAGGAAGCACAACTGGATGTCACTGCTTGTCAATGCTCAAAAAAGTCAGTTTGGCCATATAATTTTCTTCACAGTCTATCCATACCGCTAGCTCAATCTCTTCCTGCTCCGTACAAAGTCTAAAAACACAGATGGTTACCAATCTCCAAAAAATTTCAGTTTGCATGTTCCTCATCTACTTGATTTTAGGTGGCTCTCAGTAGGGGAATAAGTGGAATAGGCCTGATCTGACAGTGCTGTCAGAAGAACTGAGGCTGCACAGCCCCAGGCTCCCAGGTGCTACCAGCAGCAAGGCTGAAAATGTGTTCTCAGTAGAGAACACACAGCCCCTCCTCAGCTGAACAGGAAGGGGTCTCCTAGTCAGAATATGTCTGTTTTATATGTATACAAGTGTTCTCATTATGCATGTGTGTGCATATTGATGCCCACATATTTATTTATTATATGTCCACACACATAAGCAACACAGATTCCTTCAGCTGCTGGGCTCCCAGAGTCTGCCCAGTAGCCACTCCTGGATCCCAGAGCTCCCAGTTGCTGGCACCTGGACAAACAAGCCCACTCCAGCTGCTGGCACAGACTGTTACACATATATCCAAATATCTCCAAAAAGTTCTCATTGACTCATCTTGATGGGTTTCAGATCTGGACTCTGGGACTGTGACTCGCCTCAGACCGTCCTGGAAAGGACTCAAGACCTGGTGTCCCTTCCTTTGTATTTTCAGTTAGTTTTCTGCCTGTCATTGTGTCCCTGTGCTCCTCTGGGCCTGCTGAGGTGGCACTTTGCTGGGCTGATGGCTCCAGTGCTGGCCTGGCAGGAGTCCAGGGCAGGGTACCAGTTGGGATCCTCTGTCTGCCTTTGTCTGTGCTCACAAAATGTAGCAGATTGTCCCATACTAGAGTGACCTGGCAATTGAAATGCCCTGCCCCACCTCCAGATTTCTTTTCCTTTTCAATTAATTTATTTTTGTGTAATTGGTGAACATCTGCTCTTCCTGCTGAGCATTTGGTATAATTTAGAGGAAGAATGAAAGGCATCCGTCCTGGAAGCACAAACAGAGGCACTTCATTTCAGACAAAACAATCCTCACAGAGAACATGAAAATAAACTCCAAACAAATGCAAAGGTGAATTTTCCAAATGGCAACCCCCCTCACTTTAGGAGATGCATTGAGCATTTGTGATTTTTAAAAACTACTATTTTACTATCAGGCAAAGAACTCCATAAAGCTCATTCAGCATTCACCCTAACTGTGGGTACCTTCAGGCTGGTCCCACCCAGAGCTCCCAAGCTGGCTTTGCCACACAGGATGCTTTCAGCTGGTGCAGCACATCCCCTTGGGAGGAGAGGAGTGGTGGCCAGCACAGCACACAGGCTGCCCTGGCCCACGCAGGCAGAGCTGGGCTGGCTGACCACGGCCCTGCCAAGAGGTATTTCAGCTTTGTGACCAAGCACTGCAGGCAGCACTGCACTTGTGGGGAGTTGCTAAGTATTTCAACCAATTCTTTCCAAGCATGGGGAAAATTACTGCTGCTTATGTAATCGGTCTTTTGCCAAATGGGAATCTGGGAGCTCAGCTGAGCTGACATTACCATTTAAGTTAAGGAGCCAAAACATTTTTCACTCTGATGCTCTTTTGGTTTGCACCATTGACTACAGATTCTGCTAAAAAGTTACATCACAGTCCTAAATGTCAACTACAGCATTAGGATCAAGCAAGGTGCTTTGTTTGAGGTACAGTTTGGAAGGCAAATTTTGGGAATACAGGGACATCAGGTTGTACATAACAAAAGCAGCAGCAGCAGCACTGAAGTGGGTAACCCCCACTGTGTGGCACTTGGTTATCCCATGTGACAGTGGCTCCCAGACACACCCCAAATGTCTTCAGACAACCTTCCCACCTTGTTTCTTAAACTGGAAACTTATTTAACCTCTTAATTGTCAGCACATAATTGCATTGATTTACATTCACAGTCTGTTTGTAACTTATCCCTTGAAGAAGCTGAGTTCACAGTTTTTATACCACTTAATATAAATATGTGTCATGGAAAGAAGATGTATATGCCAAGAAAAGAAAACAGAGACAATTAAGAAGGATCTCTCTCAACCAAAACAGCATACTGATTAATTGAAAGCCTGTTTCATAATTTGTTAGGAAATGGCAGCAATGAGTATCAATTTCAAAATAATAAGCATAAAATAAATACAGAAAACCAACTGAAGGAAGTCTGTTATGGAAGTCTTTTACAGTAGTAATAAACCTCAAATCCTGGAAAACTTTAAATGGTTCAAGACCACATGCTCTTATCAGATATAAGAGCTGGCTTGTAAACTGCATATGAATTAAGAACAAAACAATAGTAATACTCTTTAGATTACATCTGTGATGAGAAATGGCTCATCCAAAAAGAGGATGCCAACCCACCTGCCACTCCTGTAACTTGAATTTGGGTCAATTCTTACTATCAGTCAAGTTTCTGCTAGCTTGAATGAGAGTTGCTCATGTTGATGCTCAGAAAACCAATGTCTCAAGTTTAGAAACTTAACTCTTGTATATGTACACAGGAAAAAAGGTCTCTTCTGTTTATCTCATGGAACCTTAACAGAAAACAAGCTATGAGGGCAAACTGGTACAGACAGGTGTGACAGAAATCACGAGCTCCCTCTCCTGTAAATACCTTTGGTTGGCAAAGCATGTCTTTGCCCTTATATCTACTAAGGGATGACTTCAGCAAGGTTAAGGAAACAGCTGAAAGGAGCAAAACTGTTTTTAATTCAAAAGCCCCTACACATGGTCCAACAAGAAGCAAATTCAACTAAACAGACAGGTGGGTGTTTTGTGTATCCCTCTTCCCTAATTAAATTTCAGATGCCTTGTGGGAAGGATATAGAAGTGGTGCCATCCTCAAACCAGCCTCTGACTGTGTCACTGCTGTAACTGAAAGGGTTGAATTTTTGTCATTCTCAAACCCAGCATCCTGTAATAGCAGAAAATGCTTTTACAATTTGCTTAATGCATTGCTAATAAACTTGATGAACAGGTCTACCACTCTCTCATGACTCAGCATCAGTCAAGTTTGTTTTGGTAGCTATGGGCTTCTTCCCTTTCACTATTTCCTCCAAAGCTGATCTGTATTATCAGCTATTTTAAAAAACAAACAAAAAATCCCTAAAGAAAACCCCCACAAAAGCAAACAAATAAACCAAAAAGGCAAAGCCAAAGATATGTAAAGACAAAACAGGTTTGCTTTACTTGATCTAGCTAACCACAACACAGCAACATGAAAATTCTGTCTTTCTTCAATACTATACTCCAGCTGAATGCCACGTGTAGGGGTAAGAGCAGGAGAGCCTTGTGACACTTGCAGGCCCCTCAGTGCAGTTTTCTGTGTGATAAACAGCCCCATGGCAGCCAGTAAAGCTGATGCTCAGAGAGCCAACGACAGGTGTCATCAAAGTAACAGGAACGCACAGCAGGGAAAAACCGCGGCTCAACGCCAGGGTCAGTGCCTCGGGCTTGACTCATTTCTGGTTATGCCAACACACTTCAGATTGTCACATTTACTTTGAAAACCCTACAGACTCCCTAAAATTATTTCTGTAATAGCAATAAGCTGGAGTACAGCGAGATTTGATTCCAATCAGTGTGATGACAATCTCACTAAAAAAAGGAGAAAACATGAGGAAAACAAAGGAGAGATGGTTGATCTTGGCTATGGCTGCCACTGCTGTTGCTTTGCTGCACTTTATTTTAAGTAAAGCTGCATTTTTAAACACTGACAGTAAAATTTAGTAGCTATAACTTACCATTAATCTTGGTTAGATTCTCCATCACCTGAAGTCCTTAAATCAATTTTGGGTACCTCCCCAGAAGATAAGCTGTAGCTCAGCCAAGTTTATTGAGCTGTACAAAAAACTATTAGATTAGGCTCTCTGGTTTGTGTTTTTGTAAGATTGCAACCATGACATAATGTCTCTAACCTTAAGTATTCACTAGGCTATAGAATCCAAAATTCAAAGGCTGTAAGTGGGATCTGTTGACTCTAGTGCATCAAAGGTGGGCATGTAAAACATCACATGACAAACAAGAAAAAACAGTGCAGTAACTCCAACATTGGCAACTTTGGTGAAGTACGGAAAATTACTGCACACACTATTATGCTGCAAATACAGTGCTGAAAATAAAATTCACATCTTATAACAAGACAAACAACTACAGAACATATCTGTCTTACCAGTGCCATGGCAACTGTAAAATAAAACACACACACTGACCTGAAATAGTAGCAACTTCTTCCCGTTAAGAATATTGCTTATAAGGGAACAAGCAAGAGCTGACTGACCACATATCCATAAAAGCTGGGAATGTTTTCTGTTTCCAGAAAGTGTTTCAATGCCTTTACTATTTTTACCAAAATAAAAAGAAACCAAAACAACCAACCAAAAAAAAAAATTAAGAAAGAAAGAAAGAAAAAAGATAAAGTGGGTTTGTCCCTGATTTTACAGTCCCCAAGTACATGAAGCTAACAAACTGAACATATGCACACTTCAGGGACTTTCCATAATCCAAACCATCCAGTTTCCACTTGCCTCAGAATGTGCTGATAAAAACAAACTCCCTTAACCAGACCCTGATCCCACAGGCTGACCTAACCCTTACACACAAGCATCCCACTCTTTTGTCTCACCAAAGAGACAATGACCTGCTCACACAAGTAGGCTGACAAAGTAAAAAAGGAACAGCTGCATCTGCCCAGCCAGGGATTAACTGGCATTTCAGCCCTGTCTGTCCACTGAACAGCTTTCACTTTACTAAGATTCACCACTTTAATGCCATTCACTCCAGTGAATTTTTAAGAAATGCTATACACAATTGGATAGACCTGTAAGAAAGGTTCTACCAGGCTGATTGGAGACTCCTTCCTAAAGAAAATCTTGCGAAGGATGTTTCACAACTGTATATCAGATATTGTCCCTTATCACTGCTGGCAGATTTCAAAAGGGAGAGAAGTCCTGAAAACAGCAAACTCCTAAAAATCTGGTAAAAAATCAATGCAGAGAAAAGAGACTATAATCAGAGCGTGTCAGGAAAAAGCCCCCAAAGGTGAACTGTGCCATTGTCAGTCTTATTTGGTGGTACAGCACCAAAACAGCCTCTGAGTGGATGTGGCAGGCAATGGCTATTGCCCAGTGTAGTATTCAATAAGGAGAACAGTGTGGAGTTGAAGTATCCAAGCAGAAGAGGATACACATCTAGTCATTATCCTATTTTCAAGCCACAAAGAGTTTGCATTTGCTTGTTTAACCATAATATATTTTTTCTATTAGCAAATGACTATGTATGTATGTTCACAAGTTCTCCACATCTGAGCAAAAATTCAAAGTAGAACCTCCTGCCTAGAATCAAGTATCAATTACCATCTTCTACAATAAATCTAACTGTAACAGAAATAATCTTACATACTGCACTGGACATTTAAATATTGTCTAGCAAGCAAAAATAAGAGCGAATACATATGCTCACATATATCCCTTCATGTCTTTACTGTAACTAACACAAAAGTCTGATTTACAAGTACTCCATAAATTTGTGAAAAGTAACATGGAAACTGTTCTGCAGCTCAGTGACCTGTTGGAACCAACTCAACACAAGTGCTGCTCACACAGTCCTTCCCAGCAACACAGGCCTGTGAGCCACCAAATGGGAAGGGAAAACAAAAAAACAAGCATGTTTTTGCATTTAATAACCAGAAACAGTTTGGACTATGCTATAGACTTTGCTATTCTCTACCCTGTTCACTGACTTTCTAAGAGCTCCCATTTAAACACATAGAATAACTTCTCATGAACTACTTAATCCAGTTCCCCAACCTGAAAGTCCTAACAGCTGCTGCTGTTTGAAACATCCAGAACATTACTTGCTATACTTTGTAAAAATGGCATTTGCTAGTAAAAGCAAAGCTTTTAAAGCTTAGGGGAAATAGCCTTGGGGTTTTCCCCTTCTGAGAGCTTAAAGTTTTATGAGTGAACCTAAAGGACTGCCAGACTTCTAAAGCGACAACACATTACAAAAAAATTTCCTATGTGTTTTGCAAATTTGAAGTCAGCCACATTTCACTACTGACATAAGGGTTTTTAATATCAGCTCTAATGAAATATAATTCTCCAATGACATAACTGTGAAGTACAGCATTTTCATTTCACTAGCTGGCAGAGTGGTTTTGGCCTTATTATTATTATTATTATTATTTCTTATGTAGAGCCAAAAGTGTTCTAGGCCCTGCACAGACATGCCTAAAGACAAAACCTTTTCCTTGTATCTGCTGTAAACACAGAGACTGCAGCATATTCAGCTTTACAGAACAGGTCATGCATTTTCACACGACTGCTATGGCCAAGTCACATGCTAGGACACAGAAATAAGACAAAAATGTAAGAAATAGTTTGCTTTCATCTTCTCTACATTTTCACTAAATCTCTTTGGGTAGGATTGGATAGTTTCTGGTTTGGGAGAATGTCAGTGTTAATTGGAAAAAAATCCTACAGTCAATGAAGAAATTCCACCCATCATCATAAAAGCCTGAGGGGCAAGGGGCACAAGCTGAGGGTTAAAATGATAGTTTTATTTTTAAATCTGGTTCTTCCTGAGGTCACAATTCCTCTGCTGCACGAGAGAGGTGTTTATTTTAGAACTGATACGTGCACAGCTCACAACAGTTTAACCATACACCAATGAAAATTAAAAAGCTCCTGTTTGCAAATGACAGAACTGAGAAGAGCTCTGCCCTCCCTAGACCCTGAACAGCCAAGAAGCAGGGATGATAAAAAAGCTACACTTATCCCATCAGGGCCTACACCCCCTGATGAATGAGATGAAATTCAAGCATGGAAGACAGCAAGTCAGAAAGAGAGACTTGTCTACTCCAAAGTCCCTGAGTAGCTGGTAGGAGCATCTGACATGGCCACTTTGTTCTGAATTTGTCATGAGAACAAGTAACAACAATAACAATGCTGTACTCACCCCTTCACCTACACATCCTGTTCAGTGCATGTCTCTTCAGGCCCCCATGGTGTTACCTGGGACAGAAATTGCCTCAGTTTGGCTGGTGCCTGCATGCTGTGCTTTGGGATGGAGCAGTGACCCTGGTATCACCAAGTCCCAGGGGATACTGACCCTCCAGGGACACCTCCACACACAGATCCAGCTCCAGCTCCAGAAAGAATTTGAAAGGGGTATCTCATGGCATAGTTCACAGTAACAAATCTAGGCCTGACCTGCTAAAACACACACAGAAGGGATAAGCCATACTGACAGGCACAAAGGGGACATCTCTGCTGTGGTAACATCTTCTAGTGGCTGTCCTGAGTGGACGGTGACAGGACACAGTCTCTTTGCCACAGGGCTGATGCACACTCAGCTTGAAAAAGAATAAGAATTCAGTACATTAAATTGAAAGGTGGAGAGAAAAGCCTCCAAAAACAAAGGGCAGATGGCTGGTGAGAGTTAACAATAAGGTTCATTTGTGGGGTTCATTTGCCAGCACCTTGTGGAAGTCTTGAGATAACACCTTGTTGGATTCATAAAACACAAATGCACTAGATCAGCAGCAATTTCTCCTTTGGACTGGACTCTAATCAGGGTATCTTGGTAGCCTTGCCCTCCTTGTTGCATCTTTCTGAAATCCCAAAGCACATTTTAATGGGGGTTTGCAGACCCTGAACTGCAGCCTGAACATGGTTTGAACTCTTAGTGAACCACTGACAGCTGCACATAACTTCCATTTGGGGCTACAGTAGAAGCTGAAAAAAAAAATCATGTTTGATTTTTCTACTTTGGGGGGCAAGTGAGGAGAACAGTCCACATAAAGCATTATGGTGCAGCTTGCAGTGGTGGTGGCTGTCTCTTTTGGTGCCTCAGCTCATTTGTGTACAGACAGCTATGCAGGATGAAGTAAGTGTTATCCTTCAGCTTCTCTAGACTGCTGACAAACATTACACTGGTCTCCAACACTGATGGAATACAGAAGACAAAACACAGAGCATGACTTCCCAAAAACGGGCAAAACTTTGATCCTCTCTGGAGGACACTCTGGGAAGAGGCAGAGGATAAATGGGGTCAGAACAGCCTTTCCCAGCTCCATGCAACCAAGCACAAATCAACAGCAACAGAGGTGTTACCTCTGAGGGGCTGTGTGAAGCTTGCAGCAAACAGCAGGGGAAAAACTGCAATGCACATCTGCTCTGCACAGCCAGGAGATCACAGGCAGGACTAACACACGTGCTGGAAGCTTGGCCTCAGAAGGGAGAGAATCAACACCATGGAAGGGTGGCAGGGTTTGTCCCACTGTAAATGCTGGCATTTATAATGGAGAACAAAGTGTCACTGGATGCCTGTTGCCGACACGGTTTGTTTTTCACAATGTCATGTAACCATGCTTTGTACTAAGATTTCATACAGTGGTAGTTCTTTCATTTAAGTAATACATTTTCTGTCTGTAGGAAATGGTCTCCTTTGACCATACCAAATAAGCTATTGTCCCACCAATCATATTGCCATGATCAGCTACCAACGTTTGTTTTAAGGCACTGCCATTTCTTAAGAGCTCTTACCTCTTCATTAAAGGACAATGAAAGTCTAAAACCAACAGAATACTTTTCCCCAAAAACAACAACCCTTTCCTCAAGCACTGAAGCAATAAATGGCATAGGAAGAAGAAAAAAATGAAATAGTTACAAAAACTATCTAAAGCCTCTGTCTACGAACTCATAAAATGCTTTTTTTCACACAGTTCTAGAGTCCTACTATATAAAGTTATACTAAAGCAGCATTAAATCCTCTACATCATCCACCCACACAAACAAAGCAGTCCCCTCCTATCCCTCCACAGCTTCCAGCCTCAAATATCCTGGCGTAAAATGATCAGACAAAATAGGTGACTTATGTTTTTATTGGTTCCTCCAGACTATGACGACATTTCCTAAAACACTGAGCCAGGAAACTATTAATGTCTCTGAAAAAGTGGAAAGGGTCAGGCTATTTTAAAGGATGTGTTTGCTAAGAGGCCTTTGTTATAGATGTATAGGCCACTTAATATTTGATTAATAATAACAAGTGTTTCACATTCCCGTAACATTTCTAGCTTGAAGCTATATTGTGAACATATTTGTTACATTGTGTTACAAATATGTTCCTGTTTTTCTTGTGTTATGAATGCATTACCCCTTTTCACCTTTCTGAGAAATAAAATAAGCAGGTTAATAAGCTTGCCTAAGATTTTGTAAAGTATTATACCCATTCCAAGATTAGAACTACCTACAGATCCATATGTGCTCCTAATCTCAGGCTTTTATTGGAGAGAGAAATGAAAATGGTCTCATCTTATCACCATTATAATAATGAAAGACCTGGAAGATTTTCTTGATTTATCTCAGCTGTGTTGGCCTGCATTTGGCAGCACAAGGCAGGTCAGGCACTTGCAGGTGGGGTCAGGGATCCCTTTAAAAAGCTCTGTGTGAGTTATATATGAGCACTAAACCAGAGATACCAGCACTCTAACAGGAGCATAGCACAATGCAGGACAGAGAGATCCCACAGAGACTCCTCAAAGCTTTCTAGTTTTCTAGCACATACTACATGTATATAGCTCTTCATCTTGGCTGCTTTGTCAGTAGGTCTGGGAAATATCAAGGGAGACTTGCACAACAGCCTCTGAAGTCAAGCTGCTCTAAAGACATCATCACTTCTTTTGTGGCCACACAGTCTCACCCACAAACCCAGTTCTGATCCTGGCTGCACAAGAGTAGGTGTGAAGGTCAGCTCCCTAATGCAGCAGTGCAAAGCAGATAGCACCACGTGTTTCCCACAGGAGAGCATTGAGGCATCCTAAAAGAAGTACAAATCACTCTGTTTTTACTGAACTAAAGAACTTCACTCTTCTGTCACGTCTCAAATAATCACAGGGGGTGAGACGACAAACGCTGCAGGTAAAAATCCCACTATTTCACAGTGCCACCTCCTGGGCAAGCAAGACTGGAAAAACACCCTCATGTGTCCCTTCTCTACTGCAGCATCCAACGTTTTAGTGTCACCTCCCAAGCTCTGGCAGGCCAGGCCTTAATTCTGTTCTCAGAAGGCAGGCCATGAATACATGGAAAGAAGAGCAGATTGTTTACAGCTCTCCCCATGAAACGTGAACTGCAGCAATCCCACTCCTGAGTGAGGCTGTAGCTGCATAGGCAAGCACCACACAAACCCACAGGATTAAGTTCACTCTGGGTTGCTGGCTAATCACAAATTAGCAATCAGGGCTTCCTTTCAACATCCAAACAGGAAATGGGAGTGGGGGAAGTGAAAGCTCAATAATTTCTTGCATGTTAACAAGTTACATGAGCCACTCCAATAAAAAAGCTTTGCTAAGTGAACTTAAACCTAGCACACAGCCTGTCTCAAAATGGCAAGCATTTATCTTTAAAACCAAGCTGTGCATTTTGGAAAGACAACGGATGCAGACATTTAAATCAGCAAAATTTAATTTCCAGGATAAGAGGACATCAAGCAGTGATCTGGAGGATCCTAGTTTATTGTAATCACTAGTGTTGAGACTATAACCCCCAAACCCAAGGTGGTAATTCTGGCATTCCTCTTGAAATTTAGTGAGAAAACAGGATTAGAAGGGTAACATTTTACTTATCATAGACTGTTAAGTCCATAATGGCCTCTGACAAAGGAGCAAGAAAATCAGCCCTAATGTTAGCTTAATTTCTTTCTGCTATCTTTTAGGAGTACTGTACTCTTTGGCTGTGCACACCCCATAATTTTTACTTGGCCACAAACAGTTAAGTGTCAGGAAAGCTGGGAAATAAAGTCCCTGTAAGAAACTGAAAACCCTAAAATGCCTAAAGCAGCAAAGGACTTTGAGGCCTCCATGTCAAGCACAGCAAGGAACATCTCTCCATCTTTCAGTTAAGAGATCAGAGCCCCTGGCAACTGGGAAAAGCCTGGCCCATAACACACTCCTAATTTGGTACTATCTTCACAGCAGGAGGAGGAAAAACAATTTTGTGCAACTGTTGAGCAATTCTCAAGAGTTCAAGGCAGATGAAAGGCCAGTTTCTTGGTTGCCTGAAGATATTAAGACAGATCAGGGACAAAAGTAAGACGACTTAAATGGGTGGATGTAGACTGAAGTTTTGAGGGAACAAAACTGCAAGGTAGAATTCCTTGTTTTTTATGGACGTACCCAATGAAAAAGAAAAATCTCTTGGAAGAACTCTGCAATACAGACGGAGATTATTTCAGTGGGCTGTATGAAGAACAGAACAGAAGCAAAGGGATTTGGAAAAGAAACCCTGCTGTCAATATAACCACTACACAATCTCATTATCTCCCAGAAATGCAAGCAAGAACAGACATACAGCATAGATAGTTACCATGGCCCACAATAAACTGGCTACAATAAATAAGGAGCTAAAACTGCGTGGGTGCATCCTCTGCATTATGGAGTGTGAAAGTAACTTTTTCCCCTACTCTCAGCAGTAGAGACATGGGCACTCCTAGTTCTAAGGCAGCATTTTCCATGAAGTGCTGCCAGCCATGAGCTGCCTCAATGTACTTGTTACACTGTGCACATAGCTGGAAATGCAGACCTTGCTGTGGACTCTTACATTGTTCTGAGCAATAAAAAAGGGGGAAAAGTCTATTGTACATGAACATCTGAATTTCTATCCTGGATCCTTCAGACTGCTTTCACAGTTGGCGTTCCCTGTTTCCAAGGTGACAGGAGGCAGAGCAGGTACTTAATCAGCCTTGGTTTTAGACCATCCATTTGCAAAAACTCTCCAGAAGAGCTTTGAAAGCTGAAAAGCAAGGAGTCTGTAAGGCTGCTGGGTTTGATGTTGGAGTTCTTGTTTTGTAAGACACAAACATTGGTAGGTATTACATCTGTCACTGGCAACACCGATAACTTCTTCTACAGTACTCGTATTGTGACCTAGCACTGCAACACTCCTGTATCACCTGTGTCCAAGAATTTATTTCTGCCGTTTATTTATTTATCTATTCCACTTTTTTTTAGGATGTTTGCATGCAGGGCAGCAATGCCACTTCCTACTACGTGATAAAGACCATGAGGACTTTGCAGGACTGCCACCTGCGCCATTGCCAACATGACGGCATCTGCCAGAACATTCAGGTTTCCAGCCTGTGATGCTCCAGCAGGTTAGCTGATCTTCACTTAACTTCTGTAGTACCAAATGGTTTTCCTTCAGCCAGAGACTTCCAATTTTCCTTCTCTCTACTTCCAGTGAGAGAGGTAAGAGTTTCCAGACAAGGTTTCTTTGGTAAGGAGCACTGATGAATTAATACCTGTTTAACAGCTGTCACTCTATCAACAATCCACTGTCAAAAATGGAGGAGGAATGTGCTTGAAAATGTGAGATACGAATTATAATCTGTGTGCTCCTTGCTCTACATTCATGTAAAATCCAAGGCTCACATGTGCCATTCACTTGGGTGTCTAAGGAAGCTTAAGCTGTGACCAGTTTATCTGGATCAGACACCAGGTAGCTGTTAAATAACACAAAGAATGATTTCATCATGAGATGCTTGTACTGGATCTCACCCAAAACCTTTATATATTACATATACTAGTGTTTTGCTGCAAATGTGGTCTCAAAGCAAAGTAAGAACTTTGATGAATATATGCATGAGATCATCCAGAAGAGGAGACTGCATGTTTACAGAGGTGTGGAAACACTTGA
This sequence comes from Zonotrichia albicollis, assembly GCF_047830755.1. Lineage (NCBI taxonomy): Eukaryota > Metazoa > Chordata > Aves > Passeriformes > Passerellidae > Zonotrichia > Zonotrichia albicollis. Next base: position 114,742,497 of record NC_133820.1, on the reverse strand, counting down.
CAAAACAGATTATCTTTTTCAGTCTGTATTCCAAAAAAAAGGTTTTCTTGGACGATGAACTCAGGAGTTTCCTGAGTTTTGTTCATGAAGGGCAACCTAATGGGTGGGACATCTGGCTAGGTGCTGCATGATCAAAAAAGTTAAAAATGAAAAATAATCAGCAGGACAGTGCAGAAAAGCCACAATTTGAAAATTTTCCTGAGGGTCACATGCTTCGCATCTTTCAGGTTAGTCTCTGGGAATCCCTGACTCAGATGTTGAATTCTTGTGAGGAATATGATTGATCCTTATGTGGAGTCTTCCTCCTCAAGGACATGTTTCCAAAGGCTTTCTGTTTCTTTGTGATGACTACTGGGCTCTGTGTTACACAAACAGAAGAATGACAAGGCAAGAGCAGACATGCTAACATTTCAATTTATATGGTAGCTGTAAATGCTTGTATAAGCTCAAAACAAGTGGCAGTAAGAGGCCTCTAGCCCTAGAAGCAGCTAATATATTTAGGTGGTGGTGGAAGGGAAGGGGCTCTTACTGCTTAAATCTTCAGCAGACTTTTAAAGTTTATTTTCATAGTCTAAAGGCCTGGGAAGGTAATGATAATTTGTCATATTCTTTAGAATACCACTGTCATTGTGGCTTTGTCATTTGCATGATTTTGTTCCTCTGTACCACAAACATACAAAAATTGGAAATATTTCTGCAAGTGAGAGATTGCCTACAGAGGGAAGAGGAACAGCTGTGGAGATGACTGCTATAAAGATTATCAGCCTCCATTTACACCCCTTCAAGTGCAAGTGACAACTGTAAACTGTACCTAAGACTTGAGCACATAACTCTGCCAGTTAATAGTTCACTTATGGAAAAAGAAGTCTTTTGGTTTGCTGGTGCTCTCCCACACTCAATCTTTCTGTGCACATTCTCATTCCCAGCTGCACACAGATTTACAAAATAAGAGATGCTAGAAACTTGCTCTCCAGTCTGCAGGGATGGCTGAAGCTTACTTAACTTCTGGTAAATTAATGGAGAACATCTACCTTACTTCTTTGGTACAAGCAGGTGTAATGGAGAATTCCCTTCTGCCAAAAGAAACTACCTGAGGAACAAACTAGGAGTCTTTCTCAGCAAACTTTCTGACTTTTAATTTAGATGTTATGAGGGGGAAAGCCACCAGTGAAATGGAGAAGCAAACAGATAAAAATCTCTGGAATGTCCTCTGTGCTCAGAGCTCAGGAAAACTCAGTTATGCAGGGAGACCTGGTGTGAGCCCCAACGTTCCCCCAAGACACAAGGGACTCCTTGAGGGTGTGAGAGCTGCAGTCCCAACCAAAAACTTTCTTTTGTCTCTATGAATCTGGCAGACCTGACAATGAACTTCTCAACCTCTGGGCAGGGAGAGCACGTTGTTGGGTCACACACTCGTGTCACTCTGGATCACGGGTGCTGCCTGTGGCTGCAGGACTGCGTGACAACAAGAAAGGTGTTCTGGCATGGCTGGAGCAGCCTTGCTCAAAGGCCTCCTGTCAGTAGCAGGCATGAGTGACTGGCAGAGATCTGCCTTAACTAAGACAACTCCATTTTTCACCTCATCCCACAGGACAGGTGTGGCTGGTTGGGAAATCAAGGCTCACACCCTGCCTCCATACAGGGAGGAGGAAACCCAGCTGCCTCTGTTGCAAACCGGGCACGGTGCAGGTTAAGCTCTGGGGTAACGTGAGGTCAAAGCCTGGTGTGATGATGGTCTGATGCTCACTGCAGGCACTGTGCCGGGAATGGTCAGTGAGTCACACAGCTCTCAGGAAGGTGCCTGGGCCACGTGAAATAGAGACTCAAGAAACACCACTTGCTTTTAGCTGAAGATCAGACAGTGAGGACGTACTGCAAAATCACACAGCTGCTGTGGAAGCAAAGGCTATGCCAGGCAGCAGGTTTTCTAGGAGACAGCCAGCCAAGGAAGCCGCATCTGACCCGTGGTCTGTTTAAGAAATACAGCCTCGCTGTCTTTGCTGTTTTATCTCATTCTGATCATGGGTTAAGCAAGGCACTCAGTCTATTGTTCTTGCCACGTGATAAGTAACTAGCTACATGTAAACAAAGCAATTAAGCTCCATAAGGAACTGTTTGCCCTTCAAAGCCCAACTAAACATTGCATTTTGTTTTGGGAATCCAAATATGGTAAATTACTGACAGTTAACTATGACCATGGGGTTGTTTCCTGCACAGAAAGTGCTCCTGGAACATGCACATATTGGAAAATCACCTTTCCTTCTCTTTACCCTGACATTAACCACCTAAAGACACTGCTGTGCTCACTGCTAGCAGTCTTTTGCTGAGTATCACCTTAGCATAACTAATTTATGATAATTTATGATAATTTATGGTAATTTTAATAACAATTTATGGTAAGAATACAGAGAGAAGCTTCTTAGGCTGGTACAGCTTGTTGTAAACCCCTGCTCTTCAGCTGTAAAACCACCGGGCTCCATCAGCATCCCTCCAGGGGAACAACTCTCAGTTGTTAACTCCTTAATGTATTTGGTAGTCAGACAATTCAGTAGGGAGCAGCACAGCACAGAAATACACACCAACTCATTCTTTTCTTGTTAGCTGTACTCCTGTTGCACCTAAAACTCCTAATCAACATCAGACTGTCAACTTGCTGAACAGAACAGCAAGAAGAAAGAATCCCATCCCAAATGTCTTAAAGACCAGAAGACTGGATACCTTAAACCCAAACACACACATCCAAATCAAAAAACCTCAACTCTCCCACTGCTACAATGTGTACATGTTCAGCTTTGTAGGCTGAACTTACACATTCATAGAATACAGTAATGTAGCACAGACAAGGTAAAAAAAGAACCACCAAAATAAAACTAGAAAAGAAACATTACTAAATCCATTTGGGAGTATTAAAAGCAAAAGTAAAAATGCATTCTGGCATAGCACCCATTATAACGCTCACTTTCATATTTCAAATGTGCAGTTTGCTCCTTTGCAAAGATTTAACAAGTATCTCCAGTTACACACCTGCACTGCAGCTCTCTGCTGTGTCTGTCACTGTGGGACAGAAGCACCTGAGCTGAAGCAGGCACAGGACTGAGGGAGGAAAACCAGGAGCTGGCTGGAAAAGGACATAGTGGGGTGTGTGCTGAGCCCTGTGTCAGAGAGGTCCCAGCACACCAAGGGGAAGGACACAGCCTGGAAGGTGATGGCAGCTTTCTGTTCACAAAGTTCCTACTGGAAATCTGAGAGTTAAAACCACAGCCATGGTGGATCTTCTTATACCCATTAGTCATGCTCTCCCAACAAACTCTGCTATGTGGTGTCTCTGCTTACACTGCCTCAGAAACATCCCAACCTCCTGATGAAGTTACTAGATAAATTGTGAGTTTTGAAATACAGATAGACAAAGGTTAAGAAAACAAACTGTCTTACTATTTACTGCGGTGCTGCAACACGCACGTCTCCACCTCTGATGAAGGGTGAAAAACATCATTTTGTGCAACAGAATGGCAAGGACAACTGTTGGGAGGCTGAAGTGGCCTGTTATGGTGGTGTTATCCAACTGACATATAGCTGTGGGAGAACGGGACACAGGCTGTGCAGGCGCTCCTTCCAGTATATTAACAGAAGCAGCACAACTTACATAAAGAAAAAAAAAAAGGATACCAAAATACCTTAATTTAACTAACTTTTTAAACTCTGAGTACCAAAATGGGAGGCAGGACCAGGATGAAAGCCTTAAATTTCTTCCTGAGATTCACCCACCCTTATCAATACTACTGGCCATCAGGTTTTCACAACTTACCTTCTCTATTCCTTGCAAATACTTACAGGCACACCTTCAAACTACTCATATACAATGGAGGCTCTCTGAGCATCCCATGTAGGAGGCAACAGTGCCAGGAACACACAGAAAAACATTCAACTGTTTCTAAGTCCAAAGTCCGTATCAACTTTTGTCCCTCAGGTTTCTGCTTTTTGACTACTGAAGGGAATCCTTCATTCAGCAGACAATAAAGACCTAAAGCTGCTTCTTGAGATATACCTTAGGGTGGTATAAGTTGGGAAGAAGAGATGCAGGCCTAGGGTGGAGCTTCTTTGGAGGCACATAGGGACCTAGAGAGTTTGAGACCTATCCTATGGAAAGATCAAGTTAACCCAGAAGAGGCAGAAAGCTGTGAAGGGCTGGACTCCAAAGCCAGGGGTGAGGGGAGCTAGACCTGGGACAGACTGTAGGACAGTTGTTGGTTTCCAGTCTCAGTGAAACTGGTATCTAGGGAAGGATCCAATTCTTCTTACAGCCAAGTTATGAGGATATAATTCTTCTTACACAGACAAGATATGAGGTCTGCAGCTTTCTTATAAAAGTGTAATTGCAGTATAGGAATTCTGATTGTGAAGGACTTGAAATTGGAAAGAAAAAGGAAAGCTGCTTGTAGATCGATGCAGTGACTAGGTATGCCAAAGCTCAAGCTTTCATCAAATGGGCACAACTACTTTCAGCAGGTGCTACTTGTCCTTTGGACAGTTCAGCATCCATCTTTTCCAATAGAACATTTCAGAAGAAAATATTGGAGGAGTGCAGGTCAAGATGCACTCTTTAAAATCTACAGAGTAGTACAAGCATTATGCTTATCCTTATTCCTTACTTAAACATGGTGTTTCTCCGCCTCCTCTAACCTTTGCACCTTATTTTATTCTTGGCTCCATTAACTTGGCTCTTTCTGTTGTGCCTTCATTCTCTCTGGTTTTCTTCCTCTTCATTAAAACAGCCTTTCCTTCTTGCCTTCCCTCCTTTTGTTGTGCTATTTCTGCACAACAAAAACCATAACATTAATCTGATTTCACATGCATAGCACAGTTGCTTTTACTTCTGTATTCCCCACACTTTTCCTTCCATTAATACTGCCCACAAGCCCTCTGGAACAAGGCCTGTTCAAATTTGAACTGTGTTTAGCAGAGCAGCTCTCAGAAGATCTTGACCGGCCCCTCAGTGTGCCCTGGACAATGGCACTTAACAACACTGGCTGCTGAATTTCTTACATAGCTATTACCCTAGTCCACCGTAGGATTTGACATTTAGGCCAACACATTAATACTGTGTCATCCCCCAGTACACTACATGAGGCAATTTTCTTAAACGTCACTTTGCCAACAACTTTTAAGGTAGTTGAAGAACTCTACCTCAGAACCCAGGCAACAAAAACCCTGCTGTACCAGGGAAAACTTCCATGGTACAGAGCAAAAGGCCTCTACCTTCCCTCCCTAAGGAACATAAGGACAGTGCCTACCCTGCCCTTGCCTCTGCAGGTTGGAGGGCTTGGGAAGCACTTGCATTCCATGGTGTGGAGCATGGCAGTAACACCTAGAAAGATCATTCAAACAAGGTATGGGCATCCCATTTCTCATGGCACCATCCTCAAAATATACAACTGCTACCAAACATTACACTATAAATTTCCCACTGAACCCAAAACGCTCTTGACAAATATCCAAAAGAAAAAGAATAAAAATATTTATATCTTTAAACATGCTGACTGGGTAAACAAGATTGTTGCTGGGCTTCTGTCATGTCCTGTTTCCCCATGTGCAGGCTGAAGCAGACATAAATGTTTATAGCAGACACTGGTGGCCCATGGGCTGCCCTTCCCACCCCTCTGCCTGGCAGGAGCAGAGCAAGGCCTAAACATGAGGATGGGTGCCTGCTGATGCTCACAAGGTGATGACCCTTGAGCACTGTGCAGATGCTGACCTTCTCAGCCAGCTGAAATAAATAATTTCCACACTGTGTGAACACCATGCATGGCTACAGGTACAACTGTCAACTTTTCTTCAGGTCCTGAGTGCCTGAGGGACCCTGTTTGTAGCTACTGAATAATGCCTTTCTGCATCCTCCAAAAGTTTAGACACTTCATAATTTTTTGTGGGGTCAAGTGACTCTCAAATAATTATCTAAAATTTAAATGAAAAATAAAATCATGACCAAAAATGGTCCTCTCCAGCTGTCACTGCAAGCATTTCAAAGTCCATCTGTCCATTCCACTGCCATCAGTCACCTTCCCCTTTATAATGCCTGTGTGCTAGAATTCATTGTGTCATTAATGTGACAAACCTAATCATCCATTACATTAATACTTATTACATTATGTTGCTTTTGGCCAAAACTATCATCATACATAGAGGCATGTGCCTTTTATAACTCAACATCTTTGGAACATATTAGTTTTTCAGTGTACTTTTTATACTGAAGCTTTATGACAAAAGATGTCTAAGCCTACATATATCCCACCTACCTGTAATAACAGTCTTCAAAACTCTTCAAGATGACAACAGAAAATCTGTAACCTGTAAAGAGCTTGCAACATTTCAATCCCATGCAGAAAGTAACTTCTGTGCTTTAATGCTGGTAAGCAAACACAGGAAATAAACCTCCAAATAAAGGTACCTGAGACACTTTTTCAGTTAGCACCTTAAAGAACACAATGTTTTAATGTAAGGAGAATTCAAATAGTTAAAGATAATTTTATGACAGAACTTGAGTTCAGGAGCTTAATTTCAGATAAGCACCTGAATTCCTGACTTTCCAAAGACATCTTTGAATTTCCAGCCCAAGTATATACTGATGCATGACTCTAGAGTAAAGAGGGAAGATCCTTTTCAAAGCTTCTAACATCTGAAATGCTTCTGAAATATGGATTTGTTACTCTAGTCAGAGCACTTCAGATACACTTATTCTGCAAATTTCTTCCTATAAACCACACCATTAATAGGAGGCAACTTGTAATCTATTTAACCCTCAGTAAGAGAACCAACAATAAAAATCAGTCAAGTGGTACTGTCTACCCAGTTTTTCTGGTTAATTCTTGTGGTTTTGTCATCACTGTGTTTTCTCCCCTTGCTCAGTGCCTGAAAGAACAAACACACAGAGTGTTTGCCTACTTAGCCATGCAAACACAGCAATGGCAGAGAATATGCTTGGAAATTGTCTGGATATTATAGAGAGAAAAAATGCATTCTTTTTCTCTTGAGTAGTCACAGTCATTACTTGTAAGAGAAATATGCAAAAAACATTAAAGTGGATGTATGAACTCTTACTTGATGATATGCTGTAGTCCATTTCATCTGAGGAAGCGCTGTTACAGGGAATACTAGTGAGAGCATTTTGATATGGGCCACAGAACTGGCTAACACCAGTTTCACTGCTCAGTGTAGCATATTTTTCCTATTATGTAATGCTTATTGGAGGTATTATAATGATACATAGCTGAAAGCCATCAGTAAAAGCTTTCACAAGGGACCACGCAGAGAAAACTGATACAATGATAAAGAGACAGCACTTGATTGTTTTTCCTTATATCCTTTTGTACCTTTTGGTGGCTGTTAAATCAGTGTGTTCTGATCAGATCTCTTAACCTCACCTGCCACCTTTATGATACCATTTGTCAGACCAAATTTAGAAAACAGCTGCTGGGAGAAGGCTGTTGTCTCATCACTTGTGCAAGGCCACTAAATAAGGAGGCAGCAGGAGGGAGGTCTCTGTCAGGTCACTTCACATCATTACAAGCTGTACAAGCTCCATCTTTTCCAGGATTATTTTTTTCAGCACATGCAGATGCCAAAATGGTTAGAAAACAGACTAACTAGCTGGGGCAATTAGAGGGGAACCTCTCAAAGTCTGAAACCATATTAGGTGGCCTTTTATTGACTATGCCTAATTTAAAGTTTATATGTCATCAGGGCCAACTTGCAGAAATCCTCATGAATGCAGTGCAATCAAGCTTTTATTAAAACTAGACAGACATTTTCACCAGCAAAGACAGGATTTCATTAGGAACCTTTCTCTGGTTACTCTGTTGAACTTTCTACATTTACAGAACCCTGTCAAAATTAACTCTTAAAGATTTAAGACTGAATTAACTGATACTTTCCAGGGTGCTATTTATCACCAAGAAAAAGTACACTAATTGGCATAGTTTAGAGTATTCAGATCTTATGTCTTTTCTTTTGGGAAACTTCAACTGTGCTGGTGAGAAGCAGATGAAAAAGAACTGCTTTCAGTCTCAACCTCAGATATTAAACAACCATTTAATTATAAAAAAGGAATAAAGTGCAAAGCAAATGAAAGTTCAGAAAGTAAACAGTTTAATGTCTCAAAATCCTTCTGTCACCAAGAGACCACAAAGGTCTAAGAATCCACACCAAGTGGAATTTAATACAACAGAGTGAAATCATTATTAAAAATTCATGTGAAATTAAATGACTGAGCACTACTTCAAAGCAGCTGGCTATACAGTTACTCCACCAGTTTATTCATAATCCCATTTCTTGATCAAATAGTCTAAATTCAATACAATATAATTATGAAATGCTGAATTGTATGCAGAAGTCTGCCTGTAAGTTCTTTAAAACACCACAGTGAAAGGATGCATATCCTAACCTCACTGGGTAAAATATAATTTTGGACCCCCCTATGATTCCAGGATGAAATCACCACAATTGGTCTAGAAATGCAGTGTTTTAAAATTGAGTACCTCCTATTTTGGGAAAAAAATACTTGCATCTTACAAAGGGAGAGTGAAAGGCATCTCAAGTATGTTTATCCGTAAAAACAAGATTGTAACCTAACGAAGAAAAAAAATCTCCCAGCTGCTTAAAGCAAAGAAAACATTCAGTTACGAGTCCCAGTCCATTTTGTCATCTGATCTCTCTTGACAGTGCAGATGCAGACAGAGAGTACAAGGTGTAGGATGAAATAATGCCACTCTGTCCCATACAGTGGAAAAGGGATAAGACCTAGAACTATTTGCTGATAACAAGCCCATTAACTCATCGGTTCCAGATGATTCCTCCCCTTCATTTGCTTCTTTGGTGCCTTCTGGGCCACTACGAGGGCAAGTTCCTTCAAACAGAGATCTCAGTGAGGTCATGCCAAACATCAAAGGCACCAACAAAGATGACACACAAACAAATATGTGAAGGACATAAAAGAAGGCAAGTCTGGAGCAGCTGTCAGAATAAAGGAAGCAAGACTGAGGCTGGGCAGACAATAAGATATCAAAGGAAGAAATGCTGGCAGATTAGCATCAAGCTGAGCAGTGAAAGCAAAAAAGGAAAATTGGTTATTGCTCTCCCCTGGAACAGAAAAGCAGTCAAGCTGAGAGGAAGAACTTGGTGAAAGAACACAACTGTCACTATAACATTAGCCTTGCCAAACCTTAAAGTCCTCTAAAACAGGCAAAATCAATGTCTAAGACAACAAATGAACAGGAAGCACACTCTATTTATCTGACAGCCAATACTGAGAAAGCATGCAGGATGAAATGACAGAATTTTGTCCTCATATGAATGTAATTGGAGATGCTGGAAAGGAGGAAAAAGCTGAAGACGGTTCCAAGCACAAGGGAAGAGAATGCAGAGCTCCTATTGCATGTGGGCAAGTGACACAGCTCCAAAGACATGTCTAGACACACTGAGGGTCAGGTATGGGAGCAGCCCAGCTGTGACTACAGAACATAAAGCAGTTTATTAGCTCATATACCAACCTTGGTAGTAATCGATCTGATGAGAGTGACTCTCTCAAAGTAGCAAAAATGTGGTGTAGGAGTATGGGGAACTTAATGCTGTGGGGGATAAGTGAGACCCTCCATTCCTATGTGAGTTGTTTGGAAACAGCTTCCAGTTGGGAAGAATTTGGAAACTACATCTCCTGGATTCAGTCCTTGGAGTTTGATAACAGCAGTTTTGGCTGCAAAGGATTCTGGAGTTGCTGAAAACAAGGAAAACAGCAACCCTGAGCTACAAAATCATTCACTGATTTTCTAATTTGTCAGTCAGAAACAAATTAGAACTCAGGCCTCCAACCCAAAATCCTTATAATAGCTACTGCAACCCCTATTTTTAGTAGGGTAAAATTTATATCCACATAACAAGAAGACAGGATTGTGATTTGAAGTCAAATTAGTACCATAATGAATTCTGGATCAAAGAACTTGAGTCCTAAAGTCATCTCTTCTGTCTGTTCTCTCAGTTCTCCAAGCAGCTACATGATGCCCAACACTGTGGGTTTGGGTGCATGAAAAGCCACTCACTGGAGCTTGTCCAGCTTCAACTCAAGCACAAGACCAAATTTTTTCATAACAGTAACTACTTCAACAAATTCAGGATGGACATTAACTCCAACAAAGCCATGAAATAGCCATATTTATATGAAGGCCCTGATTAATGTCTTACCATGTCCAAGTGCTTTAATAAAGTCAGGAATTGAGTATGTGGACCTTCACATTTGGGTAAATGATGACTGTGTATAAAATAGAGTTCGCATCCCATCTGCCCTACAAACTAAAACAATATGCTCAGCCAGTACTGATTTTTGCTCTGCTTGTAGTCTATGTAAATCCAATCTATCTTAAGACTGAGAAGAGATCAAATCCAGCTGAAGATTTTTAAGAGGAAAGAGTATTAGATATAGACAGGAGAACTGAAGATCCTCACACAATAGAGATACAACTTGTGCCATGGAAGCCTGGAGAGAATTGAACAGTCAGGCTGCCTAAGGCTTTTGGGCATGAGCAACATTTTAATGAACACTTCACCCCACTCTAAGCTATTACATAGCTTGGACATCCTCAGAGCTATTGGAAGACAAAACTGATGGAAGGATGAACAGAGCTGGTAGAAGGCTGAACCATGACCTCAATTTCACCCTCAACTCCTGTCCAACCCATGCACCTTAACAAAAAGGCAAACCCTATATTAGAAGCACAAGCAATTCTTCAAGAGATGCTCAGACCACGGTCTGAGATACATCTGTTCTGTGAGGAAGAAAGGGAGGGAATGAAATAATCAGCCTTAGGGCATACTCCAGTATTTCCTCCATGACTTTTGTACATGAAGTCTTGAAACTTTCTATTGTCTCAGGACTCCAGGCAGTTTCCATCATTTAAAAAGCAAAAAACCCAAAAACCAGCAATTCATGATGAGAATTATTTGGGTTCATAGGTGTTTGTGTTTTAACATATAATTAAAATGTTGAACTGAAGTGAATTAAAAAACCATTCTGTGAATATTGTGATGCATAGGCAAATATGAAATATATTGGTGAGCCTTCTTTCCCAATGTAAAAGCTTGGTCTGCATAGGAATTCAGTCTCCAAACCTGAGTATTTTAGAAATCTATTCAATTATGTAAGTTAGACATTCTATTATTTTCTTTTATGGGGTCTAAAAGAGTATTAGTCAACTTTTGTGCTGTTCTACCTTGTGACAACTCCACACTGTGGAATGTTATAAATGAGGCAACTGAGGTCAGGAGCAGTCCTTGCAGTTTAACTCTGCAGTCATTTAGACTGGAAGAATATTTATTTTCTGCTCCTACACAGGCATTCATAGAAGCTTTTAGAGGGATCAAAATGTCCCGTTAGCATTCCCCTGAGGTACTACAGTACAATTCAAGGCTAAAGTAATTAGAATTTGGTGTCAAGAAGTAGAGTTTTTGTGATTTTAATTGTTTCCTAATTAGAGAAGAGACTATAGGGCATATGTGGCTTATAAAGTTACATAACAAAAACAGCATTAATTTTAACAATTTTCTAAATGCAGAGGTAAACAATTAGCCAAAATACTGCCTCAAATATTATCATGTCCAATTAAAAAAAATCTTTTAAAAGCACTTAAATGCAGTTATAGTAGGAAAGCCATAAAATCCTATTTTAGTGATGTTACAAGTTCTAATCTTGAACCAGGTACATCAAACATCAGTCCTAGAATGTCTTTACTCTGTGGGTTTATATAAAAAAGATATGAGACCAAATCTGCACCTAAATTCAACAAAATAATATTTTTAGAGAAATACAAGGGCTGAATTAAGGGAAGACTATGTGGACAGGTCAACTGCTTTTGTCACAATATATTACTTAAATCATCAAATTCAGCTTTTCAGAATCCTGCCCACCAAATACATCATTCTCTTTGTCCCTCCCAGTTTCTGCCAAACACTGATGTATGAGAGGAGGATAGGGTGAGATAGAGATCCTTGAGACAGGCAGTTCCAATCACATGCCATTCATTCTGTTTTCTACAACTGCATTATAAACTTCAACCTTTAAAATTTTATTTAATATATCACTATTATTTGGTGTCTATATTTAGATATGCACATACATAAAACATGCATTATTAGTAAATATTATGTCCTCACATACATTTTCTCAGCTTGTCTCAAAATCTCCCAGCATACATTTCCTCATTTTTTCTGTGCTTCCATGTCCAGTTTCACTGAGCTGTGTATTGTAAGCTAGAAATTTTCTTTCTCTTGTGCTCAAGGATTTCTGTGTTTATCCCCTGTGTTCTTGCACCTTTACCAATTTTTCCTTAGAAATAAAAAAAATTACAATAGACTTTTCTCCTCTTTTTCTACTCACATAGTAAAGAGGTTCCATCACTTATCATGTGCCAGACCAAAAAAAAACATAACTAAAGGACTAGGTATTCTGCTTCTGGCATAAATGACAGCCCAACTATTGGGACCTTTGCTTCTCCTCTAGAAGGAAGTTTTATAGACCTTAGTTATTTTTTTTAGGTTTTGTTTTTTCAGAGTGAAACAAAGAAAAATCTATAGTGCTGTATCCCACCAGCAGAGTCAGGGTAGTCAGCTTGCTCCTAGGGATGACAACAGCCATAGGACAAGCAACAACTAGTGACAACTCATCACCAAGCAATGAAAGTACAAATAAAAGTAAAGACTGACAAGGTTTAGAGTTTGGAACAGTAAAAAAAGCAAAGCAGGAAACATAAATGTGGGATGGAGGACCCCAGCTGAAGGGAGACAGAGACAAGTGACAATATGAACCTGTGCAGCCCATGGGAGACCAAGTCTGGGATAAAATCCCACAAAAAGCTTCCAGAACACACTCAGGTTTGTTCTGAAAAACTGATGGGTATATGGGAATTATGAATATCAATAAATATCTGATTGAAGCAGCTGCTTATTTGATTCAAAGATCAGGAAGTACAGGAATCAAATGCCAGCCAACAGAAATGTTACTCTTCTCCAAGCTCAAAGAACATTGCAACCTTAAAAAAACCCACATTGGGTTGAAGGGCCTGATTTAATTCTAAATATCTAAAGAGGGAAAAAAAAAACAAACCAGGGCCAGTGCAGCAGTTGGGGTTGGAAAGCAAAGCAGAGCAGTGACAGTTTTGTTCTAGTTTTAGATGTGCAGTACACAGAATCAGCTGAAAATAGCCAGGCAATGATGCCTGCTGCATTCTGGAGATTAGGATCAGGCAAAGCCTTTATGCTGGCTGCCAGCACTTGAATAGTTCTGAGACATTTCAGAAGACTACGTGATTCCAGAAGACCTTTTTTGTTTTTAAACTCGAGGGTGCTTTTAATAGATGTTGAGTACAGTCAGGCCTTGTTTGAGAAAAGCTCTGCTTATCTCAAAATAAGCAGGATCCAGACAAAATGCTGCATTGGGTCACGGCCTCCTAAGGACATCTTTGAGTAGGAGCTCTTCCCATTGTGTTGAATAAAAGCAACTTGAAGGGGAAGGCAGAGCAACCTAACTGGTAGCAAAAGGTGTAAGCTGAATAGTAAGGGCAAGGGCAGGAACTTCAGGACAAAAGCAGTGCCTGAAAAAACTTGTTCCTGGATTTCAAGCTGTGAATACCATCGTCCCTCAGCAGCTTGGAGCAAAAGTGAGGAGGGAATTACTCTTAGCTCTCCCCCACCTAAGCAGGCTCCTCACCTCATACAAGAGAACAGGCACAAGCACTAAGGGAAATGTGCTCATGTTTTGGCCAACAGGACACAAGATTAACAAGAGATGATAATGGGTGTGATTTAAAAAAACCTGCACAATTCTTTCTGTGAGCAGTGACAACTGGATGGCTACTGGATTCCAACCTGAATTGAATCAAAGCATCTGGAAAACTGAGACACAACAAAACACAACACTTACTGCACTTTTGAGCACAGTAATCAACAGCTATAGAAATTCTTTTTTCCTCCTTTTTTCTCCCCAAGAATTGGAAATAGTGACTCACTAGCTCTGCATCCTACAAATCCTACCCCCTGCAAGGAAGTTTAATCGTTCACAGCCACTCCCATTACACTGTAGTCACTTGAAAAAGCTTTAGTTTTTAAAGGAAACTTGGGATTTTCAGAGTACTTTCTCCTCACACTGAAGGAAGCTTTTTAAATCTCACTCGTTTATTACATGCTCCAGTACACCAAACAGCCTGAAGACAGGGAAATGGATTAGATAAATAGAAATATTTTTGTTATGACCTAATTTAAGGATCTTAAAAATAATGCAATAACGTCAAAAACTGAAAGGCATCAAAAGGCTTAAAAATATTGCAGAGACATGAGAGTGCATGATATCTGGCAAGTATTGATAGAGTAACCTTTAACTTGAATGAGAAACAGGAGGCATTCAGAGACACATGGTTACCATTCACACAAATTTATTACCAGGGCATTTCTGTTACTGTAATACTCTTTATACCAGGAGCCATATGCAATGGCTCAGCCTTTTATGTGCAATGTCCCTTTATGTCATGTTGGTGAAAATTAAAGAAAGGTTTGAATTTGGAACTTGCTGCCCTCCAGTACAATGTAAAAGATCAAGGTAGTTCAGCTTCTGCTCTTTGTAAAAGAAATCAACAGCCCTAGGAGAAAGCAATCTTGTGGCTTTTACAAAATTCAGTTAACAATAGAGGAGATGGCTATGACACAAAATTATACTTGCCCCATTATACATGCAATTAACTTCAGTCTAGTACACTTCAAATTGCACCTTTAATAAAGCTGCCTAATGTTTCTACCAAACTAATGAATGCACTGCTTCTTTGATTACCTTAAAAATTCATTTGTGCATTTGAACTAGCACTGAAACTTCATCGGCATTACTGCTTGTTCTACAGAATACCTTTAGTAAACCAATTTCTACCTCACCATCGATGGTTTTCAAAGCAGATGCACATTGCCATCTCTATTGCAATTCCCTCATTAATTAATTATACAGTTTATATTATTTTCCATAATGCATTCCTCCTTCTTAAGAAGCACTTAGGACATTACAGCAGCCTGCATAAAAAACTCCAAATTATAAATAGTAAGAACTTCTCCTTATCAGGCAGTAAGTGTCTAGGACCCAAATAAGGTGAAGTAATTGTAAACTGGAGAAATAATGAGTTGTAAGGAAAATTATTCTAAATCTTATCACAAACTGCTTTTCCAGTGGGTGTCTGCCTCCACCTATACACCAAATTCACATCAGGAAGATACAATGGGAAGAAGTCCTCAGCGACATGCTGCTCACTACCAAGTTCTTTGATTCTCATGTATGATGCCTGACCTCAAATCGCTCCTTGGTTTGTTGCATTTATGGTTTCTCTTAAAGTAGTTTACTTTAGGAGAAGAAAAATACCATGGCTAAATCCACAGGAAACACCACTGCCCCAACTCTAACCTGCATTTGTGTCTCCTCTTACCGCTCCTTTCAGTTCCACTGCATGTGTCTGTATCTTACTGTTATGTCCTGTACTCCTTGGCATCTCTCTGAGCTTATTTGCACAGCCCAAAATTGCACTGTAAAGCCCTGAATTTATGCTCAGTTGGCTGCTGAGAGAAATGCCTTCCCTTTTGGATGATACAACATGCCAGTGGGGTTCTTTGCAATAAATCAGGGACAGAGGAGCTGCAACCAAGTGGAACTCCACAGAACACCTGGCACAGCGGACAGTGCCCAGCCCAACACCTCTGAGGAACTCCAACCTGACACAGTCACAAGAAAACTACATGTGATAATGGCTGCTTCCCTTTTTCTTTACCTCAATGCAGCCAGAGACAAAAGCAGCAAGGCTACAGCCAAGCTTAAATCTAGATAAAACTCTTCTCATAGGTAAAGGGAGACGGGCTTATTAAGAAATATTGTATCCTGTGAATTCATGAACCCTCAAAAGCAAAAGAACATCGTTGCTCCAAAGAAAATCAAAGTATCTTCATGCAATACACTTCCTCCCCTAGTTTCCCTGACAATTGCTTCATCAAGACTGTCTCTTTTCCAGCATCTTTTTACTAAAAAGTTTTCTTTGGAGAATAATAGTGCATTGTACAGATGGAACAGCTTGTTTTGCATCTTTCTTGGCTAAAAAAAACCCCAAACCAAACAACAAATGCAAAAGCCACCCCCAAAGCAACAAGAAAGAATAATTTTTTACTCAGAAAAAGCATTCCTAACATAAGAAGAAAAAAAAAATACCCCACGCACACAGCAGAAAGATTGGTGATTGTCTCACTCTGCTGGAATGCTTTACAAAATCCCTTATATCCCCATATGGAATAAAAAGTCCCAGCAGTTCTTGACACTTCACCTATATTTTACAAATACCTCAGTTGAGAGGTCATGTAAATTTTGCTCTCAGTTCTTCAGTGTGCTTAGGTATCTCTGTAGTATTTATAAGACAAATTTCAGAACACAATTTTCATTTAACCAACACAGAAGATCATAGTGGAAAGGAAAGAGGAAAGCTAATTCTAATTCCTAATTTCTCACATGAGTTACACATTAAATTCCATGAAATTTCAATGGAATTGATAGTAAGACCCAAATGCTGCTCGCCCAATGAAGACACACCACTTGACCCCTCCCCAGAAGTGACAGGTTTCCAACGAGGGCTGTACCATGCTGAAATAGAATATTGGCCACAGACAGTGCCTCTCACAATGTGTGTAAAGTGTAGGGGACACAGCATTATCTAAATCACTGGGTGTTACAGACATCACAAATGCACATATTGGTTTATCTCACCTGTTAACTTGGGGGTTTTCACAGCTACAGTTCAATTCCCGTTCAAGGCGACAGAACAGAAAAGTTTTTTTGCAAGTCTAGGCAGTTGGAGAATTTTAAGGGCCTATTCTCTCAATAAATACAATAATCTGAAATTGTTAAGCGAAATATGAAAAAGAAATGTTCTGTCCAGCTTGGCACATTCATGGAGATGGCTGCTTTCCTCCTCAGCAGCACCTGAGCAGCTGCTAAGGGAGAAGGTCAGGAAGCTGCAGTGTTGCCATGTAAGACATTGTTACCTCAACCCTTCAACAACAGCTGAAGCACAGTGTAGGCTGGTGCAGCACAGTAAAATTGCACAAGAGATTAAGGACATGTCATTTGGGTAGGGCAATGTAACAATTTCACACCACTTGTAACCAATCTCTTGCTGCTCCTGTTGTGCAATTAATGCCATTCACACATTAACAAAGGAGAAAAAGAAAAATCCTCAAGGCTTCACTGCTTTTCCTACAGTGACTAACTACCCTGTTGCTCTGTTATTATAGAGACATTTCTATTGGTATGGATGACAGAGTGAGGGTTTATAAATTACTAATTCCCAAAAGCTGCTTTAAAGCTTCCATTTCTCAGATTTTTTTAACTCAAGCTCCATATTAGAAGAGGGGATTAGTGTCACTATTCTAGAGATTACTGAACATTAGCATAAAGACTTACAGAATTTTGAGTCAGTGCCATCAAAGCAGAGCACTGTGCTGTATGGAAAACTGTTACTGCTCTTATAAAGCTTATAATGTGCTCAGAAATGCAACAAATCTGAAAAAAAAAGAAGTCTCAGCTCTAATTCATTATATTCATATACTTAAAATAATGCATACAGTGCTTTACAATCCTTTGCTCTTCCATAAACATAGTGTAATTTTGAAATTTAAGCAAAAAGACTGCTCTGATTTATTTGCAGATTAAGTTGTATTTTTGTGCTAAATGCTCAGCTGCTCTGCCCAACAGACCAAATCATGACATTTGTTCATATATGGTTATTCTCAGTTAAAAGCTCTCTCCATCTGCCTGGAGGTTTATTAATAACTCATCACCATGGTATCACAGCATCTTAAGGAAAATAAAACACAGAGATAGTTGCTAGGCTCTCCAGCCTCTAGGGCTGAAAGGGAATATTTCTTGAGGAAGACTGGGAGAACCTCTTTTCTGCATTCACTTATCACCCTTGAGGGTAAGGCTAAGCCAAGAGATGGCCCCCATACTGTGTTCTGAAAGCTGCAAGTATTGCAGCCATCACTCAAACACGTCACCCATGATCCAATTCTCTGCACTAACACATTAAAAACAAATATCCAGAAATCCAAACTGTGAAGTAAACCTAAGGAAAAAGAGATTGGGGTGAAGGAATGCATCAGTTTCTGCAGCACTCCCATTTAACCCTCAAGAGGACTCTGCAGCCACATCACTGCTGCCCCCAATCATATTAACCACACTAAGCTGTTTGCTAACATGCACTGAACCCTGCGCTGCCTTGCTGCAAACACACCTGACATTAGTGGGGGAAACAGAGAACAGGTCCATGGCACATCCTGTACCCAGAGGAGCTTCAGCTGTTTCTCACAAGTATTTTCAAATGTACTGAATATGAGAAGTGCAACCCTTTACCTGTAACACCCTACCCATCAATATTGAGTGAGGAGAGGTCCCTGTGGTTCTGACAGGTTCAAGCTCCAGAAGAAACAGGCAATCTTAACTCCTGTAAATTATCTGCTTCAATAAGTGAAGTCAGCTCTAAATATGCTAAGATCTTCAGAACACTAATATAGGGAAGCATCAAACTTAAATGCAGTGAAACACACAGAGCACACAGGGCTGGCTTGCAGATCACATCCCTTTGCAAAAGGCATGTACTGTCACGGTTGCCACACTATTATTCCAGGTAACAATGTGTCTGCAAAGGAGAATCTGCAAAAAACAACATGTATAATGCAGGGTACAAGAGTGTGCTTCCTGCTTACAAATGACTACAGTATTGACTAAATGTCTTTAAGGCCAAAAAGCAATGAAGTCAGAAGTCACACCTTCAGCTGGTATGCTCCTCTGATGAAGTGTCTTGTGAGCAGAAAAGCTGTACAGAACCATTACATCTTCTGTCAGGGAGAAACATCCAGCCATGCTATCTATCCAATCTGCCCTCTGAGAGAGGGACTGGCAGGGGTTACACCATTTCCTTCCCTGCTCAGACCAAAAAGCCAATGTGACCAGAAAGAACCACAGGATGTGGCAGATTCATCTCCAGCTCCATCTCATTCAAGTCACAGCACTCATTTCTTTCTTCATGTGTAAGGTTAAGCCAGCACAAAGATCATGTGGCTCAGGGGACAGGGAAGACCAGGAACACCAGAGCCTTTCCCACTGAAGGGCAGGCATGACACAAAAAGCCACAAGCAGCAAGCCTGCCACACTCCCCTAGAGACACTGCCATAGCTCAACATATTTCCTCTCAGAAGGGTTTTCACTCTTGCGTGCTATTTATTCAGTATTTTAGAAAAGGGAAAACTGCTTTTTATCACCTCCTTTCCACACTCATATTACTGCATACTGAAGCAGAAGTCTGTCACCTCCATTAAGTATAAGAGGTTGTATTTTGATCTCTCAGGTGGCCTCATGTTAAGTTTCAAGAGCAGTTAAGCACAGGAGGAGACTTGTCCTTCAGCTGCTTGGCTAATTAGTGCAAGCAACAAGAAACCAGAAAATCTTTTTATTTTTGCTAGATAGTTGTTGTTCTGAGAGGCAATGATTCCAGCAATGTGAAGCTGCGTGCTACTTAGGGTCCTCCTTTAGGACAAAAACGAAACATCAGGTCAAGGTAAAACTGTCTGGAAACAAACAAACAAACAAATCACTCTGATCTAACTATGCCTGTCAGGGTGCATTTTGTCCATCTCTGTACCCAAAACATATATAACTAACTCTATGTTTCTAGAACAGCAATTGTTGATTGATGAGTCATCTTTCCTGTAAATTTATTTTTTTAAGTGATTTTGGCATTGTTTCTTGAAATTCCTCTCTGGCTATGTAATGGAAATTTTGACCTCATACTCTGGTTTCTTTAACATCACAGATACAGAAATTATGAGTTTAGGAAGACCAAACAATTGAATAAAGGATGCAATGTAGAAATCTGTAGTTCAAAAAGAAAGCAAGCTGTACTAAATAAATTCACAATTAAATATTTAACTGTGTGGCCATTGGGTTATGTTCCTAATAATACAGCAACTCATTTATTGAAATTAAGAATTCATGGGGGAGGGGGTTGCTTCCCTCTTTTTTCTCCCAAAATTGATTATGTGGTTAAAGTTGCTGGCAAGTGAAACTCACCAAAATATATCCAAATTTACTGTTTTCCTATTAATTAGCAACTCCCCATATTACAACTTCTAAAGTATACTGCAATTAGTTGTCAGAAAACACAAAGTAGAAAAATGTAAGCCAGAAGAGAGTAGAAAGAAAACAAAAGCACCAAAGAAGACATTCATGATACATAATTATTGCAGAGGGCAGCATAAAACTCTTCAGAATGCAACCACCAAGAGTAAGGGTTTCTCTTCCCTATTCTCCCTCTGTGTGGGGGCAATGGAAAAAGTACATTCATAGCTGAGCTTAAAGTTCTCAGCTATGCTGAGTTCAAAACATACGACAAAGAACTCAGAATTTTGAATTGCCTTAGTCCCACAAGAAGAATTAGATAGATTTTTATAGCAAGAATAAAAATGAACACATCTGAGAACTACTCCAATTTCTCTAAAATATCATTAAATAAATAGAAGAGAATCTCTTCCTTCCCCTCAGCCTGGATTCAGCTGTCAGGAAAACTCCACAGTTCTCAGAAAAAGACAGTGCTGTAAGCACCTGCTGGAGCCTGGAGCCAGCATTTGCAATTAGTCAACTGCAAATCATCATGTTGAGCTAAATCTATGGAGTGGACATTCATGGCTCATGAAGGCCAAGCCTATTGAAAATAAATTTACATGCCTATCTCCCAGCTGTTAAGTGGGATGGCCAAGGGACATGACAATGTGAGCTTCAAATTATGCATTCTTGGAAAAAATCTAAACAAGGTTTCTCAGAATGACAACACGATTATGGTCTCTGGTAATTCTTCGTGGTCATGCAGAGGGCATCCCACTCCATCCCATCCATGTTCACCTTGCTCCACCAACCAGTTTTTATTCAGGCTGAGCAAAAGGGATCACATATTTGGGAATGAGCTCTGCTAGCTTCTCTAACCACAGGGCAGCCCACACCAGTCTCTTCACAGGTTTCATTAGACACTGAACAACCTAAATGGCCAATTTAAACCAGAAAGATCGCAGCAAATTTGAAGCTTTGAAGACAGTCAGTGCTCTTTCCCATCAACAAGGCACTCTGAATGGAAACTGTGCACCCAGCAGTAAATTGGCTCTGCCTAGGTAGGCTGGGACATCTGACTGTGCTGCTGGGACTGCAGACAGCTTTGTACCTGATTTGAAACTCATAGGAACATCTGTTCTCAGTCTGTTGACTTGAGGGAATGAGTAATGTGACTTGTACAATTGCGATGGCTGACTGATAAGGTTTCAGAAAACACTTGAGATAAGTCACTACTGAAAAAAAAAAAATCAATGTTTTGTAATATTCCCAGCTTTTATCATAACTTTAATGAGGTTGAGTTTCCAAAAGAAGACAGTAAAATTATTTGGTTATTACCTTTTCAGTCTCAGCAAACAACCTAACAGCTGGTAAAGCTCATTGTTATTTGGAAAAATACTAACCTTCAGATTTTCATGTAGAGAATATATATAAAAACCCAGCTCAAAGTTTCTGAGAACAGGTAACAGCCAAGTTGAAACTGTTTCTACATAGATTAATAGCTCAGAGATGACTGTAGATTAGTAAAATAAAGCCTCAGGTGAAATACAGAGCTTTAATACAAGCTAGTACAGACTCCCTTACATACAGTGACCAGTGGGTGCAGGAGAGAAATGGCCAAAAGCTTTCTTATTAGATTGATGCAATTTTAAGTAAAGCATTTTCAAATTCTCCATATCATTCTCTTCAGCTTCCTAGGCAAACTTTCACTGATGCAAATAGAAGTCAATACTGAGAGAGATGGTGCTCTTTTGAGTCACAACATATAAACATCGTAAGAATAGTTGGGCAGAACATGGGGAAAAATATTTAGCATCTGTGTAGTTCCTTCAGCTGCTAGGGAAACATCCACCAGATGTTCCTAGATGTTACCTCAGCTGCTTCCCAAACCACTATCACATCTGCTCTCTTCCCTACCGAATACCAGTGGTAACTGAATTAATGTTTCACTTAACTCATCTTTGTAAAATATTCTCAACACTCTTGAGGAACTCCTTTTTAAGGAGTTATGCCACCCACAAAAAGCAATGTGAAAATCCCCAGTGATTACATGATTGAATTTCCTGAAATTCTCTAGTTATTTAATATATAGGGAATACCATCATCTATACACAAGTATTATTGGAAGCGATGATATCTTTTCATAAACACAAGTATTGAAACAGCAACAGAAATAATGGCCCACAGAAACTACCAGAATTAAAGAGGAAAATGCGGAGGAAGAAATCCCATTGTTATTAAATACACCTCCTTATCAGGGACACCAAAATTCTTCCTCAAGACCTCCCTTATACACCTAGAACTGAAACTATTTTCTCGTTCATCGACTGAAAATCCCCTCAGCCTATCAGCTTTGTGGTGTGCCAGATTTGCTTACACTCAGCAGCAGTAGAAGAGTTGCAGTTGTATCCAGTAGAGAAGAGGAAGGAACACACAAAAACCCCAAATCACCAAAAAATGCCGTGCACAAAAAAGAAAAAAATCCAGACCACCAAACACAAAGACCACACAGGTCAAAATGTCTTAACACTGTCTATTCTGGAATTTTCAAAACTTAAGTTTACACATAAGCAATATACAGCATTTGTGTATGATCTAAAAGAATCCAAAAGGAAGTATCTTCCTAAGACTGTTAGTCCAGTTTATTATTCGCAATGATCATTATTTTCAAAATGCATATGGAAGTAATGATTACTTATTCCAAACTCTCTCAAGTTATTCTCCAAACTTTATATTTTCAGCCCAAAACATTTTTCTAGTTATTTTCCAGGTATGCTGCACTCTACAAAGTAATGTAGAGAAAAATACAATAAAGACATCAGAAAAGCAAAAAATGAACAAATCCATGTCGCCACTGTGCTCTAGCTGATACCCTGCGTGACCCCAAACAAATCACTTAGCATTGCTGTCTCACCAAAAATGGAGAGGGCTCCAGACTCTGAAAAACGACTGTCACACCAAAAAATGTTTACAGAGCAGCTTGCAATCATCAAACAGAGGGCTCTGCAAATGGAAAGTATTACAACATATGGGATGTTCTAGCCATGCGTTTAAAAAAAACCCAGAAGAGCAGAAAAAAGAACCTTCACAATCATGACTAGGCACATGTTCCAAACAGAAATTAAACTCCTGCTTCTCTGGTATGGCTCTTTGATTTTTCATTACTTATCCTTAATTAATACTATATCTATAAACAAGAAAAATAAATCAGAAGCTCATTCATACAAATAAAAGCTGCTGAAATACTTTGCAAACTGCAGGCATGACAAGGTTCTTGGAAAGACGCAGTATCTAGTACCAGATTTCATTCCTATAGCTAAAAGTTAAATTTCCAGGTACCAAGGTCTTTTCTGCAGGTTTCAGCCACCTTTATAAATTAAAGGATAAAAGGAAAATAAAAACAATGTGTGTCACATCAGGATGCAACAATACACACATTAACCAGTGATTTGACAGATGGAATGAGAAGATCTCATCCTTTATTTGCACACGAGAAATGAAAATAATTCAATGTTTATTTGCAGATGAGAAATCAGGATATGTTTATTTGCAGGAAGAGAAGGGATCAGTATTTGAAAGGAGCTCAGAAATGTTCTTTTTTTTCTCCTTCTTGGTAAAATTTGGATGAAGGAATAATGAAAACAAATGCCACTGTTTCCTAGTGAAATACTTGTTCATGCAAACAAAGAAATACATTCATGATTAAAAAGAAATGCATAAAACCAATTCTACCTTGTTTTAAAATGCACAGCATAAGCCTACTATTTTCTCCATAATTACTTTTTCTTATTAAAAAAATCAGCCATACCTTTCATTCAACATGTAAATCTAATCAGATAACAGAAATAAGCATTTTCTCTCCATGTGTGAAATTAATGATTAACCTCAATAATTAAAAGCATCAGAGTGCCGAACACCCATTGGATTCTCCAAGCATTCATCCATACTGCACATCTGACAGTGGTTTCAAAGAAAATCTGGATTGAATAATATGATTCAGATGTGAAGAGACTGACAATGAACAGCATTTTAGTACTGCTCAGTCACAAACCAGCAAGCTTTAGAACTGCATGTCCACATTAGGAAAAATGAAACAGCTTCTTCCGAGAACAACATGCTGGGTCTTTGACCCCTGTGCCTGCATTTTTCCTCTGAAAACCAGGGGAAATTTGTTATCCTCATTTCCCTTGTTCCTTACAGCCATACAATCTAGTGTAACTACTAAAAAAATCACAACTTTGCTTTTAAAATCTTAGAAAAAATGTTAATTAATTACCCACTTTTGTAACTTTTCATAAAATAATTTTATGATGTTGTTGTTTTAAAAGAAAAATGTTCACACAAGAATTAAAAACAAAGCCATAAAATACTTTTCTCAAAGATTACTAAGTGGACTGGATGGCCTATGATAATGCAAAAGCCACTCAGGGCAAGCATGTCCTGATGCTAGCATAAATGATTGGCCTACCCATGGCAAGGACGCAACCACAGAGCTCTGGGAAGAAAACATGAAACACAGTGACTGCCACATTTTACAAGGGCCTTGCTTGTATCCCTTCAAATTCCTACAGGAAAGGGTCTTTTGGCAGTTTTCATAACCACTAATTCTTCTATAAAATGAATGAAAGAACAAACACACTAACTAGACTCATCACATTTCTCAAGTCTTTTAGGCTATGGTGGACAGACAAATTTATCCTGCTTTAAAAGAAACTTCACAAAATGCAAGTATATATCACAACATACCATTAGCAGATGGTGATTACAGAACATGTTTGAGGGAGGCTTGGGTGTGCTTAATCATGTAATTTAAAAGAAAAGACAGATGACTGTGGATATGTTACCACAATGAGGCACAATTTCCAAAATTCAAAGCTGAAAAATGACAATCTGCTTCTCAATGCTCAGCAGAAGCCAGATATAAAGAAGTGATCCCCTTTCTTAGCCAGTCTATCCATGAGACTGATGGTATGATCTTTTTATTACTTCATTTTTTAATAGGAGTCCTTTTACTGTTAATGGATGTGGTTTATGCAAATCATATCCACCACAGATACAGATTTATAAATTACTCTAAATTACAGAGTTGTAATGGGACAGTGTTGACATGAAACTCAAGTAGTGTAGGATTTTCCAGAGGCACAACGCCTACAGCCAAAGTTTGATTTCAGCTCTGAAGCAGATTTCCTTTGCACCTTTAGGTTACTCATCTCCATTTCCTCCTCTCTAAACCTGCCTCCCAGGATGGTGCTGGAAGCTTATTTAATGAACATGAATCATCTTAGCACTGCCTCCCGAAATGCAGATATAATCAATAATGAGCCAAAGCTTTACTTGGGCAAAAGCTGCATTTGAGGAAAAGCACGCCTTCCATTATGCTTGTCAGAGGTGGTTTCACAAAACACCAAAAGCAAAGCTGTGTTGTTTTTATCTCTGCCAACAAATGCAGCAGTCTGCCTTTAAGTGTGCTCAGCTTTCCTAGTACACACTGACCTGGGGCATCACAGCTTCTCTGCCAAGCTGCTCGAGCTTGCAGTGAGGACACAGCAGGCAGGTGATATCTGTGTGCACCTGCCTTCAGAGCCGAGACATCACTGCCTGTGAGCATGCATCCCCTGCCAGGAGTCACCTCTCCTCAGAGGAGATGTCTCCCTTTTCCACACACAGTCAAAAGGCAGATCAACACTCCTCAAACTTGCCTAGCTGCTTGCATGATCATTCTCCAGTCATATCCACCCAAGACACATTAGCACAGATGAGCACCCTCAACTTTTTTGGCTGTTCTGGGCCGGCTTGGTCTGACCAAAACAAGCCAGGGGAAAATTGCAGCTGAGAAAGTGGGTATGAGAGGGCAAAATTTTGCAAGAGATGTGGTTAAGTGCTTGTATGTGACCAGCACACCATTAATCAATGCCCAAGGATTTGTTCAAATTATGCAGCTGCCAGATGTGCTCTTCCCTGTGTCATTCACAAGACTCCACTATCATGACGCTCCCTGTGTAACAGATTTGATCATCTGCTCAGGTACTTTGGTATGCTGTGATCCCAGGTGGTTTTGGCATCAGTATCAAGAAAATAATTTTAGGCACGTGTTCCTGAAGAGACGGGTTTTTAATGTAACACTAAATAGCTTTACATTACAGAGCAAAAGGAAGGGGGGGCTACTTGAAGTATTCTAACTGCTAAATGTCCTTAACTTTCCATCTGGTCAGCTCCTGGCAATTCCAGAGGTATCACAGCAGGCATGTTCATGTCCCACCTCCTTGTTAGTTTCTCATGACAGTCATCATCACCCCCTTAACTTTTTGGCCATAAGGATCATCACTTCAACATGTACTGCAGGCTAAAGATCCTCACAGAGTATTTTCAGTCCTTAACTACAGAGCTGTGAGACAGCTTGTGGATGAATGTCCAGTTTTAATGACAAGACAAAATGATGGAGAAGCTGTTATTACTCTCAGAAGCAAGCTGTTCCTCTAAGTTCCAAGAACAGTTTCTGCAAGTAAGTGTCACGAGAAGAGATGCCAAAAAAAAAAAAAAGAATTAAACCTGCATCAGTCATTTAATACACAGGAAAGAATTAAACTGCTGTAAATTGTAAGTTTCTCCAGGTCTGACTGTTTCTGTACCAAGTGTATTGCCAGATCCACTAAAGAAAGTGAGGACAAAACCAATGCATGTGTCCAGACAAACACACTGCATGGCAGCCACCTCACTCAGACCTCTGGGCAAGACTGATTTTAACTTCGCTGATTTACCATCCTCAAAAAGAGGTTATATTCAGATTTGTAACTGATAATAAAAAAAACCACCAAACATATATTAACACAAGACAAAACATGAGCATCTTACAACAGAATTATCTGAAACCTACCACTTTTTTAATTTCATGTCATCAAAACAAGAGAGGTGCTCTGCTGATAAGCAAATGTTGGCTGTTTACTGACATTATGTTACAATCAAGACACTACAGGCCCCTGTAACTGACACCAAACCAGAGACCTAAATGTTCGAAGAATTAATGCTTTCACCTTATTCTAGATGGCTAAATTTAGTTTCAGTTAGCAATTTTGCCAGGTCAAAAAAAGAGCAGATGAACTCAGACATGCAATCTTTCCACTGTACATATAATTCCTTAGCAAACTGGTGCACACTTTCCATCCATTTACATTCACTGGCACCAAAGAACCAACAGAGTATGAACTCCTTTTCCCTTTCCCCGCAAAGCAACACTGTCAGCAAGCCCCATTACCTAAACTGAATATACTTATAGGACAACTACAGCAGTTACACATCTAAAACCAATATATTAGTCAACAACTGATTATATTAAAAATGTGATACTCATTTGAGAATATCCTTATAAAAAACCCTAAGAAATCCCATGACTTTTTATGAGTCTTTTAAGCTGTAATCAGTTTATAGCATAGAAACTGAGTCAGCTGCTATATAATCAAGGCTTCTCATGAGAAGCACAGCTTTGCAATGACACATTGTGCATTGTTCTCAACCTGCATGAGCCTGAAACACTGCAATCACTACCAAGAGCAGCTCACAGAATCTTCCCACTGAAATCCACAGGAAGGAAGGTATTTTCACCTTCCCTTCCCAGTCAGAAATTGCTTTGTTAGAAAACGGAGTCTGCTTTCCTTTGCCACAGCTACTGCCTGCTGAACACTATTCCCACCTTTTGATATCACTAGGTAATTAAGTGCCTCTAGTATAACTGTGACACCTCCATGCCTTTATTCTTGTGCCCTCCCAGTTTGCAGTCATGCTGTGGGGGCCTTGCCTGAAGCAGCCTTGACACCTCCACAGAAAGAGTCCCACAGCCCTGAAATGCTGCTCTCTTCTTAACCTGCTCAATGAGCTTGGCAGGACAGATCATACCCAGATCCAGCTTTCAGTTCTCCCTTCCTCCATATTCTGGTGTGTGCTGGCCCTTTGCCCGCAAGTCCAGATCAGGAATGCTGGTAGGAAGGGATGTTGCTCATCACTGCAGAAGACCTGCTCTGTAGGAAAATGCAGAAATCCTCCTGTGCAAAGCTTCCTTTTGCATTTGGAACAGACTTTGGTTTAAGGAAAGGCAAATTTTCTTATTCAAATGGGAAACAAGCAGAAAATGCAATGCATATGAGTAAAAACTCATGTGCATGACAGCTCCCATTCCTAGTAAATAATTATTACCTGCAGTAACAGGCAGTGCAGATCCCACCCCTCTCCTTTCTTTGTGTGTATGTTGGTTGGATTTTTTCCCTGCTTTTCCTCCCCCCTCTTTTTCTTTTTCTTCAATTACAGCATCAAAAGAAAACTAAGATCTTTTGGAGACATAAATGAAGCATTCCTGCTCTGGAATGGCATCAGCACCTGGACACCTGGCAAAACATAGTTTAATTCCTACTGTATCTATTTCTCAACCCCCCCTGACAGCAAGCATGAAGAGTCTTGCTTTTCTTCTTATTTACCAACAAGAATTAAAGATGAGAATGTTCAGAAGTCCATTTCACTAGGTTTTGTTCTGGTTACATTACAACAGTTTGCTTTGATCTGGGGAAAGGAAGGAGGAGAGGAGCAGAGCACATCTTAAGTTCACAAAGCTACAAGCCAAGATGCACAAAACTGAAGCATTCCAAAGTTAAAAATAATCGTCTTTAAACTGCAAAAGCAGAGCTGTAATTTTGAGCAGCACAGCATGACATCACAGTTTATGTGGGGCCAGCTCCATAAATCAAACTGTGCCTAATTACAGATCATACTGCAAATCTACATTATTTGGATGAATAATTAAAACAGGACAGTCCATAACACAAGCCAGATATGTTTACTAAAATATGCTTTTTTTCAAACTTTTATGTTCACTACTGCTCACAAAGCTTTCACATTTAGAAAATTACAGACCCCTAAGCTTTTATTTTAGGCTGACTCCACTTTCAAGGAATTCTTCAATTAACTTTATGTTGCTTTAAGCTCCTCATCCAATGAGAAAACAATCTGTGGTTTCTTACTTCTCCCAGTGCTAATGGCTGCCCTCCACGTTTGACTTGCAGACTTACTGTCTTTTTAGAGCCAGGATCTGTTGGCCTAAAATCAGCCTAGTTGTCATAGTATTTTGACAAGTCCTCTATAAAAGGAGAACAAACCCTTGCGGTGGGTTAACTGCTAAGAATAATGAAGGTTGTTCTCACAATCTCAACAGATGAGTGCCAAAATTAAGGAACATTGAGCAATACACCCTGAGCTGGAAGCCCTGACTACCTCAGTTGCCCTTCTTTCCCACCTACTCCAATTTTTCCAACTTCTGCTTCCTTGACTTGTTTTTCTAAAATGTGTGCTTTTTCTCAAATCTAAAAGCTATGACATACTCACACATTTGTAGCATAAAAAAGCCCCCAGTGCTATCAGACATTACTATCTGTAGATGGTCAGGACGCCTCTGGAATTGTTGGAAACACTGTGGAGACTTTGACTATCAGTTACTGGGTAGATAATGTCAAAGCAAGAGCCAAAGAGTTTAATGAAAAGCATGAGCTGAACAAAAGGGATAGGAATCATTCCTAAACTGCACATTTTTCCTCCTAGAGCTTGAGAAATTTGTGTGAAACTTTTAAATCTCAGAAATAAAAAAACAGGGGAGAGTTGGCAGCTCTTCTTCCTTTTCTCTCCTGGTATTTGGCTTGGTAAATGGACCAACATACAGATGATTAAAGGAACTCTGAAGACAATGACTAAGAAGTAAAATGTTTGACAGTCTCAACAAAAAAGGACTATACAAAAATAAGAGTTATGTCTCTAAGTGCAGTATTATGTTGTGCAAGTAATTATTTTCTGTAGAATGTTAACCAAGCACAGATATGGAGAAAGTATCATTCACTTCTTAATGCATAGATTTTTAGATAAAAAAAATCCATGGGGTTTTAAAGAAATCAAAACACATTGAACATTAAATACACAGCACAGCAATATTTATAAAGACATGATAAATGAGTCTCCCTCAACCACAGCCACCATGATCAGCATATCCTTAAATAGGAATGTACCTTTCAGACCTCCATTTCAATTCTTTATTACAATAAATAGACACCAAACTTGCAATTTCCATTTTTTTAAATTTAAGACTGTCTCTGTGGCCAGAAATATTATGACTGACCTCTGTTAACTGCAAGCATTCAGAGCCATAGCCATTCCAATTCCCTTACATCCTCAGTGTGCAGCAACAGTTTACTCAGAAAAAAAAAAATCAACCAAAAAAACCCAAGCCTGTAACTATTTGGACATACTTCTGAAAGCAACAGTGAAAATTAAGAAAGCAGCCTTCCCAAAGAAGTATCTATTTTTGAAATGTGTGCTTTTAAAACACAATGCTTATGGAATGAACTACTTCAGTTCTCTTGTGTAAACTTGTACAGATTGTTTGCTATTGATCTTTTGAGTCATATTTTGGCAGCAAACTGGTATCCTTGTAGAAAATATAAGTACTGCAGAACAAGTGATGTAATCTACATCTACACTTAATTATTTTTTGGGGGGTTTTTTTAAGTTAAATTTATATTTTAAAATAAGCTGAACTGCATACCTCATTTCTTCCCCAGATGAGGAGCTTTATGATAGTGAAGATCTTCAGAGGAGACAGTTTGTCTGTAAGAATGTGTCTCCTTTAATTCACAGGACAGAACTCAGATCAAAGTAGTGTTCCTATCTGTACTCAAATCTAGGTCTATTAACTGTTTTCTTAACTGAATGACATAAAGCGACTCCATAAAACCAGCACAAAACCTGATCTCAAGGTTGAAATCCAGGGTTTTTTCACAGTGTATTGTTCTTTCCTCCCTGCCCCCAAGCCGCTGTCCATTCAGAAAACAACACATAGAAGAGAAAAAAGAAAACTGCACTGTAGCAAGGCTATCCACATGGCCCAGGCTTGTGCTGTGTGTGCAGTATACATACAAGCACTGCATGCTGATGTGGCCCAGAGCAGGGGCACAATGTCCAGGTTTCTGGTCCTTTGTGGAGTACATAACACTGCCTGGCAGCTGGACACAAGCAGGGTGAGAGAGCACATGGAGGTGGGTAGCTGACACAGTGAAACTAATGCAATACTCCAGACAGGTAATTAAAGCTGTGCTCAGCCTCAAACTGTCAAATATGGTAATTCTTTAACCAACAAAAGAGATTGCCAGGAAAGGACAACAGTGAGTGAAAGTACATAAGCAAGAGTGTGTGCAGGACATGGAGCATGAGTGCTTCCCCTTTCCTCCTCTCAGGTTTCTTCCACTGAGAACCCCTACCTGATGGCCTCAATCTCTTTAGTAATCTCTGGTTACTCTAAAAATAAGAACACAGTCAAGGCCAGTATATAGAGAACAAGTATAGGAATCCTACCTTTTAAATCCTAGATCAATGTTTTCTTCCCTCTCTGAAGCAGTGATTGATGACAACTTTCTCACACCTTTTCCTCACTCTCATGTCATCAAGTGCCACTACTTCTCCACCCTACTGTCCTTGTCACACTGCTTCCCACCTCTTCCTCAGTGCCACCTGAGATCCAGTCTCATGTGAAGCCAGAAAGATAGGGACAAACACCATACATCCACCTCTGGGCAACCACAAGCTTTGTCTCTAGAAACACAACGTCTCAAACTTTTCCTTCAAGAGCATCTCTAATGGCCCTTCAGATAGAATGGCAAGGAAGGAGCATATTTAAGACTTGGGAAAAATTAAAATTAACACAGCTTGTAGTGACCTTATTAGAGGCTGGAGCCCACGTAAAATCTGTTTGAATAATGAGCAAGAGATTTTTGTCTTACATTACACAAAGGATCAGATCAGACGACTCCAGAAGGTCCTTCTGACCAAGTTGTGGTAATACATATGCTAGAGAACTTTAAAGATCAGGGTTATTTCCCAGTATGAATTACACTATTTTTTGTTTTAGTTTCGATCTTCTAAAACTAGACAAACTCCAAAGGAATATTATGCACACAGCAGAGCCTACCTTCAGATACTGTCCAAATGACAAATTTTCTGACCAAGGAGACAGCAATACCTCTGTTTTCATTAATTCTCTATTAGGAATCACAGGATTCAAATTGTTGATTTCCAGCATTACCTCATGCTGGGCCTCCCACTGATTAATTAAAACTGTATTTGCAGAGGAAAAAGAACAAAAAAGCCGAACTGCAGTAGTTTGAACCAAGAGTGTCCCTGATAAAAGAAATGGTCTGCTGTTCCAACTCCTTTCCATAGGTTGATTGTGAATTGTAACCAGACAAGATCTCCTTTTTCAAGCTTCCAGAAACTGGCAAACATGTCTACTGCACAGGAAGTCATATTTATAGTTGCATTACTTTCCACAATAAAGCAATTCTCCTATAATCAGAAGGCTTGCTAAATGAAAGATCTTTTTCCCTGAGATTGCAGCCTCTTTACAGAAAGCTTCCAACTCTACAGTTAGTAATGGCTGAGAAGGAAAAAACACAGTTCAGTACAGCCCCCACATCATTAATATATAGCAAAGACATACCAGGATTTTTCATTTCAAAAAAAGAAGAAACAAGTCTTGAAATCCTGGTATTGCAGTGTGTGTTAATTACCCTGTGGTGTTACCATTTAAATTTCAGTGTGTGTTTAGCTGACCTGCTTTTTTCTATCTACCTTTAAATTCTTCTTGGATATAGAAAGACAAAGAGCTTCTACTATATAAGCCTTATTATATACTTGGGCAGGGCCTTTGAGCATGCAGGTATTCCACAAGAAATCTGAAGCAGTACATGCTTCATTTAAGGGAAATATATTTCAAACCCCTCCAAATTACTACAGGGGACAGTTAATAACTTGTACATTTTTACTATCATCATGCATACAGAAAATTATTAAGAAAAACCCAAACACCCACTTGAAATTTTCAAATTCTGTTCCAGCAACTGTATCAGAGTATTTAAAAGGGCACAGCACTAGCTTTGGCCATGTATTCCCCTCTTCCCTTAAATACAGAGAAAAATAATACCATTTTTTAAAGGAAGATAGAGAGTTTAATACTTTACCCAAGCAGAAATTCTTCAAAACCAAGAAATCAATGCAAACTCATTCTTACCTAAAATTAGAAGAAAAGAGAGAGGAAAAGGTAAGAAAGATTAAGAATCATCCCTTGGAGCATTAAATCTTCAAAATAGAAAGAATTCCCAAACAAATCTAAAGTAAACAAGTTACACCAAAACAGGAAATTGCAATTTCTTTGAAACAGTAATTAACCTTGTGAGGGAAACCACTACTAATATAAACAAATAAGCAATAAAGGAAACCATTTTAGCAGAGGGAAACCTGTCTTAAAGCAGCATGACAGTGGAATATAAAAACACTTTGCCTGATGTGATGGGTCTCTAAAGAAAATTGCAACAATTCTGTAGTAAGGATTATGCACACACAAGCCTCATATAGGTAATTTTCAAGGTTTCAAAGAGAAGGCTGGACCACAGGAATTCAGAAACTTTTATATACAGGACTCAAATATAAACTGAATGTAATCTCATACTGTTGTCACACATAAACAGGAGGATTTTGAAGGATGCCCATCAGGCTAAATTGCTTTTATAATCATAGTTTTCCATGCCCAATCCTTGTTGTTTATAAATAACTACAGCTAAAGTTAGCACAAGCATCATGGTGATTATTTCATTATATTAAATGGAAAAGAAATAAGAAAAGACGAAAAATCAGAAACTTGAACTTTCATCAGAAGCTGATGTTTTCAAAAATTTGCCTAAGGAACATGTATACAGAATTGAAAACAAATCCAACATTCAGAATGTAAAATCATTACTTTTAGATAAAAACTAATTCTCAAATCTGAAGTAGTTTTTACTTTCATTGCTTGCATTTCTTAAATAGCTGCAGTGAGCAGTAGTCCTCTTGTGTTTATTTGGTGGAAGAAAAGAAGTTCATAGTAGCGTAAGAAAGTTATAAATAAAATAAATACCAAAAACAGAAACATTTTTTATTTCAGATTTTAAGTCAACTATCTGCAAGAAACAGCATTTCAGACTCTCCTTATTTGTTCTTGTTTATTACACTGGCACCCTTTGTGGCTTCTTGTATTTTAGCAACTGGAGCATACACAGTAAAGCTAGCAACACAACAGAAGTTCAGCAAAGGCAGACATAATTTGATTTAAAAAAACCACCACAGAAAAGAGCAAGAAGCTCTACAAACAGTGGAACCAATGTGGTTTGGCTTCCCTTGAATTTGTGTCTTATGGGGATTTGAAACAATGTAAGAAGGTCCACAAGCTCAAACCAAGCTCTCTCTCTCCTACCTGGGAAGCCACTGCAATGAAATTTGCTAAAACTTATTATAATCAAAAGCTGTTTCTCAGCTGGTCCATCCCCAACACTAGGAATGACTGTCTGAAAAACAGATAAAAGTCCTTCTTTCCTAGAACAACAGGTCTGTGACAGATGTATCAGATCCAATACTTTTAAACAGGTCCATCCCATTTTTACTAAGTGGTATTCAACCAAGGAACTCTCTTCATATCTGAACCAGCTTCTAAAATTCTATAGCAGTGTTAAGTTTTGTGACTTGTTATCTTTTTCATGCATTTAGGAGAGAAAAACCTTTATATGATATCAAACAAATCCCCAGTTTGTTGCACATTCCAATATTTACAACCAAGGGGGGGGGTTAATAAATTCAGAAATGGAAAATATTTGTTATAGAGATCTAAAAGACAAATACACCACCTATGCCTCATTACCCACACAAAGCAAGTTTTTTCCTACCTCTCCTAAAGAGATTTGGGAAATGGAAATTTCCAATGCTAGAGAAGTGGCAGAAAATAACATGTACAAATTAAAAATGTCACAGGGTTGCACTCAGGAAGCTTAAGAGGTTATCTCTGGAAACACCTTCTCAAATGGAAAAATGGTGGCAGCAGCAATCATGGGAGATGAGGGAAAATCAGGGCTATCTAAAAACAAGACAAACTCACCAAAGCCCAAGAGGAAATCTGGAGCAGGAATGAAGGAAGATCTCTGACAGTAATATTATGCACATTTCTCGAGTTGTTAAACCAAAGAGCAAGAGAGCACTGAGAAACTCTGATTTCCCCGTCATTATCTACCTGCAGGAGCTCAGACTAAGGGCTCCCACAGTGAGCCAGGAATCAGGCAGCAACAGCCCTGAAAGGGTTTCTTCAATTCCACTTGTACTACTCAAGGGTGGTGGTTTTGTTTTGTTTATTTGGGCTTTTTTTTTTTATTTTATTTTTATTTTGTTGGGAGTTTGTGTTTTTTTAATTTATTTTTTAACCCTGAGATTCTCCATATCCTCCAGGATCTTGTAATATGAGACTGTGGAATGGGTATCAGGAATATCCAAAACCTGAAAGCAGATTGGAAAATGCATTTCTATGCACTCTCCCTGGAAGATAAGATGCCAACACCCAAGTGAAATAGTTTGTTGCAGGCTTCCTGTGGTGCTGGTACAACTAATGCACTAGTAAAAGCTACAGGAAGAAAGGCATACACAGCAAAAATAAAATAGTAAATCTTCATTGTTTTGGAGACTTCAAAGGACTTTTTCTGAATATGTAAGACTCTGATGACGTCCTTTTGCATCACCCTATGCATAATCTTTGGGCACACAGAAATACCTAGCAAGCCTTTGAGAAAGGTACCCAACTGCACACAGGAACACGTGGGGGGTGACCTTGGTGTTATCAGACAAGGTCTCTGCAGCTTGACAACACATCACAAATGCCAAACAAAGAAGAGCATGTGCAAAAGGCACAGTACTCCTTAGGGAAACCTGGATTCCTGGATTTAAGTAGCCAAATAAATAAGATCAAGCTACAGTTATAGCCATTTAACCCACTTGGTTATTTTGGCTTGGTACATTTGTTATCTGGCCACCTGAACCAGGACACTGCTGCCAACATCTGTTTCCTGCCTCTCAGGTCCTTCCTCAATCAGAGGTTCCTCTGGATTTGTGGGCTTGCCTGAGCCAAGGAGCCAGACAGAGCTTGCTCTCTCTTTCTCTCCAGGGCTGTTTGCAACCACAACCTGATGAACTGGAGGGTGGTCATGTCCTGCCTCATAAACCTGCACAAGTGAAAGTACAAGTTTTACAGAACAGTTACTTTTCACACTTCTACTTCATTCAGTGCCTTTCAATTTGGGGAAAAAAAAAAAAAAGACATTTTAAAGCCTTGTTTGATTAATTTTCTAATTGCAAGCATGAAAAAAGAGGGGTTTGGACATAAAGCAAAAAATCAGTTCTACAGCCAAGGCACTGGCTATTTCACCAGAAGAAAACAAAAGCCAGAAATACCATTTCACCGCTCAAACTGAAAGATTCTAGAAACATAGCTTACATAAAGGCACGTGTCAAACAATATGCTTATTTTTTGCCTAAACACTGACTCATTGAATAAAATCTATGTTACTCTTTATTGTAAACAGTTCCTTTAAAAGCAGGGAAATTAAATACAGACAACATTAAGCTGAACATGAACTTTTGCCATCCCCATTTAGGCATCTGGGTAATTATAATCATTAACTCCATTAGCATGTGCTGCAATGTAGGTAAAAAGCATTCACATTGCATTAGAGAACTTTTAGATATTTTAATGAGATGTTTACAATATGAATTTACTCATCTGGTGCATCTTTTCAGATTAACAGATCATAGGATGTTTGTTTTCCTTTAAGATATGTTTGCAAAATGAAATCGAAGTGCACACAAAGTTTTATCTCAGGCATCAGTATAGCATTTATTAGAAGTAGTTGAACCTTTTAGAACTAAGTTGGGTTGGTTTGGGGTTTTTTCTGGCTAATTATTCAATTTGACCATTCTTTTCTCTTAAGGCAATATTATTTCCAAGAAATGTCACTTTTCCACTTATCAAAGTTGTTTACATTCTACACAAATGTTATGCTCTCAAGCTTTCATTTTTGAAAATTTTAGAAAGTAAAGGGGATGAAGCTGTGCTTGTAAAAACATTCTTTAGTAACAGAATGAGTCTCAAGGCATTTTAGGTTTCCCACAAGACATTTTTCTGTCTATCATTTTAGAAGTTTTTCCCACACATTGTGTTCCCAATATAGGCTTTGGCAGGTTGTGAGATACAAGCTGGCTGGAAAATGATAGCCTGCTTTCAGCATATTCTTGTGCAGTTAAACATTAAGCACTTTTTGCACAAGATAATTCACACAGCAGCTCACACGGAGAAAAGGCGACAGTTTCAGCTGAGGAAAGCTAAAGTCCTGAAGGATGCCAAAACTTTGTGACAGTTCTACAAAGAAAACAAAGGAATCTTGAAAAAACAATCAGCATTACTTGAAAATTCTACATTGATTTAGCTCTGGTCTTTTAAAAGAGACTTGAGAGCATGGGACAGTTAACAGACACACATACACAAATAGGAGAACAAATAACAAATATTTTTGGTCTGCATGTACTCGGAGTCTTCAAAGAGTATCAGAGAATATGCCCGTGTTTTCATATCAGTAAGAAGAATTTCCCAAATGCTTTATTAAGGAATCAATAGGTGAACCAAATTTGGTGGGAGCTCTTGCACCTGCTGTTTGTAGAGTTGCTGTTTGTATTTTGTAAGCTTTTCTCTGTACAAATACACAAGAAGAAACAGGAGAGGGACGGCAACTGACTCACAGCCCTATTGCAAAGCTCACTAATGTCAAAACACTATCACTGTTAAACCCATGAACATGAAAAAAACTTCAGTTGATAAAAATCAGAATTCATGTAAGGACAGAGAAAGTTTCTAAAGCTGTCTGGATCACATATCCAATGGCATTTTTCATTTAGCCTTATGGTCAGCTATCTGCAGAAAGTGTATTGAATGTTTCATAAACAGTTTAAAACAAAAGTGCTTCTAATCAGATCTGGCAGGAAAGGGAGAAATGCATACATAGAATGAGGTAAGTGTGATCTTGCCCAGCTGAAGAACAGGGAATGGCAGAGCTTCAGGCCATGACTCACACAGACACTAAACAGTAGAGAGCTACAGATAATTCTCAGGTAAACTTTGCATGAGCCACTACGTCACCCTCCTGTACCCTTCCTGTATTAATCATGTCATTAGTAACCTGACGCAGCCCAAGAAGAATGTCTGATTTACAGGGAGCCCAGCAATGCTAACAGAACAAACCCTTTGGCAGGTCAAAAAAAGGAAAGACCAACCTAAATTTCATTTTAGTTTGAACCACACCCTAAAAGAACATGGAAACCAGGAAAAAGGAAAAACAGAAAAAGGTATCTTCCCACTATGAGATTACATACTTCATTAAAAGCTCTTGATGAACCAGGTAAGAGTACAAATACGACGGATTTGCAAGAGTGGACGGATAAAATCCAGCCCAAACATGTACCTAAACAAAGCAAACGGGGCGGGGGGAAACCCCCAAGCTTTCTTTTGAAGTTTTTACCACAGTTACGTAATTTCCATGTTAGTCTAGATGTTTTTAAACATCTTTTACAGTGTACAGTTGGGAACCAATTTTACAATGAGTACAAAGTGTACTGTTAGGCAAGATTCATGTCTCAGCTAGGTATCTTGGTTACTCCAAAAAATACAAAAAGGATAAGGGGAATCTCTGGGGCAAGTGAAGAGAAAAATGGAAACTTCAGAATTTATTTTAAAAATCATTGCAACTGATAGCATTCACTTTGATAAATGTGGCTATAATCTACATTATTGTATAGGCTATTTCACCTTAAATATCCTGTAAAAGTAATGATCACTTGAAGGAAGGGCAGATCACTGCCATTCATTCTGAAGCAAATGAAAAACCTTGTAGATTACCTTAAAAGCAGAATGGAATTACCCTTAGTTTCTTGACACAAACAAAATTATCACCCAAAACAAGGTGTGCAGGTAGTAGCAGCTGCTGTGTTAAAGCTCAAGTCCCACAAAAGCTATTTCATAGTAGCAATTTCCAGAAGAGCACCACAGAAAATGTGTGCTTAACTCTAAGTGTATGGCAAACCCACTTATGTCAGTATTTTGTTCAGTTTCTCACGGCTTCATCTGTTTCTAAGTCTTCCTAAGAAGACTGTCTATTTTCTTGATACTTCCTTCCCATTGAACACTCCTTTTCCCCTCACTTTCCTCTCATTTTATCTTAGCAACAATTCTGTGAACTGCCAAATTAATTTCTTACCTTCATGACTTTGCAAGACAGGGTTGCAGGTCTACTTTCCATCTTAAAGCAAAGTTCTAGAAATGGAAATCTCCTTTGTCTTTGACCTTCTACAAGAGGTGAGCTGAAACACCCAAAATGTACCACCTCAGTTAAAACCAGCTAACTATTTTGTTCCTACTCATTATTAATGGCATCCTTTTCACAATATTAAAATTAGCGTACAAAGTATGACCAACTGTACAGCTAAAATGGTAGCATAATAATCACAATATTAGTGGAATGCAAAAAAAACAAAGAAAATGCACTTATCTTCTCAAACCAGTTTGGAAAGCTTCTCCATCATGCCATGACAATAGCTCTATACCTCTTAATGAAAATTTTAAAAGAGATGTTTTGAAGGTTTTCTAAACTTATGTAAATGGCATGTCCCTTTGCTGGCTTCTTGCTTTAAAGCCAACAGTAACTTGAGAGAAGCAAAAAATTCTTTTGTCCCTGGTAGTTGTTCAATGTCACATGCTGGAAAACACAGATAACCCCAAATCTTAAATAGGCAGTAATCTGCCTTACAAATATTCCCTTTGACATCAGTCTTTCTGAAGGTCAGGTAAAGACTGTGTGGACACACTGAAACAACTCTCAGAAGAGCGTCTACATGGATAAACCGGGTTTGCCAGAAAACAGTAGGTGTTTCTGCTTCATTCAGCAAAAGTGCTAAGGACAGTTTCACAACTTAGGTTTATTTTGGGAGGAGTGGGAATATCTGGCTTGTCTTTTTTAATTTAAGACCTGAAATCAAAGAAAAGATTTAGAGATACAATGCCAACAGCTTAATGAATATTCTGTAGTGTATATAAGCACCCTAGGGAAAACCTGCACTCAGATAAACAACAGATTCCATCTTCCCCTGCCCTGAGGAATATAAACCAGGCTCAAAGTTTACACCTAATTCAATAGTGGCTTTCAAAACAAACATATTTCAGACATATCTAGCAAATACTCCTCTTCCCACTCTGCATCCAAAACTTTCTCTTGGAAACAAAAGGCCTCTTCCTTGACAAAGATTTCACGGGTATCTTCCAAATCTGCCAACAGCAGACTGCGTTACATAGTACACCTAAAAATTTCAAACTGACCTTCATGCCCTCTGAGAAAGCTGTCTGTTCTAAATGGCCCACACACACTCAACAGAGAGCCAAAGCCCACAGAGGCTCTTTCAAACACGATAGGTATCTATCCCATGGGGAGAGCCTGTGTGTGCCTCCACGCACGCACAAAAGGGTGAGAAGAGCTTTCTGCTGAAAGTGTTGAATATCCCACAGCACATATCTGGGTCCTCAGAGGCTTCTCCTATACCCTCCTCTGCGGCACTGCTTCTTTTGCCAGTATGGCAAGGAGGAGGAGCACTCACTGCCCACTCAGGCTGCGCACCCACTGAAGGGAGAAGGGAGCTGCACTTTGCCAAAGGTGTAACTTGCACGGTCATTATACACCCCTTGCAAACACACCGAGTTTTCTGGCGGTGGGAACCAAATTTTATGCCTTCTGCCAACTTAAAAATCTATTCCTAGTGAAGAAAAACAAAACCAAAGAAACAAAGCAGACAATGGCTACAGAGACTCCAGAGGAATGTAATGACTGGAACAAAAGGCAGCAGCAGTAGTGTGACAAGGGTTTATTAATGGGTCAAAAAACAAGCTCAAATGACTCAGACACAGAATTAAATCCCAGCAGGATTTCCTTAAATCTCCTTCAGAGACTGCAGACCTTCATGCAGTTTGTATTCAAGCTCTCCTGGGATCAGTAAAAAGAAGGCTCTATCTGGTCTTTCACCTCTTGATCAGAAGGATGCCTTACCAAAACAGGGCAGCATCACTGTCCCCTTCAGCAGAGCAGAAACAGGCTCAGGAGAGTCAAATGGCACCCTCTGAAAGCAGGGCAGAGTCAAAGCAGAGCACACACAACTCCTACCAAGCTGCCACAGGTGCAAAGCAAACTGTTTCCTTGGAGAGACTGTAAGAATTCTGTAAGAAAATGGTCAAGAGGG
The DNA here is from genome assembly GCF_047830755.1 of Zonotrichia albicollis. Classification (NCBI taxonomy): domain Eukaryota; kingdom Metazoa; phylum Chordata; class Aves; order Passeriformes; family Passerellidae; genus Zonotrichia; species Zonotrichia albicollis. Next base: position 114,701,090 of record NC_133820.1, on the reverse strand, counting down.
TTTGTGCAACTGCCACTCAAAAAGTACATCAATAGGCTGTAAGCGTGGAGAGAGGTGACAACAGTGCAGTGATTTATGTATTTTATCCCATTCTTTCAAGGAAGGCATGTCTATAACCACCCTAAACCACAGCCTTGCTCTTTGGAAACGCTACCTACCCATGCCACTATCGGAACTTTCATGCACCCTATGAATACTTAAATATTTCCTTTTGGTTATTAATTCATATGTAGGTATCATTCCAAGTCACACAAGAGAGAGCAGGGTGTTGTGATTTTGAGCATTTCTACATTTCACAGGTAGCTACTCACAAAATTGACACCTTTAACTCGTCTAGGCCAGGCCTTATTTCAATTATCCAACTTTAAAAGCTCAGTAGCACAAAGGATAAAACATTAATTTAACAAAAAAACTCAATTGCTTGGATTTTTAAAAAACCCTACCAAATAAATTCAGAAATCAGAAATTTGTTTTCACCAACAAATCTGCAGATTTTTAAACAGAGTTTTCTAAGCAGTAAGCAAATATATTCTTTGATGTCCTGTGTATGCCATGGAAGACTCTTTGATGAGGACAACCACAACAGCCTGGTTTTAGTTTATTTCAGAATACTAAGACAAGTGCCAAATTCTTCTATACATTTGATGAAGAGACAAATGCTTCAGGTGCATGTCTAAAGATGCAGGAGAAAGATCAGAATTCACTGAGATCAAAAAGGGGCAGTCACAGAACTGACTGGAATAAGGACTGAACAGAAACAAAATCCACATTTACTGGTCAAAACCAACCCAATACACTTTGAAGAAAAATACAAAACAACCAAACACAAAAACTTTAAATAACATCTTTTTACATCACTGTTACAAGAAAGCATGCTATTTAAGTTCCTTGTGGTTCCTTCTTGAAAAGCCAAGGGGACAGACTGATGGACTAACACAATTTCTCATATTTTGCATTGCTATATAATTTTGTAAGGTGAACATTTGCGATGCATCTCATAAAATTTTTTTTCTTTTAACAAACAATTAATAAAACAGGATTCTGGTTTTATCTCCCTCCTGTGCCTGAATCTGTAACTGTTTGGTAATTACAAAAACTTTCTCCCTTTTGACTTTGAGAATTAATTCCCTGCTTCACTATCAAAAATCAGAATTTAAACAAGAAAGCCACTATAGATCTAAAATGTTGTGCCTCTAGCATTTCAAAGCAAAAACAAATAAAATCTAAGTGACAATGCAGGGCATCTGTAATTTTAAAAACTCAAACATGTTTCTTTTGTTAAAAGGTGTTATTGCAGCCTTTCTGGTATTTGTTATCTTATTAAAATAGCCAAGAGAAAAGTGATCAAATGGAACATTACCTGAAAAAGTTTGAGGCAGACAATCATGGGAATACTTGAGATTAGCTGACATTGACATGGAGACAATTCACCACATCCAGAAAGCAGTGGGAAATCAACATAGCCTAGCAGAACTTTAGAAATCTAAGCGTTCAAGGAAGAGTTATCCAGAGCACATGAGCTAACCCAGACTAACTGGTGCCTTCTCCCTCTACTCTGTCATTACCCATCAGTAATAGATGGTTTAATACTAGAAATGTCTTATGCGGTTTTTCACTCCTGGCAATAACTTCCAGGAACAGCAGACAAATCTAAAATATAATTCAGTTTGAAACAACTGTGTGTGTATATCAAATGAGCTGATACCAGCAAACAACAAAAAAAATGTCTTCGTGTATCTAAATGATCCCATTTTCCTTCCCTTTCTTTTCTGTTACATCCTTGGATCATTTTCTAAAAACACAGATCACTCTTGTTTCATTCCTCAGCGTGCAGCAGGGCTGAGGTTTGCACTCAGGTCTTCCATCCCCCAGCCTGCCTTTATCTCCTCATGCACCTCACCTGAGGTCCCAGGTCACATCTCTATAAAAAATCCCAACCTCTGCTATTTTACCATTCAGCATCCCCATAGTCCCTGCCCATGAGCTGCACTTTTCAAAGGGCCCTTCAAGGTCAGTGACCCAGCTTCACAAACAGGCCAATTCCCAAAGAGGAAATTACTACGTGAGTTCCAGCAGCTTGAATTTGTTCACTCCCTACCAACATAAATTAATATTTTTTTAAACTATAGAAGAATATAGGAGAAAAGTACAGAAGAAAACAAGTTTTTCAATGAAACAAAGAGCTGAGGCTAAATAGTAGTGCTTTATTTTAATATTCCTACAGGCATCTGCTGGACTTCATTTCAGTTAATCATATTATTCATGTGCAACATTTTAAATGGTAGAATCTTTACAGGATCAAGTCCAACTCTTAATAAATTATTTTATAAAAATTTATCAAGCTAATGCTAAAATAAGAACTTCTGCAATCTAAAGAAAAAACCTCTCAAGCAGTATTTAGTTATGCTTGTTAAAAAATAATCATTTATGTTTGATTTTTACTGCAGATTCTTACTATAAGAGGCACAATTCTGGAGACAACTAAGAGGAAATTTAGGGAAAATATCCCTATCAGCAGAAGAGCTCTGAACTGGTAGGATTCATTTTTATTTGCATGCTTTTATGTGGGTACTTCTGAAAAATATAAATAAAATACAAGCTCTCTCTCATGTCTGAACTATTCAGTACAATGAAAATAGTAAGAACCTGTATATACTTTTTGCAGGTAACTTGGTAGACTGACTGGTGAAAAATGCTAAATCTTTTAAAAGCTAATTCTTTTAAATTATAGATCAGAGAATGCATTAGGGGGAAAATGAGATTTTGTTCTGCTTACTAAGGAACTCAGTTGATTCAATTAGTGAAAAGCACATTAGATATCAAATCAGTCTTTGAGCGTAAAGTAAATTAGAAAGTGTAAGTAGACTTGTATTCCTCCTTTTCCACTTTTTCAAGTCAAAGATACCCCTTAAAATAGTAAATAAAAGTAACAAAAATTATTAGCCCCCATAGAGGCAGCAATATCATTATATTAAATACATACAAGTGGTTACCACAATTGCTTTTGCCATCTGTACATTAGAGCAACAGGCAATGTTTTTTCTGGACTGAAATGATGTTTCTGTAAACATAGCCTGGAATTTCACTGTTTCATTTAAATTAATATGGATCTTATGGTAAGTGGCCCCAGGAGAAAGCACATTTCTGATGTCTTTGCATGAAACACACACCTTCCTGAAACACTTCCTGTCTTGCACCCGTTTTTGGATATTATCGCTGTTGTCTGACAAGAATGAGGTCAGCTAGGATTTGCAGCAATACTTTACAGCAGCTGTCCGGCATCTCTTTGAAACTCCACAAGCTTTTAACTCCTTAACTGCCTCACCAAAACAGACAGTGAAGTCTTGTAGGAACACTGGAAGAATAATGACTTTTCAGGGTGCTGAATAGTCTCAAAGAGTTTAACGGAGGGAAGTAAAAGACTGAACTTTTTAGGTGAGCAAAAACAAGCAAGATCATGAGGAGGGATGAGAACTTAAGAAGTGTTACCACCTTTGTGGCAGCCAGGGATGGGGAGGCAAGACAACATGATATATACAGAAGGAAGAGACATACTGAGTTTGAAAAACAGCAGAGAGACACCCAGGTTTAAAATAGTCAGGTTTATCAGCATTCTCCCACAGAGAGCCACTTGTCTGGCTCTCAACAAATAAAACTGTACATTTGCTCAGCAGCACCAATAAAGCTGCACTAAAATTGTATAAGCAGCAAAGAGAACTCTGAATTTGCACAGAACTTAGTTATAGGGTTACCCAACAAACTTCCATGCCCAGTACTTTCACAAAACTTCCCGATGTTTTAAAACTAGGTGTCTCAGGTCAGGCTGGCTGTCAGAAACCTTTTAAATTTGTATAGGAAGCAGCATTCACACAATCACTAGGATAAGCTCAGTGCATGAATTAATCTCTCAGTAGCAAGAATTGATTTGATCTGTATCAATCATGCCCATATTTCCATTAAACAAGCCAAAATCTGCACCCATGGTTCCACTGGCTGTGGGAGGGCAGACAGAGCCACAAAGATACAGTATTGTATCTGGCATACAAACTTTACTTGTATAAAAGTTAATGTGTTTAATTATTTTTAAGTTCCACTCAAGTACATTTACTTGCTATCAGTTTCCTGAGCTGCACTGGCCAGGGCTTCCCTTGGAGCAGCTTTAAGATGATCCAAACTTGTCGTGTCACCAAACCCAAGTTTCTCTGCTTTGTTGCTTTTCCACACATTGTGTTAGAGCTGTGGAGGAGATGAGAACAGCTCTACATCACAATCTCTCCAATTCAGGCACCAGAAAAGGCTCAGAGGGAACAGCCACTAGGAGTGCAGAGTAAGTGTAAAAATGCTCCACTATAAGATTGGTGTGAGACTGTGATCATGCAGCACAAATATCTTGATAAGAGAGACACCCAAAGCATCTTACTTTCCTTTTTCACTGTGTTTACAGGTGTTGCACACATCTCTCCCCTTTATGTGAGTGATCCTAGTTTGCATCTTTTTTCCAATAATACTGTGATGACTTTGTGATTTAAACCATAATTTAGTTACAATATTAAAGCTAGCATAATTTTAAAAGATCAGCATTCCTCCCTAGCTCCATACTGCTCACACTTTGCAGGGTTTTGGCAGCACATGACACAGCTCATCTATTATCAGACTGTGAAACACTTCAGAATTTACAACTCATCTAAGAAAGTTACAAACTCGACTTGGGGGGAGAAAAAGATTTAAAAGCAAATCTTTCACAAAACTGATTCTGTGTTACCAAAGTCTCTGTGTGCCTCTGGCAGCCTCTGTTCCCACCTGAGGCAGGGCGTACCCACATGTGGTACATGTGTGGGCAGGTCTGCAGGACAACCTCCATGCTGCCTTCCAAATGGCAACTTCTCAAGAAGCAGCTGCCACTGTGCACCTTGTTGTGTACAGCAGCTCGAGTTAAAAGCTGAGAAGCAAGTCAACACACAAGAAAATAGCTCAGCAAACCAAGAAAAACAAAGAATGAAAAAGTAAGCAATTTCCAAAAAATAAAATTCACTTGGCTCTAAATGTACAAATGCTTAGGAAGCAAATAACATTCAAATGAATGTTCCTTGTCCTATCACAACAGTTCCTGATGAATTTAGTTACAATAATCAGAGTAAATATGTATTTAATTTTATTATATATAATTGAGAGATAAAACAGAAAGAACAAATGGAATTATAATAGACCAGAAATATTTTGGGGTTTGAAACAATTGCAAAAGCTCACATGTTCCTTGAGACTCATACAACAATTCAAATTAATTTGTCTTGGGTACCCAACAGTCCAAACACAAGCAACATGTTCTTTGGGGACAAATTATCTTTGATGAAATAGTCCACAGTCCAATCTTACAGGCAGGTTACATGATTAATTTTAGCTTTTGCTTACTGAAAAATCATTGACTTCATCTTAGTGCAGCTTTAACTGCCTCTAATTGGCCAGTCCATAATCCTATAGTGAGGCTTATGCACAAGTACCCTAGTGTTAAAGGGGAGAGGGGTGGAGGTGAGGAGAACGTGGGAAACCAGTTAGGAAGGCTTTGTGTGAACACCTGAGAGAAACAAAAGAAAATGCAAAAAAAGAACCTCTGAGAGCTCCAGCTGCTTTACCTGATACATGCAGGTTGATTTTAAACGTTCACAGCAGCCCACAGCAAATTATCACCTATCCCAAAAAACTATCCTCGTAGTTTGAGGCATGAGAATGTTCACTGGTTCATTCAGTTCAACAAAAGCAGACAGGAGCAAGAAGGAAGCTTGAATGATTTTGCCAAAACTAACAGGAAAACAACCCCTGACAGTTTGGTGTGGATTCTGCTCTGCAAATATAATAACCAGGAAATATAAATAAGGAAAAAAAAAATCACAAAGTCTTATGAGGACTGTGAAATAATTTCCACAGGACTGCAGAGGAAGTCTCATCCCTTGTAATACCTTAAACTAGATGGAACAAAATAGTGGAAAGTAACTTAAGGGAAAAGCTAGTACTGGCAAGTAGACAGGCTATATGGAATACATTTTTTTCTTGCATCTCTGACTTTTATTAACATTTTTGTGGCTCTTGAGGCAGCAAGGTAGGAGCTTTGGTTTATACTCACTAAGCACAAGCCAAAAGCCTCCCACAGTTCTATTTGGTAACTTCAGCTTAACATGCTCAAAGATACACAGACTCCTGACAATGATTCAATTTCCCACTCAAACTTAAACTATGCCAAAACACACCCAAGATTATTTCAACTAATAAACACTTGATTAAAAAACATGTCAAATCAACTTGGTCTTTACATCAATTTAAAAGCCTCTTACCACAATCATTGTCTAAACCATAGTGTGCTGCAGGAAGCACCAAAAGAAAAAAATTATTGATAACATTCTCACAGTGTTCCTCTGACTTCTGTGGTTGCACAAAGCTTAGGACTCTGCACTTGCAAGAGTGATTCTCCTAAGGATGTCAATGTCTTGGCTCCTGAAGACTAGGATTTGGGACAAATACTGTGACAAAGTCCTTAAAACTAAACAGATCAAAGTCCTGTGTCCTGTCATGGTGCACAGTCTCAAAGCCTTCTCAAAAAGCTGCCTTTTGATTTAACCTTCATAGACATCTCTTCACAAAAAACACAATACTTGAAAATATGTACAGTTACCCCAACTTAATACAGATGCTGTTCAGTAGCATATTTCTTTTCTTTGTAAAACAGTGACATTTGAATTCAGATTTTTTCAAATTCCATCTAACTCCCCTACTAAGTTTGTATATGGACTATTAAAAAGACAGCTGAAGCAAAAAATAAAAACAAAAATTTCAACACAGGGACACAAATGAAGTGCAAGGTAACTTGTGATATGTTGGACTCATAGATCCTGAAATTCTGTTCTCCAGATGGTTATTCTTTCCAAATTTTCACAGTTACAGTAGTGCAGAAGGCATATCTAGTATGGGTAGCTCTTACCCAAGAGGCTCTTCCAATGTAAGTAACATCTCTAATAGACCATTTTGATGAGCAATAAAAGAAAAGACAAATTTCCACCAGACAGTTGAAAGGCATAGAGCAGAAACGTATGTCAGGTAAAACATTGATTGGAAAGCCATCCCCAGTAGCTGTTAGAGCAGCTAAAATCTGGGTTTTCTAATCAGGACTGAGGCACATTTGAGGGGCTGCACTGCCCATAAGAGCAAGCCTTCTCCTCCACAACTACCATTCTGAAGCTAATCATGGTCAAATAAATACTAAATTTGCTCAAAACACTTGAGATAGAAGTTCTTACACAACCCAGTTCAACAGAAAACACATGTACCCAAACACAATGTCCTGTTCCTATATGTATTTTCTCCTACAGAATGGTGACATGAGTTAAAATTTCATTCCCACTGAGACATCTGTTGAGTACTCATGGAAAGATGAATCACTGTTCTCAATGGAAATAACGACTCGTGACAGCAGTTAACTCCTAATGCATAAAGCATTGCATGGGCAAAGTTAGCCTGACTCCCTAGTGCATGTAATTAGTGGATTGCTACAAAATGTATTTCTCTTCCTAGCTTTAAAAGGTACTGGAGAACTAATAGTCTGAAGTCTTACCTGTGCTACAGGAAAAATGCATCAGGAAAGCCAGAGGATTATCTAGCTCAAGAACCTTTCTGACAGTGGCCAAAAGCAGATGTTTGCAGAAAGACAGCAATGAGAGTGATCCTTCTCCTAGCATGCTCTCAGCTGTCACTTAAGGATTTAAGCTGCCTTCAGAACATCTTTCTGAACTGCCACAACTAAATTGTCCTTCTGTAGATCTCCTCAATGAAAGCACTGACACCCTTGCTGTATCCTGTGGGACTCACCTCAGGGGTTTAGATACATCCTGTACACCAAAGATTTCACTTTGTTTCAATTCTGCGGCAAACTGAGTGTCCCCCATCATCCTCCTATAAGCAAGTAACTATTTCCATTTACTTCTTGGATACTGCTCAGCACGTCTGAGCCCTAAATCACACGTCTCTTGAACATTTCCTTTCCTATTTGAGCAGTCACGGTCTGCTTGTCACAGGATATAAGAGCATAGGTAGTCTGGTGCAACTTTACATTTTGTGAAGATAGGGAATCAACTGCATCCCATATCAAAATATGTTTGCACAAAGGCATAATGATGCCTTCTGGTTTAGCTTACCTGCTGTGTTAAAGCTCTCTGGTTTCTGAGCATTGCTAGAGACTAAGTTGAAGTACCCCAAAACAATGACAATGAATCCCCCACAAGCCCTCTTTGCTGAGTATCGGTTGCTATCAGTTGCCTCAGGACTTTTTCTTAGAGACAGAAGTACCTAATTAAATAGGCTGATAAGCCATCTATTTTCACAATTTTCCTGCTACAATTCTGACAATTCTTAAGCAAGGCAAACTCTGGTATGTTGCACTGAACAAGAAGCTCAAGAATTCTGAGAAGCAACACTGATTCTTTTGAGGAGGAAGAGTGCAAAACAGGGAAGGAAAGAAGCTTTCATACTTCAGAGTTTAGGTACCTAACCAACCAATCTGCTGCTACACCTCATCAAGAAATCGGGGCTTCTCCCAAGTGGGACTCCACCTTTGGAATTGTGGAAGTGCCCTCTGAACACCAACTCCATCCCTTCACCACCTACAGCCAGATAGGGCTAGGTATATATGCAAAGCCAGTGTGAAAAACCTTCCTGCAGAAGCATTTCTATTAAGTGATCTGATTGTGGACACAGAATCATCATTTTTTCACAAGGCATCACAGTCTCAGCCATTATACTTCCTCACAGTGGAGTGAGTTTGAGAACATGTATGCCTAGAGAGTTTTAGAGACAGGCAATGTTACATATGTAAATATATATATGTAAAATACATATGTAAATTCATATGAGCTTTATTTGTGTCCCACAACAGGGCACAGAGTTATTCACAGCTTTCCAGATGCTCCATCCAGTTCACCCTGCATGCACAACTTCCCAGACACAACCATAACAATGACACTCCAACATTGATGACATGGCCACTCCCCCAAAATTGTCAGATGTGTTTTGTCAAGAGCTTCTTTCCTCCCTCCCTCCCTTCTGTCCCTTCATGCTCCCCAGCCACACTGCTGTCCCCAGTGCCCAGGTGCAGAGAGCTCTGTGGGCACAGCAGCAAACCTGGAGGCAGCTGGGGCAGGAGCACACCAGGAACCCGAGGGACCCCTGGCAAACACCGCTGCTCCAGCAGCTGGACAGTGACCAAAAGCTGCCTTTGCTGGACCTGCCAGGCCAGGGAGCAGATGATCAGGGTCCATGCCTATCCATGCAGCTGCAAATTCCACAAAGCTGTGCCTTACAAGTGTCCTACAGGCCCTTTGGGAAGGCAGCCTTAAATCTCCACAGGGTTACGTCTTGCACAGGTGGCCTGTAGAGCTTCGTGGGATACTGATCTTAATATTTTTTTCAAAGTTTGCTCACTACATTTATTACTGCAGTAGTGACTAACCCTTAAACTATTTTTACAGGCCCTGAACAATGGTAATCATTTAGGATCAAGTTCTGCTTGCTACACTGAATTGCATCTTCAAGCCCCACATCTCTGACAAACTCTTTTGATCGCAAAACACAAAGGATATCAGTTGGGATAACACTGGCTTAACAGACATTGCAAGAACACAAGAACAAGAATTTGCTATAAGGCTTATTCACTGTTCAGATCCCAGAGAAATGCAGTGCATTGCAATATCTCCTTAGCAACAACTTCATTTTGAAAGGCACAATGAAGATACAGTAAGGTGAAGATGATCAGGTTTCTGAATGATCACTCTTGTCAATTTTTTCAGTGGCATTTGGGAACCCTATCTAGGACCTAGCAGGACATTAAGGAGCTGTATACATCATGTTCAAATAATGCAAAACTAAATCTAGAATGTACATTTGCAAAAGGCTACTTTCATTTTATCCCAAAAAGACTGGGTTTTACTTAACTCATAGGAGAGCAACTGATTCCAATTTAATTCTGTTTCCAGAAACAAGAAGCACCAGTATTTACTGTTGAAGCCTTTGTCTGTCACCACATTAATTTTAAACAAATCACTAATGTTTAAGAGATGGGTAAGTTTCAACAGCTCTAATTTGCACAAAGCTGAAACTATGACCTAAACAATCTCACTATGTAAATACTCTGAGGATAAACCTACATAATTTGTCTTAAGCTCATGCAAAAACAGAAAATGACGATGAACAGTATTCCTGACATTATTAAGGCTGGTGTTAAAAGCCACAATCTACACCATATTTATCATATATAGGCATTTCTTCTGCATTTTTCCTTCAACTCTATCCCTAAAAACCGAACCAGACAGACAGTTTACTTCTCAGTTATGAATATAGCTTCCCCTCTCTTATTCCAGTAAATTCTATGGTTTGCTGGTTGTTAAGGGGTTGGTTTGTTTGTTTTTTTTTTTATTGTGGTGGTGGTAGTTCTTTGGTGGGTTTTTTCCTTGGTTCATGGGGTGTGTGTGGCTGTGTTTTGGTGGTTTTTTTCCTAGTTTTCTTCTTTTTTTAAGGCTCTATGACAAGAACGTGACCAAAACTTAAGTCAAACATCTTACTATTTCTACACTTGTTTCTTTAATTTATATGTTTGTGTTAACAAGAGACCTTTAAAAAGCTACATTTTGAGACTGTCCAGACTATACTTAAAGCAAAATACATGTACTGAGAGTTATAAGAGCACAAAATACAGTCCCTAACCCTGTAATCCAATCTTACACATGCAGCCCCACAGACTTTATTGGGCCCATCAGCACCAGGAAAACTTGCAGAATCCCACCATGTGCACTCTGATTTTTACTGGATATTTGGTATTAAATGATACAAGACAGATTCTCTGGCCTTTGCCTTAAAAGCCGTACCTTTACTTTACCTCTGGAAAATTAACTTGAATTTTGATGTCAGAGAAGTACTAGGATCTGTGGTTGTCCCTCAAATGGAACTGCTTGCACATACAAGAACATTTAGATACTCAAAGCTGTGTGTCATCTTAATCAAGGTAAATCCACTCTACTGTTAACACTTTCTAAATATTTATTCACTCAAACAGAACTGATTTGAACAGAGCATAATGAAAAATTATCCTCTTAGAGAAAGAGCATCTATACTATTAATGCATGGAAATATATGGACAAATACATGAAAATGTGCATTAAAATGACTCTTTAACCACCCAGTAATCAAAAGGGGGAAGGGGTGTCCACTACAGAATTGATCATCTTTTTTCACACAAAGCAGATGTTCACAAACAAACTTACAAGTCAGAAGTTTCTTACAAGTCAGTATCTTTTCCATATATGTATATGTACTATATCTGTAGGAGAGATGTCTGAATGTTCAGATGATGAGGTGCACAGGCACTCTCAGAAGTGACATTATCCCACTGGTTTAATGTATAACAAATTAGCATTATTTATGTGCAGAAGAGGCACGGTGCTCTCAGGAGCTAAATATTAAGCTTCTGATAAAATAATTTTGGTGAAGTCTTGCTAAGCAGCAAGTTAAGGATCTGTGCCTGCAGGATATGACTCACTGCTTCATCAGGAAGGACTTGCATGTTAAATGCAAACATTTGGAGTCACCTGTTCATGCCCTCCTCAACACACCTAAAAAACTGTAGACTTCTCCTCAGCTGCCAAGAAAACACCAGCAGAAATGTACCCTAATTGCCTCCAAGACCAAAAAAGCAATTTCAACAGGGTTGTCCTGGCAGATCACCCCACTTATGGTAACTGCTGCTCATGGAGCAGTTCCTTCCCCAGAGTTGTTAATAATTGCAGGCAGGAGGAGGGTCCCTGCTGTGTCCCCCAGGTCCCACCTTGCTCCACGCTGTTTGTCACTGGCCATCAGGGGCTGGTGAACAAGCTTTCTGCACATCTCCAGCACCAACACACATGTAACAAAGCCACACCAAAATGTAGGATAACTGGTGCCCAGCGGTTAAGCTGGGCAATACAAAGATTGTGCTTTTATTTTATGTACCATTCTTCCACTAGAATAAGCAGATGTTTCAAGTGGGCTTTCCAGAGAGGCCTTTAGAGGGCTGGGGATGAGGAAGAAGGCATCCAGACCTTGGTGTTCCTTTCAGACCTCTCTGAACATCAGACTTTGCAAAATGGTCATAGATGCTCTCATTTAGATCTGCAAGATCTGTTTCCTGCACTCTCACTGGCCACTGGGCTAGCAGCTGGCCAGAGACACATTTTATTTGAGCAAGTGGAAAAACAAAGAGAGGAACAAACCACAGTATGTGCTCTACACCACACACCTGGCCCTTCCCCAAGGACTCAGCTACACTATCATCAAAACCAGGATGGAGCCAGAGCTGCAGAACAAATCAACAACTTTTGCCTTTTTGTGTGCACCTCCTGTGGCAAAACTGTGGGTGCTTGTGCAGCAATGAAAAGAGGACAGGGCTTTTTCTCTACCTGCCCTACATTAAAACACAGGTGATGGCCTAAAGACCAAACGGCCAGTATGGGGGAAAAATAAGAAGAAAGCACAGCAAGTGACAGAGAGGAGGGACATTTACCTGGCTCACTGACCTCTGCCCTACTTCCTTTTTACTGGGAGGAGGCATTTTAACTTCACTGCTCACAAGAAACTTGCTATTAGAAAGCTGAGGTTCCCAGTGTGTTTTCATTGCATTTTCCAAAGTTGCATCATCAGAGCAGGGCATATTCCTATGGGAATACTGTGAGGCATTATAATAAATAATGAGCGTCATGGCTAGTAAAATACATAATGTGAAAACATACAAAATCTAGTTTCACTGTGTACAGTTTCTTTTAAAATTCTGTGCTTTTCACATTTTCCCATCAGACACATACAGGCACAGTCACTAATTAATATGAGTAGTATAGAAAAATATAAGCCATCACTATAATGTTACTTTCACTTATTTAAGTTAATACTACATTTTAATGAAAAAAATTCTTTAAAAAATAAAAATTAATAATGATAAAGCTGACTTAGGAATCTATAAGGAAGCTCACATTTCCTATGTGTTCATTTGTGTGGAGGTGAACATGCAGTAGATAACTTAAAATATCCTGCTGCCATAAGATCAACAGGTTAGATGTTAATAGGATGTTAATAAGAACAAAAAGAAAGAATAAAAATATAGAGAAAACAAAAGAAAAATACTCCAAAGCAAGAAAAAGCAAAAATACATGTTCCTATCAAAAAAGGAGTTTTGATTCCAAAGACCAACACAAGACTTACTTCCGCATCCAGCAAAGCCTAGGAATTAATGTTTTCAAAATTTCTTAGGATGACCTTGTAACTCCCGGGCAGTTTTACCAAAATCCTGCAATTTCTCCACAGGCATCACAAGAGTCTCATGGCAGCACATGAGGAGCTGCATACGCAGGACACAGGGCAGTGCCAGCCAGCACTCCCAGCTCAGAGCTGAGGAGGGAACTCCTGCCATTCATCCCTTCCGAAACCAAAGCCCCAAACCTAAACCCACTATATTCCATAGACAATAAGGTGTAATCTGCATAGAAAAGTGAGAGGACTGGAGATCTGAGAGAGATAATATTTTCATTAAACTCCTGGGAAAAATACTTCAGATATTTATCCAAATTTTCTCTTGAATATTAAACACAAAGGATGTGAGCATGGGTAATGAGTTGAGGAATTTTTCATGGCCATGCATGTGTTGCTATTTTGTAGCTGCAGCCAGAAGAGGAAAATGCCAGAGCCAATTTTTTGTACAGCTAAGAATTATTCCAGTCAGACAAAAACATGTTAGCCTGCTGTTACATAGTGAGGTATTATTGTGAATGAGAAAAGTAAGCAAGGAGAAAATAAAACAATATCACATTGGTTTTGTATTATAGGCTACAAAGAAAACCTTGGTATTGCTCCAAAGTACCAAATCACAGAATGTAATGAAGATCAAAACTTTAGGATATACAAGAAAAATCCAGTCCACAGCTAAAAGAAAACCCTAATATCTACAAAAAAGAAAATTAAATTATTTCATTTTTGATTAGGCAAACCAACCAAATGTTACTGTCCAGTTTCTAGGTAGCAGTAGAACACAGTCATTGGTGGAAAGGGTATTAAAAATGTTTGGTTTAAAACAACAACAAAAAACCCCAACCCACCAATTTGGAAACTCTAGCTCCAGATACAAGCCTGAAGTCCTACTTAGCACCCACAGAAGCCTTGTGGCAGCATGACAAAACCAGTAAAATGCTTCAAAAGAGAAACACTGTTCTCAACAACTTCTAAGAGTTAAGAGCTCTCTACTATCAGAGAGCCTATAAAAATTGGTCTGAATGATAAAAGATGCAATTCACAAAGCAAACAGACATAAGAAATAGACAAGAAAGAAAATCCATATGAAAGAAAACCCGGGCCTTAAAGGATAAAAATAAATTTATTTTCCTGAATGCTGTCTAAAGGTGGGGAATTCCAGCTTAGGGAGAAGTTCACAAACTTTCAAAGCTTAGCTCACATGTGTTCTGTATTGTTCTGATAGAAAGAGATTTTTGGACAAATCAAACCAAAAGCAAGAAGCAAAAAACCAAATTCCAAAACAAACAGAAATGAAACCAAAACAAAGAAACAGGCAAACAAAGATGTAAAATTTCTGTGATGTGAAAGTCATACCTGGCCATTTCACTGAACGCAATAGCAGATAAAAGCAGATAAATAGCCACAAAAGCAGATAAAATTGATTAAAAAATGTCAATTGACTCATTCTTACAAAATACTCTTATACATGCACTGTTTAAGACAACTGCTTGAAGCAGAGTAACCCACAGAGCATGTGGGGGAAAACCCAACAGAGCTAGTTTTAAAAAGTTATTTTATTCATGACTTTCTTGGTAAAATTGGGAGCATCTGTGGATTCCCCCACCTCCTCCTTCTTCAAACAAGGCATCTCCTCTCAGAGCAGGCTGCAAATGATCAAATCAATGGAATCATGATCTTGATTGTCTTAACCAGCTCTCCATAGACATGAGTTCACAAGAGAGGCAGCTTCCTCAGACATTAGTAAAGACCTTTGATCTGTCTTTGAAGAAATTGTTCTCAGGATATTTAAAAGCCTGTGGTTTATTTTCATGTGTGGAGGAAAGCAACATTGAGGTGAACACTCCCACACAAATGTCTCGCTTGACAAATCTACGCTTGTCAAAAATACCCTTGAAGAAAATTAACATATATGCACTTTGATGGTGTAC